>NC_133532.1:118018547-118340750 GCF_048544455.1 Silene latifolia | reverse complement strand
CTAGCTGATATGAACAGCCATCGTGATCAAGTTATGGAGAAGGTCGGTCAATTCATAGCCGAAAAAGACGAACTTTGGGAAAATATTCAAGCCCGGCGCAAAATTTCAAAGATACTTTTAAAATCTTCCAAATCGCAGGGGAAGTCTAAAGTTAATTAGATGATGTTTTAATTGTTATCAAACTTGAATGAATGGTGGGTCGTTTTGTATCTGGAGAAAACAATATTTTGCTTCTCTTTAGACATTGTTTTTATGTAGCAAACAATATTTTCTTAAGATTATCTACCCTTGTGTTCATGATTCATTTTCACCATTTTTTTTAGCAAACTCATACTCACTTTTCAATTCATTCTTGTACTAGGTTACTTCACTTTCCCATGATACACTATTGTAGATTTATCTAATCCTCTACCACATATGTCACTGAGTAAGATACGCTATATAGTTACACTGTTATTCTTTGAAGTTACACAATTAACCACTGATGTTATCCTCCATGAACATATTTTTAATTATTAATTTATGTAACTTCAGTCATATTTCTTGTAACTTAAGGCAAAGATCGTGTAACTCCAACTGAAATTACACATCACACGTACATAAGTTGAAGCCCCATTTAATAAAGTTCATATTCATAAACTATTATTAAATGGGGCTTCAACTTTATTTGTTACTGTAACTTCATGTCGCATAAAATATAACTTCACTGAAATTTTCATCCATCAACATATATTTTTTATCAATAAATTTTATAACTTTAGTCATAATTCATGTAACTATAATCCAAGAATGTGTAACTCCAACTGAAATTAAACATTACACGGACAAAAGTTGAAGTTACACAATTAACCACTGAAGTTATCCTCCATGAACATATTTTTAATCATTAGTTTTTGTAACTTCAGTCATATTTCCTATAACTTAAGACAAAGAATGTGTAACTCCAACTGAAATTACACATTACACGGACAAAAGTTGAAGCCTCATTTAATAAAGTTCATATTCATAAACTATTTTTGGAGAAACCAAATTAGATAAATTTATTACTCTCTGAACATATTTTTTTTATCAATAAATTATATAACTTAAGTCATAATTCCTGTAACTTTAATCCAAGAATGTGTAACTCCAACTGAAATTACACATTAAAGTTGAAGCCCCATTTAATAAAGTTCATAGTCATAAAGTATTTTTGCAGAAACGAAAATAAAAAAATCTGTTACTGTAACTTTATGTTGTATAACATATAATTTCAGTCATACATTGTGTAACTCCAATGGTCAACCAATTTGGAAATTTTTTCAACAACTTTGTTATCTATGATTATAATATACACTACGGAATCTCAAGTGCGCAACCATACTTAAAACCAAGAATTGGAAAACCAAAATAATTAAATTACGAACTGTAACTTCATTTCACAAAACATATAACTTCAGTCCTACATTTTGTAACTACATCTGCAAAATAAACTACTCACTAACAGTTTTCCCAAAAAATATGAAAAGTTATTCGAATTACTACTCCCACTCCTCTTCTTCTTCTTCTGCCTCATTCTCACTCTCCTCTGAAGAAGATTGAACTGAAATCGGTGGACGCTCTACAAACGGGTTGGGGCAATTTCTCTTGTCATGGTGTGCCATTTGCTTACAGTTGTTGCACATCCTCTTTGGTTTAGCATTTTTTGCAGCAACTTTACTCTTCGTCGACAACATTCTTTTTCCACTCCCCTTGTTTTTCGCACCTTAGGAGGAAGTATTGTAATTTTCTCGATGGGCTTACATCCAAGTAACTGTTCTATTTCTTGTTCCTTCGTCAACTCGTCCAATGATGGTCTTAACTCTTCTCTAAACTCCCGAATTAAAATGCCCAACCTCTCTACATCAGTCTTATCCCTATCTCTCAATAATCCAACTGTTTCATAAACTTCTGACCACAACTTTGTCATTTCAATTTCTTTCCCATCAATAATATCCTTTACATCAAACGCGTAGCCGACTGCATCCTTTGTCCATCTTCTAGCCACGTAAGCATCCGGTATTTTGTTCACACCATTACCTGAGTAAACCGAAATTATGTGTCTACAAAGTATTCCAGAACGTTCGAACATTCTACACGTGCATGTCGCCTCATGTGTTCCTTGTTGACGCACAAACAAAAAACAAAATTAATTCAATATGGTGTCGTCATCCAGTAAAACTAAAGTAAAACTTCAATAAACACAATATTTCAACAATCCAATAAGTTATCCTGTTTTAATTACATTATTTATCACTTAAGTTACAAATTAATTGAACAAAAGTTCCAAACTATGATTGTAAAATTTTAAGGAGACAAATATATTAATTAATAGTACCTGGTTTGTACTGAATGTCGTAGACTCTTCCCGTCATTCCATCTTTCAGGTTTGTCACCTCGACACCATTTATCTCGTTGAATCCCCGAGCACTAAGTCCGGTTGTTGATCTAATTACCTCCTCTTGGAACACATCGAATACCACATGTGTATACACTCTTGCCCCGTGGCTCTCTATTGGCAACCGAGTTGCTAATTTCGGTGATGTCTGCCTGTTCTCATTGTCAAGCTTTTTGTGTGTGTGTCTTTGCTGGTCTATAGCACTCTTATACCGTGACCAGAACTCGACTAACGTTCCCGAGTTATTCTCAAATTTCTTAAAGAAACTGTTTTCGCTCTCGGATCTCTGCGTTGTCCTCATAACACTCCCCATATTTAAGTCCCTACAATGGGCCATCACCCACTGTCTTCTTTTCTTGTACACTTCCTCAAACCAGTCACGTTCGGGACCAACTCCATGTTCCTTCATTATCTCACACCAACGCATGTCAAACTCATCTGGTTCAATGTTTTCGTCCCACACTATGGCATTCAACTTCTTCGTGAAATCTGTTAAATCTATCGCGTTTCCCCCGTATTTCACAGGTACCTTGTTCATGATGTGCCACATGCAAAAACGGTGCCTAGCCGTCTTGAATATGTGCTGAACAGATGATATAATTCCCGGGTCTTGGTCTGTTATAATATACTCTGGTTCCTTACCACCCATCGCAACCAAAAACCGGCTAAAAACCCAATCAAAATACTCATCCTTCTCCCTAAAAATCAATGCACCCGCAAATGTTACCGATCTTTTATGATTATCAACACCTGTGAAAGGTGTAAAAACCATGTCGTACTTGTTTGTTGAGTATGTCGGGTCGAAAGACACAGCATCACCATATACCGAGTAGTTTCTTCTACCAACTCCATCCGCCCATATTGCCCTGACCAGGCTCCCATCAACATCTACCTCATAATCGAAAAAGAAATCATCACGCGTTTCTTCCATGTTCTTAAAACGGTCTATGAACAATTGACCATCCCTGTCATTAATGTAGCACTTTACGTCTCTGTGAAAATTCTTGAAGTCGGTTACACTCGCTCCTATATTCTGAAACCCATTAACATGTTCCTTGCACATTTTGTATGTCTTTGTTGCACCTATCTTCAGCTGCAGTTAATCTCAATGTCAGTTAAATTACTGTAACTTAAACGCTCAATAGTATAACTGTAATGATAAGTAGTGTAACTCTAATAAAACTACTAGATTCAAGTGCTCAAAAACAATGCAAAATTTTTAGTGTCATCTCTTTGTCATGCTTAACATTCTTCAATGTCATTCATATGTAATTTTATGTCATTTTTCTCACATTTCAGCTTAATTATAACTTTAGCAATGACAACTGTAATTTTACTTCAGAAACACTGTAACTTTTGTTAATTTCTTCACATAACATTTAACATGTAACTTAACCCCTGACTGTTGTCATTTTACTTCTGAAGAACTGTAACTTTACTACAATTTTCAACATTACAGCCAAAATATAACTTCAACAATGACAATTGTGATTTTACATCACTAGTACTGTAACTTCACTTAACTTTTTCAAAAAAAAACCTAACATGTAACTATAACAATGACTATTCTAATTTTACTCTACGATTCTTTCAGTAACTTTAGCTACTTTTTAGACTTAGCAATCAAAGTGTAACTTAACCCGTAATAACTTGTCATTTTACTACACAATTATCAGTAACTTTACTACACGTTTTTAACATTACAGCAAAACAATAATTTTAACAATTACAATTTATCAAATTTGTAACTTTATCAATCATAACTAAAATTTTACTTCAGTATTACTGTAACTTCAGTTCTTTTTTTCATAACAGCTAACCTGAAACTTTAACTATGACTACTGTAATTTAATACTACAAATATGTAACTCTAACAAACAAATTAATTAACTAATACAACTAAAAGTACTAACCCTTGAGTTACAGACAATGAGCCCCTTGTGATATTTGTGTAACCGTCTTGACAGTTTCTGAAATTCCCTATCTTTAACATCCACAATCTCGTGACTGTGTCCCGCATGAAATCGATCAACTACTAGAAGGCCGTTCGTCAAGAACAATCTAATCCTAGCTTTGCATCCAACCCTCCTCACTTTAGTTTTCCTTCTTTGTTTATCTCCACTCTCTTCCACCTCCTGTGTGCTTCCACCAACTACAACATCTTTGGATTTGCCCACCTTCTTTGCATACGTGAACCCCTCTCGGTTACATACTAGGAGTTTCGATCTAATAGTTCCGTCACGCCACTTCTTCGTTGTGTATTTACGCACATCAAATCCACAGAGCCAGCGTACGTCTTATAGAATTGAACAAACTTCTTCTATGGAATCGAATTGTTGTCCTACATATGGCGTAAATTGGCTTTCCACTATCCTACAAAATTCATCCTCCCCTACACCTTGCAATACTTTAGAGAATTCCTCTTCCCCTACATTTTCAACATCCTCACAACATTCTTCCACTGTAAAAATAAAAAAAAACCATTTATTATTTCACCAATAACAAAACCCATAAAAAACTCATCAATAATATTGTAACTCTACCGCCGTAAAACAAAACTGTGCCACGTAAAGTATGTAACTTCAACAAATATTTACACAAAAAAAAATTGCCTTTTAAACTGACCTTACAAATTCCTTTCACCATAAGTTAAATAGAATACAATAATATTCCTGGAAACAAATAACTTCAAAAGACAATAAATCATGCGTCTAACTTATCATATAAATACGAGTTTCATATAACTTTACACAAAAAAATTAAATCGACTTCTCATCTCTCAATTATGCTTTAACAAAAAAAAAATTGTTGAATACCAGTAAACTTACCATTGTTCACTTGTACAATCTGCATTTCATCCATGAAATCAATAACCAAAAGAAGCTGAAGTGCTTAAAAAAAGACACTATATTCTCTCTTTCAAATTTGCATGCAAAATCGGTCACAAATACAAAGCTCAAAAACCTGTTATTTTTTTAAAATTGTAACATAGAAGAAGATGAAAGAATAAACTGAAAAAAAAAAAAGATAGAAAGGAAGATGAATGTTTGAAGGTAATGAAAGCTTCAAACGTGATACATACCCTAATTATTATTTAGTTAGAGCATTAAACAATGCTTGAAAAACGTGTTCAGCGTTGGAAAACTAAGCCCTCACACCTTTTTTTTTTTTTTTAATAATTAATGTCTACTTTTGTCCACTTAATCTCCACCATTCATCCAACTTAATCCTAGGGTTGAAAATAGGACTTATGGACTCAACCAAAACTAAGGACTCATCTGAACCTATCTCTCTCTCTCTCTCTCTCTCTCTCTCTCTCTCTCTCTCTCTATATATATATATATATATATATATATATATATATATATATATATATATATATATATATATATATATATATATAGAAGGGATCATGTAAGTCCACCATTTTAGGTTGAGTCCATAAGTCCTAATCTAAGCCTTTGGATGAGAAAGATAAAGGGCTGAGATTAGATCTAAAAAAGTGAATGAATGGCTCAGATTAAAATAAAATATGTGGACTACAATAACTCTATATAAAGAAAAAAACCCTATTTTTTTCCTCATTTCCTGCTTCCCTCTTTCTCACTCATCTCTCTCTCTCTCTAAACCTTCTCCTCTCTACAAACCCTAATTTCTCCTCCCCCAACAACCACAACCGCCTCCTGCCCCGACACCACCGCCCCCTGCCACGACACAATCACCTCTTTGCTGACATCCGCCCCCTGCCACATTCGGCCACCACCCGTCACCGCCAATACTCCTCTTCTGCCGCCGCCATTCAACCGCCTCTTTGCATTCTTTTTTTTTTTTTTTTTTTCAGATCTGAGAAAAGGTGGTGATGCCGAGGTGCCTCCTTTCTTTTTCTTTTATTTCAAATCCGGTTCGTGGTGGTTATTGGTGTCATGGTGGGTGGTGGTTAACGGAGTGATGGTGGTATTGTCTTTTTTTTTTCAGATTTGTTTTTTTTTTCGTGTTGTTGGTGGTGGTCAGAGGAGGACCGTGGTGGTGGTGGCGTTGGCAGCCGCGGTTGTGGGTGTGGGTAGATAGGTGGTGTGTTTTATTTTTTTTATTTAGTCTACTGTTTTTTTTTTCCTGATTTCCTCCATTGGTTGTGGTGGCTCGTGGTGGATGTTTGTCATGGCGGCACGATCTGTTTTTTTTTTTTTTTTTTTTTAATTTACGGTTGGTGCCTTGGTGGTGGCGGTCACAGGTGGTTTCATGACGGGTTGGGTGGTAGTGGTCGTTATTCATTAAAGTTACAACGCTAAATGTCTAAAGTTACGCTTATATGGACTGGAGTTACAATCGTAACACGATAAAATTACACCTATATGACTATATTGATTAAACTTCCACCCCATGTTAAAGTTACATTCTTTAAAGACAAAAGTTACACTTGAAAGGACTAAAGTTACAATAATAATGTATATTAATTCAAGTTTCTACCTATAAACCACCATATAACTAAAGTTACGACTTTAACGGCTAAAGTTACACTTAAAAGGGGTAAAGTTACACTCGTAAAAGTATACAAATTCAAATTTATGCATAGAAATCATCCTACGACTAAAGTTACACTCAAAACGACTAAAGTTACACTTGTAGGGCAGTAAAATTACACTCCTAAAATTATATAAATTCAAATTTATTTATTTTAAATTTCATTTTTATAACATTAATTTAAATTTTTGTGAATAAAATGTCTTAAAAAGGTTAAAGTTACACTCTAAAAGTTAAAGTTACACTAAAAAGTCATTAAATGAATAAAGTTACACTCATAATGCAGTAGAGTTACACTCAGAAAATATGTGGCTGAGAATAGGACTTACGGACTCAACCAAAATGAG
Organism: Silene latifolia; assembly: GCF_048544455.1. NCBI lineage: Eukaryota > Viridiplantae > Streptophyta > Magnoliopsida > Caryophyllales > Caryophyllaceae > Silene > Silene latifolia. Next base: position 118,333,466 of record NC_133532.1, on the reverse strand, counting down.
GGACTTACCTGAACCTATCTCTCTCTCTCTCTCTCTCTCTCTCTCTCTCTCTATATATATATATATATATATATATATATATATATATATATATATATATATATATATATATATATATTCTTCCCTATTTCCTTATTCGGTTATTTGAGTTTTCTTCCCTATTTCCTTTTTTGGGATGATTTATGTGGTCCAAATTCAATGACATGTGGGGTAGTGTGTTTTGTTTGGTCCAAATTCACTTTGTTATTTTTTGTGTAAAAATGAAAGGGGAAGAAAATAAGGATGAAGTATTGTTTATGACCATTTTCTTTTCAAAAAGACTCTCACAATTAGTACGGATTTCGGGGGGGGGGGGGGGGTGGCTAGCAGGGCCGCTCGCCCTCGCTGGTCAAGGGAAAATTCGCAAGTTTTGGCTGAATTTTTTCCAAGTTTTCGTTATGTCATTACTTGTTCATCCCTGGCTCCGCCACTGCTCACAATCTCCTCCACCACTTGCTCTTCCGAGGTCTGTTTGAAGCGACAAAAAATGTTCGCGTCTTCAATGAGAATTTGTGCCAATGATCGAGTTTCAATTTGAAATTAATAGGAAGATATATATATATATATATAATTATAATAGTTGTGCCTCAACCATTAACTTAAGGTTTGGGTTGAGTTGGTTCATCTATCATGATATCAGAGGTAGCATGACCAAATATCACGGGTTCGAATCCTAACAATCTCAATAACTTCTCAATAACTCACGAAGTGGAATCTCAGCACACGATACGAAGGAGCATGTGCACTAACCACTGTTCAAGCTCAAGGCACATTTGAGTTAGAAAGCGTAATAAGAATAATTATAATAGTTGGGTTTCAACCATTACCTTAACGTTTTGGTTGAGCTGGTTCATCTATCAAAAATCAAAACGCGACTTTATATTCATAGACAATATGGACATAAGCAGGGACGAAACTCAGACCAAATTTAAAATGGGGCCGAAATTTTTATTAGGGTTAATAATCCAAAAACATATATGTACAAAATTTTAACTATATCTTAATGCGTAAATTATAACTAGTCAAGGGTTACAATTATAGAAATTAAAGAACCAAAATTCACCCAGCAAAATAATATGGCTAAATTACTCTCACCTAATTAGTACTCCCCTTTTCATCTTCATGAGCATACACCAATATATCATGAGATATTGAATTATGAACTCATAATTACCACAGTTAGAGCATTATAGGTGTAATACTTTCCTTAATTAGCTCTTTATCACGTGTCCAATTAGGCACATGATTGAAAAACTCTTTGTTTAATCACATCAATTATTTATTTAATCTTTGATTTAAATATTGCTTACAAATAATAAAAAAAACTAAATAAATAATTGATACAGAAAAAACGAGTAATATATAACGAGTTAATGGAGTCAATCAATGGCATTATACTCCGTAGGTCCGAGTGGAGCACAAATAATACTATACAACCAGTTGTATAATAACCATTGTATAACCCTATACATTAATCCGAGCTTATATGTAATTTTTCTGAGTTTTGTAAAAGTTTTTTTTTTTTTTTAAGTGTGTGAGTTCAAAAACTTTACAGCATAACTGTAACACCCGCGAATTTCCCATTTTGACATTTAAAATTTATTAAACCGTTTGATTACTTTATTTTATATTTTTGAATTATTCAATTTAATTAATTTTATGTCGAACACGATTTTTATAAACGTATTATATAAAAGCTCATTTTTATAAAAATACGTATTATTAAATTATATTCTTGGGGCAGAATTTAAATAAGAATAAATGTATACATATTTTTGGTCGGACAGTAATAGTGACAGTAATAATAATAATCTCCGTCTTAATTTCCGTCTAACATTAGACCGTCACATTTCACTTTATGCCTACTCTAAACGCGGACCAATCGAAAATCAACAACACGCTCACCTACCTCTTACACTCTACTTTTAAATATCTTACATACTATTATTATATAATATTATCATTATTATTATATATTATTATTAGAGAAAATTGTTGATTACAGCCTTTTAAAAATCACTTTTTGAAAATTACAGCCTTATATAATTTTTTTTGTAAATTACATCCAAAATATTACTTTTCTTCTAAAATTGCACCAACTTGAGGATTCCGGTGAATTTTGATGATGTTTTACCGATATACCCTTTATTATTTGAGAGCCTACTTACCCAGATTTATTACCTCTCCTTAACACAAACCAATTAATCACCCCAAACAACATCAAAACATCATCAAAATTCATCGAAATCCTCAAGTTGGTGCAATTTTAGAAGAAAAGTAATATTTTGGATGTAATTTACAAAAAAAATTATATAAGGCTGTAATTTTCAAAAAGTGATTTTTAAAAGGCTGTAATCAACAATTTTCTCTTATTATTATTGTAATATCATTATTATTTGTTGTTGTCTTTACCCGCAAAAACCCCATCCCTGCTTTCCCTCATTCATACTCCCTCCTTCCTCTTCTTCTTTTCTTTTCGAAACAAAGCAACAGCAGCCACAACAATAACAGACCGTACAACACTCCATTTCCGCGGTTCCGCCACCTTCAACCTCCATTTTCTCCCTCATTTCTCAACCTTTTCCACTAGTCTTTACGCCATTAGCTTCCCCTTTTCATTCTTCATCTTTTGAGGTAAGAAAGGTCCCTGCTTTCGTCCAAATTCGCGTCTGGCATCTTTCTTAAGGCTCGAATCTTGCGCTAATTTCTTTCGTCTTCGTGTTTAGGTGCAAGCTCGACAACTCGGTATGATTTTGAGTCGAAATCGTGCCCATTACAGAAGTTATAAGGTAACGGTGATAGGTTACTCGACAATGAGTCGATATTTTTCCCCCTTTCTTACTCGGCTTTCCTTATTCATCGCAAAGTTTGAGTCTTTTCTGTGTTTCTCATGTATGAGGTCGAGTTTTAATGCTCGTGGTTAATTCTCATGGTTGTTGTGGGTCGAAATGGTGGCTGTTTTGGGCGGTTTCCTGCTCTGTTTTGGGATGGTCGATGTGGTGGTTGTGAGAAATCAGTATGGTGGTTGTGGGCAGTCTTGAGTCGGGGTTGGAACGGACTTCTAGGACCGGGTTTTATGCTGCGAAAGTTGGCATGTCACCTCTGTTTTGGGACGGGTGTGAATGGTGGTTATGGTAGTATGCGTAACTTATTTGAATAGGGTCGTATTGACGATAACCTTTTCGTCTAAATTTCCGTTTCCAAAATGATTGTCTGTGACGGGTTTATGAGAACCCACAACGGGACTGTTTTGAGTCGTGTTGGTGACGGTCTTGTTTATATTCGGTAATCTCGTGTTAAATGGCTTCATATAGACTGCGTTGGGTACCGTTTTGGTGGCTGTTCACCGGTGGTTTGGGCAGCCGTGGAGTAGTGGTCAGGTTGGATTCTGTTGGCGAGCTGATGGCTGGCCGAGGGTGGGTGGTTTGCTCACGACTGGTTGTTTGTTGGGGTGTAGCTTACACGCTTTGTCATGTGTATGGGTGTATGACAACACCCATTTATTTCCTTGTCTTTCTTCTATTTCTTCCTTGTTGATGGTTACTTAGTTGTCTTATTTGTTGGGTTGAACACTCACCATTTATTGGGCTTTGCTTGTTCTAATCATTGGGCTTAATATGCTTAACTTCTTGGATCTCCTATGACTTATTTGTTGGAATTTCCTCGATTTAATGGTTGGACCTTATTTGATTCATTTATTGGTTTATTCGAATGGTTTAATTTCCGTCTCATATTTTATATAACTTAATTCGCTAAATATCGTTCATTATATACATTTTTCTCACATGATCAAATTGTTGGGTTTCACCTGACTTAATAGTTGGACTGGTTATGTTCTATATGTTGATTTGTTATGTTCTATGTGACGGGTTTATTATACTCTATAGGATGGACTAATTGTGTTTTACTATGTTGGACTTGATGAATTCCTTATTATTTAATTGTTGAGCTAAATTCACTACAATTATTGGGCTCGTTGTGTCGGATTTGTCGGATTTGATATGAGTAAATAGTTAGACTTCACATGATTAAATGTCTGGATTTTACATGAGTAGTATGTTGGGTTTAGCATGCCTTGTTGTTGGCTCATTGTGATTTAATTATTGGGCTTCTTATAGCTTGTTTATTGGACTCATAAATGAGTCACTTGGACTTGGTCACATTTTGTTTCGTAAATTCATTTAACGTAAATTATCCATTATCGCTTTTTATATTTTATTTAACCGGCGTGTTAAATTATAAAATTGAATATTTATTAATATAACACAAGTATGAGATATTTATTATAAGTACTGGTAAGATTCGTATTCTAGATAATGTCTAGTATTGTTCGGATGTGAGAGTCTTGATTCTATCGGTTACTAGGGGTGAGCCAGAGACCCTCTAGTTGCGATATGATCGTTGGGATTGATGTTCCCATCCGTACTTATGGCGATGCAGGTCATAAGTATGAATGTGACATTTATAATCCCGTCCCTAAGTCTTGATTTTATCGGTTAGTAGGGGTGAGTCATAGGCCCTCTAGTTGCGATATGATCGGCGGGAGTGATGTTCCCATCCGTACTTATGGTGATGCAGGCCATAAGTATGAATGTGACATTAATCATCTCGTCTCTGAGTCTTGGTCCTATCGGATACTAAGGGTGAGCCATAGGCCCTCTAATTGCGATAAGGTCGTCGGGATTGATGTTCCCATCCGTACTTATGGTGAGATGCAAGCCATAAGTATGAATGTGACATTAATAATGCCGTTCTATGTGCTTGTTTGTTGTGCTTGTTTGTTATATTTGTTTGTTGTATTTGGCCATGTTTTAAAGGTAACCGCTGAGCCAGATACTTGTTTGTTGTGCCTCGGACATGTTTTAAAGGTAACATCTGAGTCGGGCACTTATTTGTTGTATTTGGCCATGTTTTAAAGGTAACCGCTGAGCCAGATACTTGTTTGTTGTGCCTCGGACATGTTTTAAAGGTAACCTCTGAGTCGGGCACTTGTTTGTTGTATTTGGCCATGTTTTAAAGTTAACCGATGAGCCAGATACTTGTTTGTTGTACTTCGGACATATTTTAAAGGTAACCTCTGAGTCGGGTACTTGTTTGTAGTATTTGTACATGTTTTAAAGGTAACCGTTGAGCCATATACTTTATGTGTTGTGCCTCGTAAATGTTTTAAAGGTAACCTCTGAGTCGGGCACTTGTTTGTAGTATTTGGACATGTTTTAAAGGTAACCGCTGAGCCAAATACTTTAGAGGTCGTGCCTTGGACATGTTTTAAAGGTAATCGCTGAGCCAAGGTACTTAAGGACTTGTGTCTCGGACATGCTTTAAAGGTAGCCTCTGAGCCGGATGCTTTGCTTATTATGTGATGTTAGTAGTCCCATTTCATGTATTGTATGTTGTTTGGCTTTCAAAGTTGGATGTATCATATGCCTTATCTATGATTGACTACGCATGTTCTAAATGTTAGTCTCATGTCTGAGTGCTTGCATCAAATAGATTCATGATGTTCTAATATGTTCTTGTTTATCTGTGTTTCGACATTTTGTGGCTGGGAGAACCTTGAGTTACTCCCCACTTTACCGTATGCTCGTTCATGTTTACATGAATGACAGGTGGTGCAGATGCTTATGTGGGGAAGATGTGTGGGCTAGCGAGAACTAAACCCTTGGACCTTAGTTTGCTAGTTTAGAAACCCCTTATTTGTTTATTCGTGGGATATCTTTTCCCCGCTTTCTAGACTTGGGTTGTAATAACCTAAGTTTGTCTATTGTAGTATTTGTTTTATTTCTTTTGGCACCCGCGTATTAATCTTTAACTAGTAATTTAAAAGTTTTTAAAATCTCATAAATTTTCGCTTTAATTTATTAGTTATATTTTCCGCTTTATCGCGGGGTGTCACAGTTGGTATCAGAGCCTATGTTGCTCCCGACGCACACACGTGTACCCCAAATTTAAATGTGAACTTGACCTTGAATAATGAATGAGAGATGGGTAGACTTAAGGACCTAAAGTGGTAGTCTGTAGTGTGTTTGCTCTTTGTTAGGTTCTAACATGTTTGTTGATTGTTATTTAATAATTGTTGTGCCCTTGGATCAATAACCACAAACCTACCAACGTAAAGATCAAGATTTGGCGCCTATTGCCGAGGATTGAATATTTGTTCAACCTTGAAGAATGCTTCTACTTACTCGAAGATGTTTCTCATTCTTTACGTACCTTGCCTTATTCTTTATCTCTTGGCGTTTATCCTCCTTCTAAACTTCCTTTTCTTTCCTTAGGAGTTACTCTTGTACTCTCCCCAACTTGTGCTTTGTTCCTTGTTTATCCTCCCTTAACGCCTTTTTGATATTACTCTTTCTTTTGAGGAATGTTGACTTTGGTTGGAAAATTTGACTTTTGAGGAGATTGTTTATGTTTGACCCTTAACCCCGGTTTTGAGAGGATTTGATGTTAGAAAGACTTAGGTAGTGTGGTGAATCATACTTAGTGATTTTTATACCTAGTTCCTTGATAAAGTGAGTATGGTTGTTTAGTGGGATTATTTGTGTTGTCAAGTGTGAGTTGCATTTGTTACTATGGTTATGGAACTTGGCCTTGTGGTTATCACTTGGAAATTTGAGTTGAGCTCGAGGTTAGCATAGTCGGTATACTTTTGTGAGTGTAGTGATGGTTACATAGAAACCTTGTTAGGTGAGAGTTGTAGCTAGTTTTGAAATCTCATTTGGGTATCCACTTTGCGGTAATGAGGATTAGTAGCCAGAGTCCTTGGGATGTAATTATGAGTTGAGATCGATAGATGTTGAACTGAGGTGAGTTATAAGTTTTGGATGGTTGTCTCGTAGATCGGAGAATGTCACCGTTTAGGCTTTAGGTTTCAAGAGTATGAGAAGATCTCTTTGGGATGATAGAATGTGCAAAAGAACTTTTGAATTTGGATTTTGATTGAGGTACCATTTTGAGGAACTCATAGTTGACACTAGTTGGATATGATTGTAGCTTTGTTAGGAGTTTTGACCTCGACCTCATGGAGATGGTTTGTAGATGTGTGAGGATTTAGAGTGGTGAAATCACACTTTTTGTGAAGTACCTTGTTTCAAGAAATGACTTAGGATGAAGTAACATAAGTGTTTTGAGGAAATCCTTGGGAGTGTTGTAGTTATAAGTTTTATTGATAAGAAGTTTTTCGGAACCGACTAGGATGATGTTGTTGTTTGAGGTTTGAGTACCTGGCGTTTCCTTGTTGTCTAATTCCCTCTCTTCTTTGACCTTAAGCATTACCGTTCATACCTCCTTTTCTCGCTTCATCATGCTCCTCCTTAAAATTTGATGTTGGTAACTTATGAAACTCCATCTTTTACATCCTTGTTGACCTTACTTTGACTTTGACCCCTAGGAAATTCATCATAGCTCTTCTGATTAGTTAAGTTGAATCCTTTTTGCATACCGATATCTATGATGTCTAAGTTACTTTATTCAATTTCTAAGCTTTCAAGCTACCAGTTTTGATTCGGTGTTAAAAGTTTATGTTACTTTTGTAAACCTTACCTATTTTAAAGATTTGGAAATGAAAATTTGATTCAATTCCCTATTTCTTCTTGAATATAAACTTATTTATCATGATTTTAATTGCTAAACCCGAGATTTCTTTAAATTTTATCCAATTTCTGTTAACTTTGATCTATTTATGACTTCTTTGTCCAAGTTTAATACTATATTTTCAGAAATTGACTCCTTTTTGAAGATCAATAATGAATCTTTCAACTTCTATTTGACTTTTGCAAAAGAAAATTTGAGTAGATTATCTTTCTCTTTTGATTTTGATGTTGATCGGATGTTAGAACTCGTTATTGGAGACGTTTGATAACTTGTTCTACGCTTATCGGCGAATTGACTTGGTTTTAAATCTGTCTTTGACTTGGAAAGTTAGCGTTCTTGTGTGCACGACAAGAACAATTTCGTTCCATGAATGAGACTTATACTTTTGAAAACTCTTCGTTAATGTTTTTGAAAGTATTTTTACCAATGATTTACCTTTCGATCTGGTTCTGTCGGAAAATTTCATTTGAAACTTTTGAAAGAATTTTAATTCTTACGATAAGTAACCTTTTCAATGTTTTGGTTACCGATTCCAAAATTTCAGTTTTATTTTATATAACCTTTCATTTCTACTTTCAAGTTTCGAGGACGAAACTTTTTAAAAGATGGGGTGATTGTAACACCCGCGAATTTCCCATCTTGACATTTAAAATTTATTAAACCGTTTGATTACTTTATTTTATATTTTTGAATTATTCAATTTAATTAATTTTATGTCGAACACGATTTTTATAAACGTATTATATAAAAGCTCATTTTTATAAAAATACGTATTATTAAATTATATTCTTGAGGCATAATTTAAATAAGAATAAATGTATACATATTTTTGGTCGGACAGTAATAGTGACAGTAATAATAATAATCTCCGTCTTAATTTCCGTCTAACATTAGACCGTCACATTTCACTTTGTACCTACTCTAAACGCGGACCAATCGAAAATCGACAACACGCCCACCTACCTCTTACACTCTACTTTTAAATATCTTACATACTATTATTATATAATATTATCATTATTATTATATATTATTATTATTGTACTATCATTATTATTTGTTGTTATCTTTTCCCCGCTTTCTAGACTTGGGTTGTAATAACCTAAGTTTGTCTATTATAGTATTTGTTTCATTTCTTTTGGCACCTGCGTGTTAATCTTTAACTAGTAATTTAAAAGTTTTTAAAATTTCATAAATTTCCGCTTTAATTTATTAGTTATATTTTCCGCTTTATCACGGGGTGTCACAATAACTCAGATTCTTCTAAACAAAACTCAAAAACTTTAGTACACAGCTCGGATTCTACATCATACAACTTCATACATCAGGTTGTATAATCTACTCATTGCGAGTGGAGTGGGGATTCTCTGTTCCATTTGGTGTCCCAATTTGTGTGTGTCACTCCAACATGTGGGCAATCAAGAGGTAGAGCATTTTCAGCTCTTTGCACCGGGGCCCAAGGAAAAATAGGGCCCCAAAATTTTGAGCCCAATTCTTACCAACAATCAAATATTATTACTCAGTGTATGTCGTATGATACATGCAGTCATGCATCAGTGTATCTACTGTTCCTACTTTTTTGTTTCCTCCTTTCCCCAAATTCATTTTTTTTATTATTATTTAATTGGTTCATAGAATACACGGTAATAGTACACTAGTACACACCAGTCAGAATTTTTAAAGATATTTTTACCATTCTTGATTTTTGTATTCTTTTTTTTGTGAAAATTTTATCTATCAACTTTTTACAGTAATTATTGTATAAGACGGTCTTATATTGTGAGACGGTTTTATTGAGTAAAAACAAATCATTTATTAGCATTAAATGAATAGTTATTTTATAAAAAATGGATTGTTTCATATAGTGAGACTGTTTTATTTTATAATTTTTTTTTTTTACAAATGCCTAAAATATATCTTAGCATTTCCTTTATCCAAAATTTCCTTTTTTTTCTTTTGCTTCGTATAAATGTACGATGATGATCAATTACTATGAGTCAGTGAACGGTGATCAATAATCTTCGTTTAGGACCCCAAGTAAATGGTAATTTAATTTTAGTTTTGGGGCCTCTACTTAATATTCGGAGCAGGGTCTCCCAAACTCATTGGCCGCCCTTGCACTCCAATCACCTCGTAATACATCAACAAGTTAATATAATTATTTCAATATTTTATTTTGCAGCAAGTGATTTGTGAAAAGGTGAGTGAAGTGACACACACAATGAGATGTAAAAGTGAGACAAAGAATCCTTACTGATCCGAGTATGTCAACAACTTTCTAGATACGTTCGTATCAACTGTTGAACATTCTCCAGCTTTTGCTTGTAATATACTCCGTAATATTCAATTCTATATCCGTCTAACCGTTTCAATCTTAATATACCCGGTAAAATATTATTCTTCTCAATGTATCGAATGCATCCTTTAGCATCATAGAGTTAAATATTGTTAATCAGTTGGTTGGTGTGAGTGGTAAGGACTCTCATCTCTTAAACAAGTGGTCAGATGTTCGATTCCTGACTCCTGCGATTGAAAAAATCAAACTTGGGAGGGGTCAACCCATTAAATTGCCTTCAGTACCCCAAAGGAGATTGCCCCGATTCCTGACTCAACCCATTAAATTGCCTTCAGTACCCCGAAGGAGATTGCCCCGATTCCTGACTCTTGCGAATGAAAAAATCAAACTTGGGAGGGGTCAACCCATTAAATTGCGCTTCGCATCTCAGAAGAAGATTGCTTTATTCCCGACTCTTTGCGAATGAAAAAAATCAAACTTGGGAGGAAGTCGGCCCATTAAATTGCGTTCGATCTTTCAAGGAGAATTCTCGAAAGGATAATTTCTAACACGATAGTTTATTTTTTTCCTTTAATACCCTAAACGTTTAGAAATTAAAACGACTTTGACGTATCTATTGGTCTTGGATTCACAAGAAATTTCAAAAGTATGATTGTGATATAACGAGAGAAAATCTCCAATTCTCCATTCTATATTGTACGCAGTATATGATATGCGCACCAAAACTTAGGAGAGATGTCTTTCACTAAATTATTGAGAGACCAATATTTCGTACTCATTTATTTGTTTTTCTTGATTTTTTATTGTTGATCGTGATATGGTAATTTCGTACTACTTACATAGATGTACGCATTTTATATTTAATCATGATTTGTAACTATTTTATTAACTTTAATACAATTTTTTCTTAAAATTGTAAAATTGTTCCTCGATAAATTTATTAAGAGACCGTCTCTTAGGAGACATAGAGATAGGATCCCCTTCATTATTTTCCCCTCCATTACTTTCCATTTCCTCTAATACAATAATATAAATGGAGTTTCTTTAATTAGCACCTAAACATGTTAAAAATCCTAAATTAAAATTATTATTACGTCTACATCTTATTAAGCTTTGAGGAATATTGCATCTTATTATATGATATTGAATGAATCTGTCCTTGAATGAATACAACCTATGCTATTTATACATGTACAAATGAATGGCAGGAAATAAAGTAATAAGCTAAGAAAGGAAAGGGCAATAATCCGTTGCCTTATTTACAGCAATTACAAGTGTGAATGTATCCTTTGCAACAGCTAGCTTTGAGTGTGAATTGTATTTTTTCCAACGGCTAGCTTGAGGAATGTGTTGTTGTCATTACATCTCCTCAAAACAGTTAACCATTACATTGTCTCGAAACAAATCTGAACCCTCAAAAGCTATTGGAAAGTATTGGATAGAAGAGGGTACTGGAGAGGATTTTCCCCCGATATGATAGTGCCTACTGACTGAGTATTGCCGCAGACATAGTCCCAGATCAATTACTACGTAAAATATAATTACCATATAAAATATCTCAAAATCTCATTAAAGACGGTCTCACAAAATACTCATGAGAGGTGAGTAAGGAAGCACATGGGGGTGATACCCCACCTTATCCCTCTCCCTTTTTGTAAGAAGTTTTTGATAAAATATAACCACCTAGTACCGGCATACCGCCGCCTCCTCTCTATTACTGTATCTATTAATAAGTAGGAATTAATTTGATGAAAAAAATTTGTAGTTTAGATTTATCACGATTGCATAAAATTGAAGTGGACATTGAAGTGTCTAAATCAAATTCGGACCCCTTTGTTTTATCCCCGGACTTAATATGGGTTTTCACTCAATGGTCCGGACAAAAGACCAAACATGACCTGACCATTTGGGTCGGACCGAATTTTATTTGATCCGGTCCACGATCCACCTATTTACTCTACTTTGATTTTCGGCCAGGTTCTGGACTAAACTGAATGGACCGCGGACCAGACTATAAACCGAACTTGTATAAGAATAGATTCTTTAAAATTGTAATATTATTGATTTAATTATCTACTTTGTTTACAAGTATAATAGGATGTGTAATTATTTACTTAAATATAGTAACAAGATAATGTTTTTTATTTTGATCGTTACGAAATTCTCGACTTCTAATTTTATATGCTAAACCATGTTAATGACAATCATATTTGGTTCATTTTGGTCCAGTTGGTCCGGTCCACGCATTTTTCTGGTCCAGATCGGACCGGACCAATATTAATATGGTCCAATCGTTTGTCCACCTTTTAACCCTTATATGGTTTCGGTCCAGAGAATTTGCCATTTGGTCAGTCCGGTATGGCGGTATGATCCGATCCTGGACCAATAAACACCCTTTAATCGTGTCCATTGATAAGTAATAGAGAGAATCTCGGTTCGTAATCTATCGATATCAATAATTATGTACTCACTGTTTTTATACGTCCAAATGCTTTTCTATCATGGCCCATTAAACTCATGAACCGTTCATAATAAGTCCAAGTTAACATCCTACAGTAAGACAAACTTAATAAGAAATAGCCGTTTCTACCACGTCGTCACATTACTATGATATTGTTCACATTGGAACAAGCTCGTACGATTTTATTTTTGGGTTCTTTCCCAAAATACCGCATAATAATTTAGTGATGGTATCTCTTATAACCTAGACAAGACTCAAATTCTTTTCCAATGTGGAACTTGAGTTACAACCCCAACAATACACCACAACCAATTAATTTAAATATATGGTTTAGGCAATGAAAATAAAATTAAAATCTCACACCTTGTAATTTTTTTATTAAGTCTTTTATAGAACAGTTTTATAATAAGACATTGTAAAATCATACAACAAAGACCTTGACGTCTTTATCATGAAAAAGTGGTGGACGTGACCGTTATTCTAGTGAGTTTATTTAGATAAACTATCCTTCAATTTTACAATACACTTGTGTAATATAATTTTATACAGGAACTATCAGTTTTTATTTGTGTTTATCGTAAATTTGTAATTGAACTGGTCACATAAAAAGAACGTCCTATAAAACAATTTGTATATATAAATCTCATTCAAGCTATCTAGCAATTTATTGAAGACTTTTCATCGAACTACCTAGGTTCAATTTCACTCACAGATACATCATTTGACGAATGAACTATTATAATGTCATTGCCAATGTCCGAATCTCCTATAATAGTCTTGTTGAAGAAACCAGGTTCTCTAGGTACTGGAAGAGTAATAGTGTTACTCTCCAATGTCAGGACCACCGTGGCCATTGTCGGCCTTGCCTCGACTGCCTTTTGAACACACAATAAACCTAGCTGCACACATCTCATCACTTCATGTCTAGAGCATGAATCTCTTATGCTTGCGTCAACAAACTCCAAGGATTTACCCTCTTGCCATAACTTCCAAGCCTGTTAATTAATGTTATAAGGGATTAATGAATTACTCCCCCTTTCAATGTAAAACCGTTTTATAAAGTGTTAGTGTAAAACCAGAAAATATTTTACCCAAATAATCTCATTAAAATAACTTCCACAACCATCGCTTTATATTTTACCCAAATAATCTCATTAAAATAATTTCCACAACCATCGCTTTTCCATGATAAGGGCATCAATAAAATGATTTTTTTGTAAAACCGTTCTACGGGAGAATTATTTAACTTACATAGATGACGAGAGTTTCACCGTAACTTTCTTCAGGAAATGCGGAATTTATCTTGCCACTAATGATCTCTAAAATCAATATGCCGTAGCTGTACACATCTGATTTCGTCGAGTATATCCCACGCGTAGCATATTCCGGAGACATGTAGCCACTAATACCGTAGAGAACATTAATATATGTGACTATGCGAGTGATAAATTTTCTGAACTGTATACTATGTAAAAAAAAAAAGAAAATATAGTAAATCACCCCATAAGTTTAATACTATGTGCAATCAAGCCCCCTACCTTATAAATATAGCAAATCAACCCATAAATTTCTCTTAATGTGCAATTAACCACATATCTTAATTTTAAGAATAAAATTTGTTAATTAAATATTTTACAATTATTGAAAATCAAAATTATTGATTATATTTTAATCCTAAAATTCTTATTTATTAAAAAAACATGTTCCTAATATGAGAATTGTTAATAATGTTACAATGAAAAGTTACATGACCAAATTTTTATTTGTACTAAAATTGGTTCGCATTTTTTGTTGTATATGTAAATATTATACTTAATTATTTAAGAAATATATTTATAATGGTTTTTCTAATATGTGCCCTGAGGGCACATGATAAGAAGCTTTAAGTAGGGAAAGATTTTCAACATTATATCACTTACTATGGTAAATATGAGTTTCAACTCTAATTTGTTATGATATATTTTCAACAAGCTTTCCCTAATTAATTTATTATCATGTGCCCTAAGGGCATAAGAACATATGTTAGAAAATCCGTTATTTTTATAATAGAAAACGATAGGTTTTAGTTTAAAAATTGGTAAAAAACTTGATTTGTGCTTAACTGCGCATTTTTGAAAAGTTATGGGGTTAATTTGCTACAAGTTAAACGTAAGGGGTTGATATACACATAGTTCATAAATTATGGGGTAATTTGTAGCTAAAAAAAATTTAAACATTATACTGTAAGATATAGGATTAAAGTAATACGAAGTAGGGTAGGTTTTCAAAATTATAGTGGTAAATTTCTACATACGTGATCGATCGCAAATAGGTTGGAGCCACAAATTTCGACATTTACCAATCTGTGTTTCAATCTAAAAAAAATAAAAAATAAAAAATACTTGAGACACATAAACGGTACTCACTATGTTCCAACAACTCTGCTTGTGCTGCTCCGGGACTTGTCATAATCAAACATCCTTGCCAAACCAAAATCAGCAATTTTAGGATTCATTTTTGCATCCAATAATATGTTGCTAGCCTTCAAATCTCTATGTATAATTTTTAAACCCGAGTCTTGATGAAGATAAAGCATTCCTTTCGCAATTCCCTGAATAATCTTGTAACGCAATCTCCACCTTAATTGTCCTTGTTTTGCAGGATCTGAAACATACAACGAATCACAAAATTTATGTAATGTGATTATATGAGCAAATTTGTATTCAGTTAATTTTAATTTTTGTTGCAATTCTTGTATGACATATTATTATTATTATTATTATTATTATTATTATTAATAATAATAATGAAATTGATCTTTTACTCAAAAAAAAATAAATATTGGGTTTTTCTAAAATATGTCCAATTGGACACAATAGAAAGAGATAAGTCTTCCGAAAGTTAACTCGCTGCAGAAAATGATATAAATTGTAGTTACACTAGTATAGATCATTTGCAATGTATGCACGGTATAATCGTATAGATAAAATTAGTCAAGAAAATTGAGGAATTTGGTTGATAATACTATCATTTAAATATTTACTAATAATATATTTTCAGCTACAATTTTTTTTTATCATAAAAGTCAATAAATTCTCAATCATAGAATGTGTGGAGCCAAATTTTCCTCATTATTTAAACTTTGTACAAATTTTGAGCTTTTGAAATTTGTATATATAGTTTAATAACTTAGGTTCATATATATGTAGCGCCGCATACTTATCGAATACATTACAAAAAATAGTCCCAATTCTAGGTACTGTATTTTCGGTGTAAAAGTTGGAGTCTTACTTAGTCTTTTTATAGATAGGAGATTTTAATCAGTAATAAAACCGATGTAATACCAGATCAACAAGCACCAACGAGGAAAACATACAAGTCCAAGTGAATTACCGAAAACAAAGTTGTCAAGGCTTTTGTTAGGCACATACTCATAAACCAATAGGTTTTCTTTTTGGTTCAAAGCAAACCCTAACAACCTAGACAAATTCTTATGGTGAAGTTGGGCTACTAATAAGATCTCATTCTTAAATTCTTGTGCGCCTTGATGTGAGCTTCTAGACAATCTTTTCACCGCCACTTCTTCCCCATTTGGTAACGTACCCTGTGTACAACTACAATTAATAGTGACAAGATTATATCAAAAAAAAACTTTTAAGATAATGACAAAAGGAGAAGTAAATAAAGTTTAGACAATTCCGGGTTCAATCGAGCCTTGGCAATTTGCCCTAAACCGACACCGTGTGTTGTTTTTTATTTAAATTTTTGAAATATGTTTAGATTTTTTTAATCCTCGATTTCCAGTCCGCATCCTTTAATTGAGTCGAAGAATATTGTACATTTGAATTTTTGACACATGCTTCAATCAAACTAGACATGTTACCACCTTTTTATAAGAAAACACGTGTCAAAATTCTTGTAAACAATTACCTTATAAACGCTACCAAATCCACCTTGACCCAACTTGTTCTCATTCGAAAAACCATTTGTTGCTGTCTCTAGGGTTGCCATAGTATATAGCAATGACTCGCGAGTTATGAGATCCTCTTCAATTATTCCATCACACCCAAAAATAGGCATATGTTAGTTGATCAAACAAAAACTATAAAGATGTATTAATTTCCAGTTATTAGGAATAAACATTATAGTTTATATATGTATGTATAAAACATGAATAAGGATTTATAGTTAGAGCGAACCGAATTTTATCATGAGCGAACTATTGAAACAATAATATAAACTATACAAAAAATAGAAAATGTGAACACAAATTTTCAAATTTCTTATTATTAAGAGAAGGGTCAACCGTCCTTGCTATTCCGTGTAATATACTTTCTAGATTTTAAGAGGCTCAAGTGTAGAATTGTTCTATAGTAAATTGATTTTAACATTGAACTTTGAACAATAACAATGTCTCACAATGGGACTATATATGAGAGATTTCATACCAGTTTCATGAGTATCATCATCAATCTTCTTACTCTTACATCGTCTAATAATAAAATAGAAGGTTATCGCAAATAATCCAGCTCCAAGAAGAGCCAAAACAACAGCAATTGCGATCGCCTTATTAGTTGATGTTTTGTTTTTACCTGCACAATTTCATTGTACATGGAAGTTGTAAATTCGCATTGTACATGTTTCCAATTCAACCGTAAACCTCATATTAGACTTAGGCCATGTTCTTTTAGGCTAAATAAAGTTAAGCTGAATTGAATTGAGCTGAGCTGAACTGAACTGAACTAAACAAAAGTAAGCTGAATAAAGTTGGACTAAATTGAAATTTACTGAGATAAATAGAGCCAAAGTGAAGTAGGCTGAATTGAACTAAAGTGAGCTCAATGAGGGTTGAAATTAAGCCGAAAAGGACAAGTCCTTAGTATTGTTAAAAAAAATTGATACTTACCCACTTGTTACAGGTAGACCTGTACTCGGGCCGGGTCGGGCTGACCAGGGGACGGGCCGGGCTGACCAGGGGACGGGCCAGACTCTCCTGGTCAAACCCAGGCCAGGCCAGGGGGAAGGGACGGGCTTAGGCCGGCCGGCGGCCGATATGCTTGGCCCGGGCCAGACTAGAGGCTAAGCTAAGGCGGGTGGCAAGTAGCCTTACCATTTTATTTTATTTTATTTTTTATTTTTGCTAAAATGGCGGGCCAAGGCCGGGTCAGCCCGTGCTGATGGCCAGCTCTAGTTACAGGCAGGGCGAAAGCAGGATTTTTTGTTTGGGGTAACAAATTTCTTATGGCTATAGTATTTGAAAATTGAAATTTCCAAAAATGTTATTTCGTACTATGCAACATATAAATATTCAATTACAAACTAACAATATATAATCAAATGGACGCATTATAATAGCTTGAAGGTTTCATTGTATAGTTCAAGTTATCTTTATATATTATTTTTTAAAAATAATTTTGATTTTTATATTGTAATTTGTAACGAACTGAACCTTTAATAACCAAAAATAAATCACATATATTAAATAACTTAATAAGAAAGTTTGTAGATTTGTTTCAGATTTCCTTTCCAAACAAAGAAACATTTAATAAGGTCATTGAAAAAGTCAAAAATAACCAAAAATTTGACAATAGTGAGTTTTGAACCCCAATCATTTTGCATGGACACTATTCTTTCTACCACTAAGGGGGTGTTTGGTAAACAGCGGATTGACAAAAAAATAGCATATTTGGGACTTTTAGCATATTTGACCGGTCAATATGCTATTTGGGGTGTTTGGTAAACAGCATATTGGGATAGTAGATTGGGGCCGAATCTACTATTTTACAATATGCTGCTCCCCCCAGCATATTCTAAGAGTAGATTGGGAAAAAAAGTAAATTCACATTTTTACCCTTAGGAAAATATAACCTTACCTTTATTCCATAGTTAATTCATGTACTTACTTGTCATTTTACAAAAGATTGAGATAATCTGCTAATTTAAATCTGCTACTTACCAAACACCTTTAACAAAATCTGCTAATCGAATATACTAGTCAAACCTGTCAACAAAATCTGCTAATTATAATCTGCTTTCACAATTTGCTTCTACCAATATTAATCCGTTGTTTACCAAACAGAGCCTAAAGCACACCTATTTTGTTATTTAGCTTATGCACTTCGTTATAATTATTCTTTCCTTAATTACATTTGGGGTAACTAAAATGCGACTTATTTATTGATATTTTTTTACATGGGGTAGCGGCCGCTACACCTTGCTACCTTCGCCCCTGGTTACAGGGCAGGTGTAAGCGGTCATTGTAATTTTTGCAAAGCAGAGGCTTTGATAGTTCTTCATTTTTTTTTTCTTATAAAATTTTATCGAAGGTTAAAGCCGCTACGTGAAATAGCGGTTTTTCCTCAAATCTCATAAAATTATGACATGGACTAATTGATCCTAAGTAGTTTCACATGCGAATTTCTCCCTCCGTTCCAGTCAATTATTGTCCTTTGTTTTTGGCATAAAGACCAAGGAAAGGGTAGGAGGTCAATTACTAAATGACAAGTGGAATAAGTTGAGTATCAAATTGCTCTTCAAGTTCATTCTTAATATAGAAAGGATAATAATCGACTGAGACACCCAAAATGAAAAAGGACAACAAATGACCGGAACAAGGAATATGTAGCCAAAAAAATTGACAAATCAACCGCATAAAAATAAAAGCTCAAATATAACTTACATACCACTACGACTTATTATCATCGGCCCCGTTGAATTTCTTATTGGTGGTGGCTGTGGTGATGGTGTTGTTGGCGGTGGCTGTGGTGGTAATGATAGGGGGACCGTCCCCGTCACATTAACATTCCCATCAAAAAAATGATTTATTTCAAATCGAGCATTGCAACTAGTCCAAAATAATCTAGACCCCTTACAACTAGGGAATGTCGCAATCATATCTACCAAACATTTCTTACAATCGTAGTAACTAAGGTCAGGGGTACATTGTACCAACCCATAAACCGTATCCGAACTCGAATACTGAACCGCACCCGTCGCATACTTAATATCTGACCCCCCGCCCGCAGCCTGACTCGTAATATTTACCAACATATTTTTCGCTATATGCATAAATTGCGATACATTTCCCGTGACATTTTGTCCGTTCGATTCTCCCCACCCAGGATCTTCAGCCCATGTACCGAAAAATGACTCATTCGAGTAACGTACCATACACTCGTCGTACCATATAGTAGCGACTTTTCGGTTAGGACAATAAATAATGGGCAAGACCGTAACTGTTATCTCGGTGACACAGTCTTGACAATTGCTATTGCTCTGGTCACCACGGCAAAGGAAGTTACCGTATACGACATCGTTTGTTCCGACACCGACTGTTGCGTTGTGGTAGCCGTAACGGTTTGCGTTGGACCTAAGGTCCTGAAAGAGTGTGTTTAGATTGGTTTGGTATTGGCTGTTGCTAGCGAACATGGTTGTGGTTGAACATTCGTTGGAAAGATAAACTGCCAACGATTGTTTTAAATTGATAATCATCATAGTTAATAATATCAGAAAATAGATTAATAATAAACTAAATTGATTCATAATTTTTTACAAATTTCGGAAATCGATTTGATTTTTTGCTTAACAAATACTCGTATTTATAAATCGTTTTGTCATAACTCATTGTTAAGAATAGTCGTAGATTGGACTTGAGTGACTTGCTCCGAGACTTGAATAATGCCAAATAGAATAACTCAAACGCAACTCGAAAGTCGAAATGACCTGAATCAATTGTCACTAGTAGACTATTACCTGGCCCAACGTGATGGTTGTTAGACTTATTGACTCGATTTAAAATAAGCTACATTAAAACCAACTAAACCAAAAATAATCCAAATTGATCTACTTGAAATCAAAACTCGATTTTCTAGAT
Organism: Silene latifolia; assembly: GCF_048544455.1. Classification (NCBI taxonomy): domain Eukaryota; kingdom Viridiplantae; phylum Streptophyta; class Magnoliopsida; order Caryophyllales; family Caryophyllaceae; genus Silene; species Silene latifolia. Next base: position 118,313,225 of record NC_133532.1, on the reverse strand, counting down.
ACGTATGTCATCGGTTCGACATGGGGTGGAGTCAAGTTGATTCCGATTCAGCAAATTCTCCGACTTTATTTGGATGTGAATTTAAATACTCCTTTTATTTTAACCATTATTTAATTTTTGATTAAAATAATTTTAGAATAAAAAAAAAAGTAAACAAATAATTGGAACGGAAGAAAAGACTAATTTAGGCTCTATTTGGTGGTAAAACTAACTGAAAAGGTAGATGGACCTGAAAGGTAGCTAAAAACTGAAAAACTAACTGGAGCTGCAAATTAGGAACTGATTATATAAACAAATGTTTGGCAAACTAACTGAAAAGGTAACTGATTTTGGTGAAATAAGGTAAAATATTATGATAATTATTTAATACTCCCTCCGTACCACACCAAAGGTAACACTTATTATAAACTGACGCACCACACCAAAGGTAACATTGCTTATTTGGCCCACAACATTACTAAGTTATCCTTATACCTATTTGATATTTACACAAAATGTCATTACATACCCACCTACCAACACACAATTAAACACAATTACATACCTCATTTCTATTTTTTCCCTCTTTACCCTTACTTTTTCCACCTTTTCTTAAATACTCCATTTTTTCCACGTTACCTTTGGTGTGGTACAGAGGGAGTAGTATAGATTTAAGGGTACAAAAGGAAAATTGAATCGAATCAAATCAAATATCAAAAATCTCAAATGCTACTCTAGCTAACATTTCATTTTAGGTACTTTATTTAGTTAAATAAATTATTTGTCAAAGGCTTACAAAAAAATAAGATATCTAAAATTTTACACAAATTCTCATTGAAGACATGACATATCCGTCACAAGCTGAAGACGGATACCATTTTACCTCACAAAGTACCCACTTTTTCTCTCTCTGCAACACTATTCATGTGGTCCCCTTTCTCCACTAACCCATTTTGTTACCATTTTATCTCACAAAATATCCGTCACAAATGGTAACCCGTCACAAGGGAGACCAATTGAAAATTTTAATTTAAATAGAGCTAATTTGACCCAATAAAATACCCAAAATACTTTACTAAACATAGCCTTACAACGAGTTTTAGAATCAGTCAACTTTTCAGGAATTACACTCCATAGGTCCGAATGTGTCAACATCCTTCTAGATACGTTAATACGTATGTCATCTGTTGAACATTCTCGAGTTGCTTCTAATATCACAAAATCTCATTTGTGACGGCACATATCCGTCATTTTGGAGTGACGGATATCATTTTCCCTGATAAATGACCCAAATAGAGGAGAGAGGGAAGCACATGGGGGTGCCCCCACCTTGTCCCCCCTATCCGTTTTGTGAGTGGCATTATCCGTCACTTGCTCCGACCCGTCTTCAGCAAGACTAATTGTTCTAATATACTCCGTACTTCGTAATATTGAATTCTGTCCGTGTGAGGTGTGAGGTGTGAGGTGTGAGGTGTGAGGTGTGAGGTGTGACCGTTTCAATCATAATATACTCCGTAATATTCTATCGTCTCAATCGTTTTTTTTATTGTATCAAATGCGTACTTAGCATTGTAGAGTTAATTAATTATTGCTATGAAATTTCTCACACGCTAGTTTTTTTTCTTTCATGCCGTGAACGTTTGTAAATTATGACTACTTTGACGTATCAATTGGTCTTGAACATACGGAGTTACAAGCTTGATAGACCCAATTTAGTCATGCAGTACACTAATACTATGACCAATTTAACTAAGCTTATTTATATTTTTTCGAGCTTTTATAAATTTGGTTTTATATTTAAACTGTTTAATGTCAATAACTAAAATTTAGTTCAGCTCATATATACTATATTATTTTTGAGTTTCATTATAATTTTCTATGTTCCATATTTTTATAATGGAGCTCATATTTCATTAAATAAAGCTCGTGATCTGTAAATCTAAAATCAAAAAAACACAACATAAAGCTCGGATTTTATTCAATACAATCAGTATAACTAACTGGTTGTATAGTTTACCTTCGCGCCCCATTCTAGTGAAACTAGCTACTCCTTCAATGTTATTGTGCGACCAGTAATTTGGATTCTCATCAAATTTTACCTTATAACAACGGATTTGAAATCCTGTAACCTTAGGTGAATCCAGTCAAATTTCGCTTTAGGAAGAATTATTGTATGTTGTAAGATGGTCATACCTTTCTTTCAGATTTTGCCATAAAATCAAAGGATCTTTCACAGTCAAATATTCATATTTGAGTCCCTCATGGAGATGACGACGGAAAAAAATCATGGCCTTGACCTTATTTAGTTCGGATGTTGTATTCCCCACTTTAATAGCATCACCAAGGGCATAAGACTCAAGATGCATCTCAGCATCTAACACCCATCCCCTCACTACTAAGAGAATAAAAATTTCCTTAATTTTCTCTCCAAATGCTCCTATCTAAATAAAGAAACAAGGAAAACTTTCTTTCTTTAAACTATTATGTTTTCATTAAAATATAATCTTATAATTAAACTTTAATCTTATAAATAAATTCAAAATTATGACTTTTTTATGAAAATAAAATAAAATTGATATTAAATTATAAACTATAAGTTAGCAAATTTTTCATTAAATGTAATAGTTATAACATTAGAGAATAACTTGACATATACTTACCATTAATTATGTGACAAAAAAAATTCATTAAAATAATTGGAGAAAATTTACAAAATGAAATCTTTAATTTTATGGTAGAAAAAAATATAGATTTCATAAAAATACACTTTTCATAACTTTAGCTTTCCATTATAAATAACACGCTACAAAATAATTACTTTATATATATATACCGCGCATTGCGCGGGATCTATACTAGTTCAGAATAATTACTTCCAGAGATATTCAAAGCCGCAAAATCAAATTTGGTCAAATTTGACATGATTAAACTATCAAGAAAATAAAACAAGTTAATTTAATATGATTAAAACAAATATAATATGGATAAACGATTGACAAATAATAATATAAATTGAAAAGATTGCTTATGTTGTAACACCCACGAATTTTCCGTGTTGGCATTTATAATTTAATTAGCCATTTTATTATTTTATTTGTATTTTAAAACCGTTTTTATAAAAATGCGGCTTTACATGTAAAATAATATTAATGGATAAAAACAAATATATCCGTCTTAAGTTTGTAGTAGGTCCGGGTTGTATTTTAGGGTAAAATCGACTTAAAATGATAGTTTGAGCCTAAGATAACTTTAGGCCTTTATCCTACTCTTTTCCCGCCACCCATATAAGAACTTAAACCCTATCTTCTCCCTCCACCATTCATTTTTCAGCAACAAACACACAACTACAACACCATTGTTACACAACTTCCACCTCTTTCACTAAAATGGCCATAAAACCTTCGTTTCTTATTGGTTTTCAACGATTTTCGCGCCTATCTCTTCCTCTCCTCGCCCTACATCTTCCTAGGTAACAAAAATCTTGACTTTCCCTCACCCTTGCTGCTGGCCGTGACTTTTGTGGCACGATTTTCGAGGTCTTACTTGGGAACTCGGATCTTGAGCTTCCTTTTGGGCAACCGACATGGTTTTGAGTCGGAATCTTGCATTTTGAATAAATAATGAGGTAACGGTGATGGGTTAATTGGTATTATGTCATTTGTATGTTTATATGTTATGTTTTGTTGTTATAAGCTAGTAATTGTGATTCTTATGAGATTATATGTGTAGTTGTTTAAGATGGATTTATACAAGGTTTTACTTACTTAAATTGAGTAAAGATGGTATCTTTGGCTTTCTTATGAGACGGGTAATTAGATGTGGTTGTTGTTATATGTCACTAGTATCATTACTTGCTTAAAGTTTCAGTTTTGAGATGGTCCCATTTAGCTTGCTAAAGTTGCATTTTTTAGACTACTTTAGGTGACCCGTGTGGGCCTGGAACCCGTCGTATCTGAGCGGTGCGACTTCCAATGCTACTGAAAATATGACAGATGGACCGGCGTCAAAAAACTAGGTGGTTTAGCCACTTGAATCACTCGATTCGGAGTCCGTATGAGTAAATGGCGCCCGTTTTACCGTTTCAAGTTCTATAAATATATATATCCTTTTGTGTATGATGGTTGTTTATGCTTTTTATTCGTATCATGACCAAAGTTTTCCCTTGTTGACTCGTATATGCTTATGGGTGGTTCGGATTTTGGTTTGTTTACGTTTTGCCTCGTGTTCCGTATTAATTAATTCATTTGTTATCGGTTATTTATACTTTGTTCAAGTAACATGTAAATGAGAAATGAAACGTTTATTCATTGCCGCTCATTATATTTTATAGATTGGGTTCACTATAATTTATATGGGGAATTTACATACTTTCTTCTTTTGAGCTTGCTATGTTTTAAATGTTGGACTTCACATGATTACATGGTTGGACTTTGCATGACTAACTTGATGGATTTCCTTTGACTTCAAGTATTGGGTTTTTATGACTTGTTTGATGGGCTCATAAATGAGTCGCTTGAGTTGGTCACATTTATCCTGTAGATTTCACATAACGTAAATTAGTCATTATCGCTTATTATATTGTATTTAACCGGCATGTTAAATTATAAAATGGAATATTTATTAACATAATGCAAGTATGAGATATTTATTATAAACAGTTACTTGTAGTGAGTTTTATCTTAATAATGTCTAGTATTGTTCGGTTGTGTGAGTCTTGGTCCTATCGGACAATAGGGGTGAGCCATAGGCCCTCTAGTTGCGATATGATCGTGGTCATACCAGGAGGTTGGAGTTTAGGATGTAGTCTTGTGTGTGGTATCTTGGACATGCTTTCAAGGTAGCCTCTGAGTCGGATACTCCGTCTATACTTTGTGTTGGTCTTACACTTATGAGTCGTATTCTTGTAGAAATGCCATAATACCATCGTATGTGCTTGACATGTATTTACGCCCTACTTGTGCTGTTCTGGCAAGTACGGATTTGGCCTACTTGTGCTGTTCTGGCAAGTGTGGTTTTGGGACACTTGTGCTGTGCTGACAAGTGATCAGTCTTATCTTAGTCTTTCCGCCACTTTCGTGCTGTTTTGGCGATTGGGGTACTCGGTCTCCATGAGTAGCCGAGTCTTGGGTGCGTGTTGTGCTGGCGCATGTCGAATCGGGATGTACACCCGAGAATCTGCAGATTTAGACTAGGACCGTATCATTATCGTAGTCCTACCCGGGGAAATTATAGTCTAAGATTAGTAAATGTCTTGCATTATTTGGATGGTTACTTTGGTCATATCTCCTTGAAATACATGCTCGTGGCTAAGTGGTCGTGTCTTTTTCCTTGTCTTTCTTCTCCATTTATTTTATTGTTGCTTATGCCTTATTTACTTGTTTATTCCATCATTTCTTTTATCCTTGTTGGTTTAAACACGTATGATCCCATGTTTAGTTATAAGTCGATTCACTTATAACTTATCTAATATGATTATTTGTTCATGTTCTTTGTTATGTTCGTTTTGACATAATGTGGCTGGGAGAACCCTGAGTTACTCGCCACTGATTGTGGCTTTCATGTTTACATGAATGACAGGTTTGTGAAGATGCATTTGTGGGGTTTAGACGTGTGAGCTAGCGAGCACCTTGGACTAGTAGTCGGTTTAGTAGAATTGCTTAGACTCACCTTTTATCATTTGTCATTTGAGGGATATATTTTCCCTCACCTTGACTACCATGTTTGTATAATTTAAATATTTATTTCCGCATTCTCTAGTTATGTTTTAGATTTTAATGAACCCGCGCTTTAAACTTTAAAAGTTTCAAAAAAAAATCCTAATTTCCACTTGAATTTATAAGTTATATTTTCCGCGTTATAGCGGGGGTTCACATATCCTAGGTAATACGCATACTAGGGTGATTTCTCATAAATTACGAGAGAGAAAGCGTTTTGGATAAATTATGATCTCTCATCAATCAAAGAAAGGGAAGAGAAAGAGACAAAATTTTAGTTTTTCTAATAATGATAATATTAAACTAGTTTAGATCCCGTGCATTATATGCACGGTAATTAAAGTTTAATTTTTTTATAAAATTAATTAAGTAATAATGGTACCTTATAATTGTTTACATTTCTCATCATTATATTTTGCTTTGATAAATAAAAGCTAGAACAGAAAATTAGTTAAGAGAATTGAGTAATGAGTTAAAATATATTTTAATGAAAATATTTTTATAGCATAAAGTTAACGAGTTTCAATTTTTTCAATTTTTTTGTCGCGAATGTAATAACAACGATTTTTAGTTTTGGTTTTATACAAAATATGGGTCAACTCTTCATCTAATAGTAGGATTAATAAAAGATTTAGCAATTTATAATTTTATATCAATATTATTTTATTTTAATAAAAACATTATAATTTAGAGTTTAGTGAAAATAATATAATTTGATAAAAGATTAATTTTAATGAAAATATAATAGATGAATGAAATTGTAAATGTTAGTTTCCTTATTTAGTAAATAAACATAATTATCATTAGTTTTCTTTTTTAAGAATATGTCTTTTTGGCGAGAAATGATAGAAATCACCTATTCATTTACTAGATAAAGGATTCGCAATTATAACTCATCATAGAGAGATAATGACCGAAGATGAAAGTGTGAGGCTTTTTGTAATACTACGGATTTTATAAGCTAAGTACTCGACCGAGTAAAGCCTACTCGGTCGAGTAGTGCCAAGAGTGTAGTTTGTTTGGGTTCTGCCGAGGAATACTCGGCCAAGTATGGTGAATACTCGACCGAGTAGAGGATACTCGGCCGAGTATACACTTTACTCGACCGAGTATCCGGTCTGACGAGTTATATTTTTCGCGATTGATTTAGAAAGGATTGGAGTTATTTATAAACGCAAAAACAGTTTCTATTACATTTCATAAAACCTAATCACTCAAACGACGCTCTAATCCTCTCCAAATATCCCCTTGTGTGTGTGTGTGTGTGATCATAGCAAGTGCATTCATCCTTTGTTTCTTTTGCCGGTAAGTCTTTATCCCTATGTTGTTGATGATTAATTATAGGGTTTGTCTTTGTTCATGAATTGGGGGAAATGGGGTTTTGCAGTTAGTGATTGGAACTATATGATTGTGGTTGTAGGTAACGATGTGGTAATTGTTATGCATTTGTATGGTTGATTGCAGTGTAAGCGGATTGCGAAAAGGTAGGGTTTCCCTACTCAGTTACTGTTAATTGATTTAAGACTGTGCTTGTGTTGTAATTGTTGTTATCTGCTGATCATCGGAGTATGGGTGATGTGATGACGGTGGTGATGTGGTTGTGTTGTGACGGTTGTGGTGTTGTGACAGCTGTGATGCTGTGGTGTGTGTGATTGTGGTGGAGTCACTTGCGGGAGTGGCTTCACACCCTAGTTCGCCCTCCGTGGAACCCGTCACGGGAGGGGATGTGCACATTAAGGGACAGGGATTGTTAGTCGCTCGTTGATGAGCTGGACTAGGTGGGGGATGGGCTGCGGTCACCCACTGGCGACGAGGATTACCTGTTGCGATGGGTAATCTGGCAGGGCTACACACTTTGATGTGTAGTCGGTTACTATGTGTGAAATCGATGATCAGCTGGTTGTATTGTTTGCTGTCTTATATTGATTGAGTAGTACTGACCCCGTGTTGTTGTTTTGTAAAACCTGCGGTGATCCATTCGGGGATGGTGAGCAGATTGTGACAGGTGATACATTTATTGAGCTTGGGGCAGTTATGGGAGAGTCACCACGCTGGATTAGATGACACCACCACGAGCTTTAGTTATTGTTTTGGTAGTTGTTGCCATTTGGATAATTCGTTTATTAGATTTTGGAGGCTATGTAACTTTTATAACTACCGTACATTAATAAATGTGTTTGGACCGTTGCTTTTGATATATACTAACCTCGGGCAACCGAGATGGTAACAACCTTTCATGCTGGGGTAGTCCTGGTAAGGTACCTTGGTATGAGGGGGTGTTACAAAGTGGTATCAGAGCCGACGATTCCGGCACCTAAAACAAATGAACCCAATGAACTTAGGGAGTCTAAATAAAATGAACCCGGGGAGAGTTGTTTGGAGCTGCCGCAAAGACTTGGGAGACGTCCCGAAGTCGCATTAAGGCACTTACGATCTCAAGCCGGTCACATGGGGAGAAACTGTTGTATGTTTGAGTCATGTGAGTTTGGTATCTATAGTTTGAATCTTGTGCATGGTTGGGTGAAATGATGAAAGAAGTGGAATGTGATAGTTGTTGAAAGATGCATCGAGGATTGTTGATGTTAAACTTTGAGCATGAATATGTTGGTATGTTAAGTGTTGGAACATGGTAAAATATGAAAGGTGAATTGTGAATTTGTATCTGATTGATATTGAGCATGAAGAATGTGATCATGTTACCTGTTTAATTCAATCTTTAGCATGAAGTATGGTAGTGGTACATGTGCATATGAACATGATGATGTTAATGCTTGATTGTTGATAGTAGCATATGGTTACGGGCAAGTGTCTATATACATGAACGTCGTGTCTAATTTTCATGTGGGTATGATAAGAGTTCACTTGTGTACTGGTTTCTTGAAGTATTGAGTTGTTGTTGTTGCCTTATGCATGTTCAAATTGTTTTGGTTTAGGAAATTTGATTTGTATGATGATCGATTATGTAAGGGTTGTCTTAAAACTGTCATAAGTTGAGTTCTAGAAATGATATTGCTGTAATTACAATTGGAGGTGATAGCTTGTCTTCTTACGATTCTAACGATAGGTCACACGCCCAAAACGACCAAGTAACGAGTGAGATACGACTGTTTCTAAAAACTGGACGGTCTTTGAGAATCGCGCGATACTCGACCGAGTAGTCCCTACTCGGCCGAGTATCTTTTATACTCGACCGAGTATTCCATATTCGGCCGAGTATTACCTCTGTGATAATACTGTTTAGCGTCTAGAGTCGTGAACTCGGCCGAGTAGTCTCATACTCGACCGAGTAAGGTCTACTCGGCCGAGTATTCCCAATACTCGACCGAGTAATCCTTCTCGCGACAATTGAGTTTGCTTCGAGGTCGAAAACTCGACCGAGTAATATAGTTACTCGACCGAGTGACTTGTACTCGACCTAGTATGTTATGTACTCGACCGAGTACCTCATTGGGCGGCCACTTTGAGTCGGTGGCTATGTTCTTACTTTTGTTTTGAGCCGGTGGCTATGTTTTTACATTGTTTTGAGTCGTAGGGTATATACACATGTATGTTTTGAGTCTTAACGCATTCTTTTATATGTGAGACGGTTTTGATACGTAAGTTACCGGAAGTTATGACATGGAGAATGACGGCTTATGAGGGACATGTGTTGGGTAAGGAAGACATGTGTTAATGGGGTTGTGAAGGATAGTGGAAAAAAAAATGATGATGAGCTAATCGAGGTAAAGAGCATGTTTTGTGAGATGAGTAGGTCTTCCGAGAGACGGTCTCTTAATAAGCTTTATTGAGAGAACATTGTACAATTTTAAGAAAAAGTGGTACTAAAGGTAATAAAATAGGTACAAAACATAATTAATGATAAAATGGGTACATTTATTATGTAAATAGGTACGAAATTACTATGTCACGATCAACAATAAAAGGGGTACGAAATACAAATAAAAGGGTACGAAAGATTGGTCTCTCAATAACTTAGTGAGAGACCGTCTCTCCCAAGTTTTAGTGTTGTGAGATATGATGAGTGATATAGTCGTATGTTGAATAGTATAAAAGTAAGTGTATATGGGCAAGAGTGATGTAAGTGTTATGTAAAGAAGCATGAGACTGAAAGATTGAGATAAGGGATACGAATAGTGGCATATTTGGATGTGTAAGGATTTATGGAGGAAGACATCTAGGATAGAGTCGCTTAAGGATATATGTAATGAAAGGTTGTTGTAAGAAGATAGGAAAAAGAGGTATATAGTGAACTTAAAGGAAGTTATGTCGCGATGTGGATTTGTAGATAGTGGCTAAGTTTGGGAAGTTGGAATATCAAGGGGTGAGCCTAGTGTGTAATTCTTAGGACAAATGGTGTGAAGTGAATTTTGGTTTCTAGAGATGCGAAAGGGAGATACGACTAATTGAAGAGTAACTGTTAGTGCGTGGACTTGATGGTGACAAGGGTGAGTGAAGCAAGATGAGAGATTATAAATGATAAGAAGAATGATAAGATATTGATATAAATTAATGGAATTAGAGTTGTGGAGCTATGGAAAATAAATAAATGACTAAAGAGTTAGGTAGAAAGAGAAAGGAGATGACTTATTAATTGACATTATTGAGTAAAAGGAGGGAAAGAGGGATGAAAGTAAGTTGAGAGAACGTTGACCGGAGTTAAGGAGCATGAAGGTAGGAAATTATGAAATTTACGATATCCCCACTAGAGAGTGTGAGTTAATGGTTATATAGGAGAGCAGGACGACGTGTTAGCCGTGAGTTTCGAGGTATTAAGGGAATAAGGAGCTTGTAGAGTGGTTGCACGATCTGAGATTTTGGTGGAGAGTTAGGTAACGATATGATAAAGGATAGAATTGGGAATAATGTTGAGTTAAATCTTGTTGATGGATTGGATGTTCGTTATTTGGGATGATAACCAAAGAGAGAAAACGGATTGTGATATTAAGAAGTGATAGTAAGAGAGTAGTCACATGAAGGATGTTGGTGCCATAGTATTGTCACTAGTGGTTGAGGATGATGTTGCTTTAGCACTACAACAAAAACGCGGGATACTGACGGAAAAATTGAAGCCATACTGACGGCATTTCCGTCGGTATTTCAATTTACTGACGGAAATTCCGTCGGAATCGTGGTCACTTATTTCGTCGACAAGAAAATACCCGTATCGACGGAATTTCCGTCAGTCTCCCAAAAAACTGACGGATCTTTGACGGAAAATCCGTCTTTATTTCTAGGTCAAAAGTGACGAAAAATCCGTCAGTTTTGCTGCCTTACTGACGGAATTTCCGTCAGTTTTATCTGACACGTGGCATTCCACGTAATTTACTGAATTCACAATAAAAAGAGGGCAGTGACGGAATTTCCGTCAGTAGTTTCTCTTTACTGACGGAAATTCCGTCAGTTGTCAAGACACGTGGCGGTCGGTGTTAATTACGGGAAAAATGATGAAGAAAAACGTTGACGGAAATTCCGTCGGTTTTCTAAATTAATGACGGAATTTCCGTCGATCTATTAAAAATTGGAATGGAAACAAGAGTCTTTCTTTGCCCGACCACGATGCATTTTTTACATCGTTTCAAATACAGCCTGCTGCCCAGTCGCGATGCCTATTTGCATCGTTTCTAATATAAACAAAACCTGCAAAACACATCCAATCGTCGACCGCCAAGCGGGAATCCATTTTCACGTCGACCGCTAATGCGGGAATCAATAGACAACAAAAGAGAAGGGGACGCAAATTGTTTTACATAAAAACATAGTCAAATTTGTACATTGTCTTACAAATTAAACACGAAAGAGAATTGTCTTACCATGTCTTTCATACTCCCTACTAGACGACAATACTAACTAAACTAAAGTTCTAACCTAAAGGCTCTAACCTAAAGGCTCTAACTTAAAGGCTCTAAGTGTTTATAGGCTCAATAAAACTACCACCAGTACCTCTAAACCCGTCATCACCACCCCCAAAGTCATCCCGTTTATGTGGAGTAAATTGTGAACACGTGTTTGGGGGTTGAGATGCTTGCATATCAGCCCAAGCCTTTCTCATTGCCGCCATTTCATCAGCCTGTTCACGAACCTGTCTTTCAAGAGCAACTCGAGCGGCTCGCTCATCATTCATTTGGGTGGAAAGCTGTGAAATCATGCTAGGAGCATAAGATAAAGACCGTCGGCCAGCTTTGTTAGGAGGAAGATCATACCATATTTGGGCCCCTGTATCTCCTGTCCCAAACATCCGGTTCTTCTCGTCAAAGCCTCCTACAGCCTTGTAGTAGGCCCGAATCTCGTCGGGAGACTCGTCCGGTGGCAATGGTCCGGCTCATCTCCTCTTGGAAATCACGCTGAAAAAATAGAAAATCGTCAGAAATGATATATATATACCTATATTTATAAGAAAGAGATTATCGTTCTTTGTAATAAAAATAAATATTAAATTAAATTCAAGAATTTACCTCAATATCAGCCGTTCGAGGGTTAACCCACTCGCCCTTCTTATTTTTCTTCGTCTTCATGAACATCTTGTGGGGGGTGGCCTCTTGACCCTGAAATTATTATGGAAACAAGTAAAATCAAGTATATATTTGTCAATCATATATATTAACCACTTTTTAAAAGCAATATAAACAATACTTACCAATTCCTTGAAAGCATCGGAGCAACTCTTCCGACCAAGAGTGTGGGTGCCCAATGCTTTCCCATCTTTCCCACCTGACTTCCTATTTGTCGTGTTGATTTTCGAATGTTTGGCAAAAGTAGGATCATTTGGCCTATTCCTAAGGTTCTCCAACCAAGAAGCAGGCACCCACTTTGGCGGTTTCTTGTTATATTTTAGTCCATTAATAAAAGTGGTAATCCGCCTCGTTACCCTCGCCTGCCACTCAGGAATAGGATCATACTCAGGATCGATGGATCTTACATGAGTCTGTTTCAAAAACAAGTGTGAAATTAGTTATATAAAACTTTGGAAAATTCTTATAAACTTAAGAAAATTATTATAAACTTAAGAAAATTATTATTGAAAAACATAATTACCGCAAAGTAATTCCACATCTTCTGACGCTGTGCGTTACTCGCTTCACCCCACCTAGTGAAGTACTCATCTCCTGTGTTACAGGTGAACGACCAAGTAACATATTTCTTGATTGGTTCGTCATCCCACCTGAAAAACACATAAATATTTGAAATTAAAACTGTAAATGTTAAGTTTTTTAAAAATTAAAAAATTAACATAAACTTCCCAAAAATGATCTGGCCGAGCACGGGCCGCTGAGAGAGTCACCTGCATGTTCTCCTGTCTATCTATTGGAGGTTCAGGATTTTCCTCATTCTCAACCTCCTCGTCCTCCCGATTCCGTTGAGATGCATTTGCCTTACTATTGCTCCCAATCATACGGCGAAAAATGTTCGGCATAATCACTGCATGTAAACAATTCAAATTCTTAGTTCAAAAAAAAAATTGTTAGTTCAAAACAACCATTTCTGCAGGGTATATATAAACAATTGAAAAAAACACTATAGAAAACTGTAAACTAATTACCACTTGTCTCTTCTTTAATGCATTTTATTGGGTAAATTGAGAGGTTTCTTATAACCAAACCTTGAAAATTGAAACACACTATTGATGTTAAGCTAAAACGACATGTATAAAACAAAAAACCAAATAGCTTAGAACGACAAGTAATAAAAAACGGAGGGCATATTTTATTGAATGTTTAATAATTGTACAATTACAACTAGTCCTCCTCACTATCACTATCACTACAAATCAAAACAGTTCATCTTCCAAAAAAGCACTCCTTCTTCCTCTCGATTCCTCATTTTCGTATCTAATAAGTTCTTCAACTTCATCTTCATCCCCTTCTTCTCCGACGTCTCTGTCATATTTCCCTTGACCTCTTTCCACTGTCACTTCGTATACATCTTCATCCTCTATATCTTCCAACAAAATCGGTGAAATTGAGTGATCATTCACAACCACATCTTCTTGAAAGACACTTTCTTCAATAGGAGCATCAACTTGTGATCTTGCCTTGGTTTTAAAAACCGCGGACCACTGAATACCTTGATTACCTTTCTTAATGGTTGGATAAGGAGCATAACAAACTTGATCGACTTGAAAAGCTGTCACAAATGGGTTATGTCCACGAAGTTTCTTTTTCTCGTTTACATCTACAAGTCCATAAACCTTATGGATACTAAGTCCTTGTGGGGAATTATCAAGCCAATCACATTTAAACAATATAACCCTATAAACCCTTTGCCCGGCATAATAAGAAAGCTCAATTACTTTATTTAGGGTTCCATAGTAGTCCACCCCTTCAGTTGAATTCACAGAAACCCCATTGCTTAACGTAGACTTCGAAACATCAACTCCCTCCTTATAAGCTCGAAACTTATAGCCGTTGATGGAATACCGTCTCCAAGACTTCACCATGTTATTAGGACCCAATGCTAAAGCTATTATTAGACGATCCTTCAATCTATGAACCTATGAATAAAAAAATGTTAATTAAGTTGTTATATTTTTTTCAATATCTAATAAGAAATCTAAATGTATAGTTCAATTTCAAAGAAAATGTATCATCACTTACTTGATTTCGGAACCATTTCGGAAAACTTTTCTCATGTGATGCCCAAACATCATCAGAGGATGTGACATCAGGAAAATTGATTTTGATATGTGCCTCAAACTCCCTACAAGTAGGGAAAGCATGTTTTAGTTATGTATTAATTACCTATAAATTCGATCTAATTTAATAATTAAAAAACAATTGAGTAATGATGAAGTATTAACTTACTTTTCATAAGTATCTAAAAAATCTCCACAGTTCCTTAGCACATAAAAATGAGCTTCTTCATACTCTTTCTCGATTAAGTACCTCTGTATACATTTTCCTTTGTAGTTCCCATGTCATCATTGAATAACTCAGGTAACTTAGATTTCAACTGGTCATCGAATTTACACCAACATCTAAGTCTTTTGCTTTTGTGTCAATGTGATCTTCGAAATAAAAAGAACAGAAATTTGAAATTTCCTCTAACAAAAAAGCGTTGCATATTGAACCCTCCACCCGAGCTTTGTTGCCAATCTTTTTTTTTATATGATTAAGAAATCTCTCAAATGGATACATCCATCGATATTGAACAGGTCCTCCAACTTTCGCTTCATAAGGTAGGTGAAGAGGCAAATGCTCCATGGAATTGAAAAAAGACGGGGGAAATATCTTCTCTAACTTGCATATTATCTCCGCAATGTTTGACTCCAGACGTTCCATAGAATCAACTCTAATCGTAGAAGTACACAGGTCTCTAAAAAATTGGCTTATCTCAGTTATTGCATTCCAAGGACCTGTCGGGAGCAACTCTTTCAAGGCAACGGGGAGTAGTCGTTCCATAAAGACATGACAATCATGACTTTTCATGGAATGTAACACCATCTTTTTATGGTCAACACACCGTCAAATCTGAAGCATAACCATCCGGGAATTTTAAGTTAGCAACCCAGTCACATAGAGCCTTTTTCTCCGCGTTTGATAAAACAAACCTAGATGATGTGGTCCGTTTATAGCAAAGTTCATTATAGTCTTCTTTACCCTTAGTGTCAAATTTAGTTTTACCTGATACATCCATGATGGTGTTGATAAGTTGTTCAAAAAATTTTTGTAGTGCCAACTCATCACTTGGATGTGCCATTGTCCCCCTTTCTCTTAATCGAGAGTTTTTGTAGTGCCAACTCATCTCACCTGCTATGTGCTTGGTTGCATATAGTCGTTGTAACCTTGGCGCAAGCGGGAAATAAGTTATTGGTTTACATGGAATTCGCCTCCCACTTGAATTCTTTTTACCTTTATACCGAGATGCACGACACTTTGTACATTCTTCAAGATTAAAATTTTCCTCCCAGAAAAGCATGCATCCATTGATACATGCATCAATCTTTTCATGGGGAAGTTGGAGTCCCTTCAGAACTTTTTTAATCTCATTAAAATTGCGCGCCATTTGATTTTCCTTTGGAATTATGTCACCAACGAACGACACAAAACCATTAGCGCATCTAAGAGATATGTTGTTCTCACATTTGAGTGATAACAACCTAGCATTGCCTTAACAAACTCATATCACTTCCCTCAAACACCGGTTGTTCGGCTTGCTCTAACATTTTAAAGAACGAAGTCACTTGGGGGTTCGGGGTTTCATAACGCACTTCTTCATCGTTAAGGTCATCAGGATTAAGTCGATCCTCCAAAATTTGGTCAACAGTATCACGCAATGCATTTTCCACGAACTCATGGTAAGGATTCTCACTAGCATTTGTACTAGGTAGTTTCTCACCGTGATATGTCCGTACATAATAATTATCGGCGAAACCATGCGACCAAAGATGAATTTGAACATCTGCTTTCCTTTTAAAACCTAGGTTTTTGCATTTCTTACACGGACACCTCATTTCACCTAAATTCTTGTACTCACTACTTCCTTCCGCGAATTTAATAAACTCTTTCACCCCCTCTGCATATGCTTTCTTGGGTTTCTTTTTTTCGTCTAATCTTTCATACATCCACTGCCGTTCTAATCTTTTCATGTTATTATATATCTACACATTTATATATGTCATTAAAAAAGATAATAACCTAACAACAATCAAAATCAAGCATAATAAACAATAATTTAACATTTTAACCAATATAAATATTGTATTTCTTTGAATTGGGTCCTTATCACTCCAACCTAAACTCATCAATGTACGTTTTAAGTCACTAGCAAACATGTACTTGTGATTTATTAATGAGAAAAAAAATTAAAAATTCCCATCCGTTCTCCAAATACACAATATAGAATAAATAATTACTCTACATATGCATTTAGAGAACATTAAAGGAATTGTCACCAAACTCTTTTCTCATTAACAAATCACAAGCACATGTTTACTACCTAAGTGACTTAAAACGTACAAAAGACAAATCCCAAAACGGGGACTATTCAAAAATTACCCCTAGTGAGTAATTTTTGAACGGTACTAGGTCAATATGAACAATAATTTTAACAATATTAAAAACAAAACATACAACAATGACTACTTTTTCAATTAACATAAACTAACATGATTTACTTTTCATTTTACATATCTAGTCTAATTCATATCTATTCTAATTAACATTTAACAATAATCTAATTTTTAACAATAAAATTAAATATCTATCTTAAGTCAACATGCATACATTAAAAAAAAAAATTATAACTAATAATCTAAATTAACAACATACATTAACAACATACATCCGTCACAACATTGGCTTCTATCCTAAGTCAACATGCATCAACACCAACCCTTTTTCAACAACAATTAAAACAATAACTAATAATATAAATTAATTAAACTAATTAAAAAAATTAAAAGGAGTAATACCTAATTAACTTGACAAAAAAATGAAAAAGAAGAGGGGCAGTTGACGGAGGAGGGCGGCTGGCGGAGGCGGCGGCTGGCGGAGGAGGGCGGCGGCCTACTATTAAAAAAAAAGATGAATAATAAAAGGAGAAGGAAAAGGATGAAGGAGAAGGAAAAAGATAAAGGAAATAGAAAAAAAAAAGATAAAGTAAATTACCTTATAGTGATGGCGACGGCGTGGTGGTGTTGGTGGTGGTGGTGGCGGCGCCGGAAGTGGAGGAGGGTGGTGGTGGTGTCGGGTTTAAGGAGGTTAGGAGGGTTGACGATTTTTAATTGATTTGGGGAAATTTGGTAAAGTGAGGGGAAAGTGTTCCCGTGTCTTAGTTTATAAGGGTATCTGACGGATTATTCGTCAGTGAAACAGGAATACTGACGGAATTTCCGTCAGGATTTATATTTCACTGACGGAATATCCATCAGATGTCAACTTTATATACCAATAATTTAAGTGACTGTACACGTCACAATAATTGGTCCACTGACGGAATATCCGTCAGTTTTATAAAAATCCTGACGGAAATTCCGTCAGTATACCAAAGTAATTTCCAGCTGTTCTCCATTATTGCGTGTGAAACCCATTGACGGATATTCCGTCAGTATTAAGGAATTACTGACGGGATTTCCGTCACAGGTTTTTTGGCGCGCACTTGGTCAACGCGCCAATAGATACTGACGGGGTATCCGTCAGGAAACGTTACTGACGGAATTTCCGTCACAATTCCGTCAGTAACCCGTGTTTTCTGACAGCCTCTTTTTTCGGTCGGTAGGGCCGTCACTAACCCGCGTTTTTCTTGTAGTGTAGGGAAGCTAGTTGTTCTAATGAGGTTGATTTTGTAGAGACCAGATAGATATGTATGGTTGTGAGAGAGTATAAGATGTGGTTATATGAGGCGGTTGTTAGTAGTTGAGTATTAATGGTATGGTTACATTTGGCAGGGGGTGATGGTTATGCGAATGGGAGAATATGTTATGAGGGGTGTACGAGTTAAGCTCGGGTGAGAGGTAACTTTTAACAGGTGGTAACTTACGTGATCAGGATTGACTAGTTGGATGTGATTGTGGTCTATGATGTGTATAAATGTTTGTGTGAGGTTCTGACCTCACGAGAAGCGGTATTGTGTGATAGTCATAAAGTTGGTATATGAGTGTTTGTGATATATGTTGGGTACGACAATCTAATGGAATAAGGTTCAAAAGGTAATAATTTGATTGATCTGGCATGGATAGTTAAAATCGTATGTGTATTGATGATACATGTTTATTCCGTGAAAAGGTATGGATGATATGCATGAGATTCTTGTATGTTTATTCCGTATAAAATGTTGTGTTATGGTCGCGTAAAGCAGTTTTGAGTAAGTTTTCTTGTCCGGAGAGTTATACTGAGTCAGTGTTTGTGGGAATTATATGTGGGCGTGATGTTTATCGATGTGGTTGTTGTGTCTCGGGTGGTGATCCGGGCACGGTACTTCGTGTTGTGATGCGGGCATTTTCGCGCTGCGGTGCGGCTGTTGGTGGCGGTGTTGCGACGCCGTCACCGGTTGTGGTGGAGTAGGTGAGATGATTATGATACGAGTTTTCGAAAGTGCATACCAGTTAAACATAGATTGTTGTTTTGTTTGCTGCTATTCCTTGTGAGTTTTGGTGGAACATGTAGACTGTTGTTTTGTTTGTTGATGTTTCTTACCAGTTTCAGTTTGGGAATGAGGGTAGAGTATGATATGAAAGAGAGTTGTATATGTTTTCATTGTTGTCATGGTATAGTGATATTCTGTTGATGGGACACGATTGTGAGAAGTTATTCTGATAATTTTGATCTTGTTTTAAGATGAGGCATCGGTAGTTATAGTCATGGCAAGTGATTCGTGGAATAGGTGTTGTAATGATCTGAAAGCGGCAGGTGGTTCCTAATCTTTTGTTGAAATAGTGAGTGCAGGATATTGAGAATTGGTGTCATGTTAAGTTATGTATGAGTTTTGCGGTAGTGAAAGAAAAGAACTTGAGGATCTAGTGTGAGTGTACGTAACAAGTGTGGAGTGTGAGTTATGCTTTTGGTGATATGAATTTTATATAGTTTATATAGAGAGGTGTGTCATGTTGCGGTAATGTGGAAGAGTTGAAGTTTTGGGTTAAGTTAAGGATTTTGAGGTATAGGTTAGGGCGTGTGACGAGTGAATTGAAGGATGAGAGTTGTTTAAGTAAGAGAGCCTAAGATATATGCATGGCGACAGTTGAGATTATGAGTGGTTATCTTTGACATGCGGTGGTGATGGGGATAATGAGAAATATAGCTAGGATTTAGTGAGTTACGAGGACGTAACATTTATCTTAAGAGGAGTAGGATGCGATAAAAGAGATTTTGATGGTTGTGCATATGGTAGTATAGTTGGAAGTAGAGTGTTGGTGTAGCATAAAGGTCGGATATTTGTTTTGATTAAAGGTCGTGACCGTGCTTGTAGTAGTTCGATGTTTAGCAATGAGAGAATATTTCAACAGTGTTGACAGTTGAATGATAATGATTATGAGTCCGATAGTTTTGACAGTTGGAAGATGATGTTTATGTGTTTGAGTAAACTTCGAGGACGAAGTTCGTTTTAAGGATCGATGGTAGAATGTAACATTCCGTTTTGATGATTGATCTTCTTTTGTGGATTGAGTGCTATTGAGTGTTATGGAAGTGAGACAAGGTTGGAAACATTATATTGTGGTTATTTGGTAATGTTATGGAGTCAGTATTGAGAGCCTATACTATAGTTGAGACGATATCGTGAGCCATATTGTGGAAGGAAGGAGTGGTTTGTGGAGTTAGTGTTAAGTGTCCATGTTTTATAGGTTGGGTTGGAACTTCGGGGACGAAGTTCTTTTTAAGGGGGGAAGACTGTAATACTACAGATTTTATAAGCTAAGTACTCGACCGAGTAAAGCCTACTCGGTCGAGTAGTGCTTACTCGGTCGAGTAGTGCCAAGAGTGTAGTTTGTTTGGGTTCTGCCGAGGAATACTCGGCCGAGTATGGTGAATACTCGACCGAGTAGAGGATACTCGGCCGAGTATACACTTTACTCGACCGAGTATCCGGTCTGACGAGTTATATTTTTCGCGATTGATTTAGAAAGGTTTGGAGTTATTTATAAACGCAAAAACAGTTTCTATTACATTTCATAAAACCTAATCACTCAAACGACGCTCTAATCCTCTCCAAATATCCCCTTGTGTGTGTGTGTGATCATAGCAAGTGCATTCATCCTTTGTTTCTTTCGCCGGTAAGTCTTTATCCCTATGTTGTTGATGATTAATTATAAGGTTTGTCTTTGTTCATGAATTGGGGGAAATGGGGTTCTGCAGTTAGTGATTGGAACTATATGATTGTGGTTGTAGGTGACGATGTGGTAATTGTTATGCATTTGTATGGTTGATTGCAGCGTAAGCGGATTGCGAAAAGGTAGGGTTGCCCTACTCAGTTACTGTTAATTGATTTAAGACTGTGCTTGTGTTGTAATTGTTGTTATCTGCTGATCATCGGAGTATGGGTGATGTGATGACGGTGGTGATGTGGTTGTGTTGTGACAGTTGTGGTGTTGTGACAGCTGTGATGCTGTGGTGTGTATGATTGTGGTGGAGTCACTTGCGGGAGTGGCTTCACACCCTAGTTCGCCCTCCGTGGAACCCGTCACGGGAGGGGATGTGCACATTAAGGGACAGGGATTGTTAGTCGCTCGTTGATGAGCTGGACTAGGTGGGGGATGGGCTGCGGTCACCCACTGGCGGCGAGGATTACCTGTTGCGATGGGTAATCTGGCAGGGTTACACACTTTGGTGTGTAGTCGGTTACTGTGTGTGAAATCGATGATCACCGGTTGTATTGTTTCTTTGTCTTATATTGATTGAGTAGTCCTGACCCCGTGTTGTTGTTTTGTAAAACCTGCGGTGATCTATTCGGGATGGTGAGCGATTCGACGGTGATACATTTATTGAGCTTGGGGCAGTTATGGGAGAGTCACCACGCTGGATTAGATGACACCACCACGAGTTTTAGTTATTGTTTTGGTAGTTGTTGCCATTTGGATAATTCGTTTATTAGATTTTGGAGGCTATGTAACTTTTATAACTACCGTACATTAATAAATGTGTTTGGACCGTTGCTTTTGATATATACTAACCTCGGGCAACCGAGATGGTAACAACCTTTCATGCTGGGGTAGTCCTGGTAAGGTACCTTGGTATGAGGGGGTGTTACACTTTTTTTACTACAAAACTAAGCTGACACGTTGCGTAATTGGAGGCTCAATCTAGCCTTTTAATAGTATTTATAGATTATATGAAACATAAGTCTCATTCATGACGATTATTTAGCGAGGCCGTTTGTTCATTAATTGTGTGTTGTCGGTCCATGCTGACGCCTGTGCACGAGAACTTCCCTTAATTTGATTTAAACCAACATGTAGACGTCTATTCCCTTGAACTTTCCTTATTTTGATGTAAATCCATTTCCATTGCATTCTTATACTCGTAAGTTTTAGCTGATTTTAACCAACAGCGTATATAACTCTTGTTCATCAACTGACTTGTATTGAATTATTCACCTCCATGCGTTCGACCCGTATGCAGGATCAGGGATGGACCTAGAAATAAAATATTATCTTACCTATTTGATGCAGATGAACACACTGTTTAAACTGCACGCAGATCTGTAAATGGAAATCAATGAATTTAAGAAAAAATGAAAACATTGCCGCTGGCAATCTGGCATGTACATAATAAAAGAAACCATATTGCTAGAACTTTATTTAACACAAAATGTAACCTCTGCTAGTAGTAGAAAGTCAGATCAAGCTCAATGTATAATTCTGCCAGAAGTTCATCATAAAAGTAATATCGTCGATTTTAAAAAGGCTTTCTCTTAGATCCATACCGTGCAGGACATGTAGACAACTTCAGAATCTGTCAAATTTTATTAGTAACTTCTAAGTTATGATCCTCAGTCGTCGTGATTTTCTCTGTTAAGATCAGCAAGAGTGCGCCCGTAGTAAGTAATTAATGTTGTGGAAGTACCTTTAAAAACCCGTTGTTGTCCTGGCAGAAGTGTGTTTGGGAATTTGTATGTCGAGTAATACATTTCTGCTAAAAGTGGGAATTGTTGAAATGCGAAGAGAATAACTGGAACTGAGGCAAGTAAACTGATTACAATCGGCGGCCATCTCAAACCGTCTTGGAATATAATGAAGAATGTGACTGTGAAGCCCACAACCATTGTTGCTATTGAAATGAGTAGCAAGACGAGTCCGATCATCAGTTTTTCAGGCAATGATCTAAGAAAGTCTCTTTCAGCATAACGGGAAGTAAGGATTGATAAAAACACCAATATTGAAGAAGTCGAGGTGAATAATGACACTGCATTCGATATAGCGAAAAACACAAATGATACATTTTTCAGTAGGACAGGACTTCCAGTGTCGTTGAGACCACCGGGCAACTGGAAGGCTGCTGAGAACACCATAGTTGTGATAAGAGCTGCGGCAAGAGCACACGACTCGGCCGTCTTTTTCATCCACTCTTCCCCTTGCTTCCTTAGTTCTTCATGGTCTTTGCTGAACAAGTCTTGAGGTGTTTCTTTATACACATTGTGAGCTTCAATGTAATCATATCTCATACATTGCTTAACTGCCTGATTCCGAAGAGAAAGAAAAGAGTTGTACTGTCAGGCCGTGGTACTGCTTAATAGGAATAAATATAATAGTTGGGTGTCAACCATCCACCTTAAGGTTTTGATTGAAATGATTCATCTATCATGGTATCAGAACCAGTGTGATCAAGAGGTCACAGGTTCAAATCCTGGCAGCCAGCCCAATAAGCACTCGAGTCAGGCCGGGGTTTGCTGCACCATATGACACCACAACATCTTCGTTAGTTCAAGTAAGGGTTTAGGCTCATAACATTGAGTCGTGAAACGTCCTGACAGTATTTCCCAAATGCTTGGTTGATGTCCATCATCTGCTATCTTCAATGGCCTTCGAGCCAACGCATGCAATGCTGTCAATCCCGAGCAATCTCGCATCAGAGCCAATTCCAAATGGTTCTTCAGGACCTGCAATGCCACATCTGTCACTCAGTAGTAGTCAATACAATGTCCCTTCTTTAAATTAACACCAACCAAATACTTCTACAAACTTGTAGGTTTTGCACTCCCTCATATATTTGTTATGAGATTTGTTACAATAGAGGTATATCACTAATATTAATGAGAGACGGTCTCTTTTAAAAATCGGATAATTCACGCGGTACTCTTAAAGTTGGCCACTTTGCACAAAATACCCAAATTTTTTATCCGAAAAAGTTAAAGAGGCCATAACTCGTGTTTACGAACTCAGAAAGTGAAGTTATTTTTTTTTTTCAAATCGATCATCCTTCCGAGTACTACGATTTGAACAAAAAGTTTGACGAGTTTGGAACTCGTGACCAGGAGATATGCTCACTCTTTGTTCGGTCGAAAAAACTTTGACGCACAATAACTTCTAGTAGCGGAATCCAAATGCGACAATTTTTTTTCAAATTGTAGTTCTCGGAAAGATGAACGATTTGGAAAAAAATTTGTCACTTTTGGAACTCGTAAACACGAGTTATGACCTCTTTAAGATATCCGGATAAAAAATTTGGGTATTCGTGTAAAGTGGCAAATCTTAGGGATATCGCGTGAATTATCTGTTAAAAATTTGTGATCAATTTGTCATGCTTTATGTGGATAAGATTAAGTGGGATGTTGTATTGTTGTTTAAGTAATTTGAGGTCAATTTGAATTGTTTCTGATTGGGTCATTTTAGATAGGTTAATGTTAGGTCAAAAGTTTGGGTTGAGCCGGGGTAATCATGTCATTTTGGGGGCTTTGTCAGATTCTAATTTCAACTTATACCTCAATGAAACTTAATGAGAGTAGGGTACTTTTCTTTTCGGTTGAAAGAAGCTGAATTAAATTTAATGGAGCAGGGCTAAAGTGAACTTAATTGAACGAAATAGAGCTAAATTGAATAGAGCTAAAATAAAAGTTAACTTGTGAAATGATGAGTTGAATTGAACTGAAAAAAAATGAATAGCGTTGAGTAGATAAGAAACGAGCTGAAAAATTAAGCCCGAAAGAATAGGGCCTAAGTGAGTAACATAGACTTTATATTTATCCATGTAATATAGACATAGAAAGTAACTCCCTCTATTCCGCTCATTTATTTATCTTTGGCTTTTTCACAAAAGACCAAGGAGAGGAGGGGAGGATTGTTATTGAGTAGAGGTGCACAACATAGAGGGCTAGCCCGGCTTCGTGGACCGACATCTAGCAGCCCGGGCAACACTAAGCCCAGCCCGTATATCTCCTTGGACCGAGCTAGTGCTGCAACTTTCTTAGCCCATCGCGGTCAAAAGACAAATAAAAAAAATATATGAAGGCTTGGGCGGGTCCGACACTGCCCAACTACTCAGTGGGTCGGGCTAATGCGTGACAAAACTGGCCCGAGCCAGCCAGGTCCTTATTTAGTGTCGAATAAATGAGACACACAAACAGATAAATAAATGAGTGTGACGGATGAAGTACTTACCAAAGGAATCATGAGTAATGGACCATATAAGAATCTCAATACGGTCCGTGTTAAACAGCCTCTTGTCATCGGTTACCATAAGTAGGTAGTCTACCAAATGTGAAATTTGTGTTCAAGCAAAAATGACTAAAAAACCTTTCTCTAAAGTTGAAAGAAATTCTGAAATTTTAGACTTAATACATAGTGATATTTGTGAATTTAATGGTGTTTTATCTAGAGGAGGAAAACATTACTTTATTACATTTATCGATGACGCTTCTCGTTTCACTTATGTATATCTTTTAAGAACTAAAGATGAAGCCCCAGAAAAATTCAAGGAATTTAAAGCTCTGGTCGAGAACCAGAAAGAAAAGAAGATTAAAATTCTTCGTAGTGATAGAGGAAGTGAGTACTTTCCTACGTCCTTTGATAAATATTGTGAAGACAATGGTCTAATTCATCCTTCAAAAGCTTGGACCAAGAGGGAAAAGGGGCGTGTTTGTAGGCTATGCAGAAAACTCAAAGGCATATAGAGTTTTAGACTTGGAGACAAATGTTATCATAGATTCAATACATGTCGATTTCTTTGAAAATAAATTCATCAAGGACCCAATTTCTAATGAGAATCAAGTCCAATATGATCCGAGTGGTGGACAAACTAGTGAATCACCTAATGATCAAAGTAATCTCAATATATAAAAGAATCGCACTAACAAAAGAAAACTTATACCACAACAAATTGAACAAAGGAAAAGTCAACGACCCAAGAAGACTAAAACGTTTGGGAAAGATTTTATTCAAATGACATCTATTGCATACCTAGTTGAAGGAAATAGGGACAAAGTCCTAAACACAGTTGCAATTGTTTTAAATGTTGAGGATGATCCTAAAACCTATCAAGAAGCCATGACTTCAAGAGATGCGCCATTCTGGAAAGAGGCCATTAATGATGAGTATGAATCATTAGTGGCTAATGGTACTTGGATTTTATCCGATCTACCTTATGGCTCAAAAGCTATTAAGAACAAATGGGTTTTTAGGAAGAAATACAATACTGATGGTAGTGTACAAACCTTTAAAGCAAGGTTAGTTGCCAAGGGTTTTACACAAAAGGAGGGTATTGATTACTTCGATACTTATGCTCCCGTTGCTAGACTATCTTCAATAAGAACTCTTATATCTCTTGCTTCCATATATGACTTGCATATTCATCAAATGGATGTTAAGACAGCTTTCTTGAACGGAGAGTTAAATGAGGAAATTTATATGGAACAACCGGAAGGTTTTGTGTTGGAAGGAAATCAACACAAGGTGTGCAAGCTAGTAAAGTCACTTTATGGCCTAAAGCAGGCACCCAAGCAATGGCACGAAAAGTTTGATAAAGCCATTTTAAATAATGGCTTCAGACATAATAATGCCGATAAGTGTATTTACTCAAAACAAACCAGAGAGTATATAGTAATTATCAGCCTTTATGTTGATGATTTACTAATATTTAGCACTAACATGATCGGTATACAAGAAACCAAAAAGTATCTTACCTCCGTATTTCAAATGAAAGATTTGAATGAGGTTGATACTATTTTGGGAATTAAGATAATAAAGCATAATTCGGGATATATCTTGAATCAATCCCATTATGTTAAAAAGTTACTGGAGAAGTTTCAGCATCTTAATATTAAGGAAGCAAACTCTCCTTTTGATTCAAGTATCAAATTACCGGATCAGTGTGATAGAATTGTTGCTCAATTAGAATATGCTAGTGCAATAGGCAGTTTAATGTATGCTATGCATTGTACTAGGCCTGATATAGCTTTTGCTGTTGGCAAATTGTCTAGATACACGAGCAAACCCGGTAAAGAGCACTGGAAAGCTATTACTAGAGTACTCGGTTACTTAAAGAGTACTATAAACTATGGACTAGTCTATAGTAAATACCCTTCAGCTCTAGATGGATATTGCGATGCTAGTTGGATCACTAGTACAAATGACAATAAATCAACAACTGGTTGGATTTTCGTTCTTGGTGGAGGTGCCATAAGTTGGGCATCAAAGAAACAAACGATTATTGCTCATTCAACCATGGAAGCTGAATTTATAGCTTTGACAAATTGCAGTGCAAGGAAGCGAGAATGGCTAAGAAATTTATTGCTTGATATAGAGTTGTGGCCACAACCGATGCCAGCTATTTCCTTATACTGTGATAGTCAATCCACAATATGTAAAGCTTATAATAACGTATACAATGGAAAATCGAGACATGTTGGTTTAAGGCATGCCTATATACGAGAATTAATCTCAAATGGAGTGATCACAATTGTATATGTTAAATCTAAAAGTAATCTAGCAGATCCACTTACTAAACCATTACCAAGAGATTTAGTAAGTTTAACAGCTAGTGAGATGGGGCTTAAACCCGTTAAGAAAACCGACAACGGGAACCCAACTTCGGATTAGTATTACTAGTTCAAGTTCAAAGGGTAACAACAAATTGTCGTCAAGTTTTCGTTTGTCACTTATGATAACCCTATCGACCGAAGCAAGTAAGATAATGAAGTGACGACTGTTACGGTAGAAAAGGATGAGCTTATGCTCTTAATGGAAGTTATGATTTTAGTAACAGGATCAAATTAACTCCACCTATATAAACATAGAAGTGGTGTCGCTTCATCACCATGGAAATAACGGGTATCTATGGTGTAAGTGTTTATGAAAATGGATCGAGCGCATGGCCATATAAGCGCTGACTCTTTTACGGGCCTTAAGATATATTTTAGTATCATGTGCAATTCATCTTCGTTCTGACGTTGGAAGTCTTGGTTCAATCTTCGGACACCTAGAACTTTGTTAGAATTTTTGATCTATTTGCTAAGTGAAAGTTCAAATCGAGAGATACTTTCATAATGCATGATGCTATAAGAGATGATTCTTAAATAAACAATCTCCACAAACTAGTGGGGGAATGTTGGAGTAGTTTGTGTAAAAGTATTGCTCACAGAAAATAAATGGAGACATTTTGAGTATATAGATACATACTCACTTATTATATTGATTATGAGAAATGGGCTAGTGCTAAAGACTATTGGGCCAATTAGTAAATGAATGCTAAATACTAAACTAATCTTGGAACCTGGCTGCTAAAGGTCGTCGACAAATTACTAAATATCGTCGACAATTTTAATGAACTTCCAAATTTGCCCCTCCCTCACACTCCCCCTTATATTTTCTTTTTTATTCAATAACAACCTTTAAAATTCAAAATTTTGAAAAAAAAAAAAACCCGACTCAAATTTCAACAAAAAAACGTATCGACCGCATAATTTCCGTCACGAATTCAAGCATTCAATAAGGTATGTGATTACTATTAAAATTTTTTTTGTAGTATTTTGTTAAGGTTGTAAATTTGTGACGGAATTAGGATAGATGCCAAATTAGTGACGGAATTAGGATAGGTGCTATGATTTCAATCGGATTTAGTCGTGTTTAGCGAAAATCAAACGCAATTATCGTATCAATTAATCCAAAAAAAAAAAAAAAAAAAAGGAAATACGTGAATCTGGGCCTGGACGAGGGGGTTCTTCGTCCAAGACCAAACCCAGACGAAGGATTCTCTCGTTTGAAATGGGCTGTGGACGAAGGAATCCTTCGTCTGGGCCTGGTCTGGGACGAAGAAATCCTTCGTCTGGCCCAATGTTCACGTTTTTTTTTTTTTTTCTTTTTTGTTTTAGAATTTCTCGATACTTTTTTTTTTTTTTGCAAATAATTTTTTTTTCCGTCTTGTTTTGTTATCGTTATAAAGTAATAAATTATTAATAATAATTCTCGTCCGTGCCGAAGTCGTTGTAAATATATATTATTTCCGTCTCGTTTTGTCGACGTAAAATATTAATTAATTATTACTAATAAACCCCTTTTGGGGATATTTTTTTTTTTTTTTTTAATTTACTTAAACTTATATTTATAAATTCTTTGTTTTATTAATTTAAGTAATCAAGTTGTTGTAAAAATATTTTTGTTGCGTCTCGTTTTGTTTACGTAAAATATTATTTAATTATTATTAATAAACCCCGTTCCGGGTTATTTTGTTTTTTGTTTAAATTTTTTATTTACTTAAACTTATATTTATAAATTCTTTGTTTTATTTTTTGAATAGATGGCCGGTGGAGGAAATGACCGTCACGTTCGAGCTCGAAAGGGGCTCCAGTTTGAGTCTGAGGTTGGAGATGGTAGTACCGATTCGTGGACCGATGAGCGGGTGGAGGAGGAGCCGGTTCGGTCCGGTGATGTGATAGGTGAGGAGGAGGCGGGTATTGAGCGAGTGCGTAGGGTGCCACGTAGACGGAATGAGGAGGGCGTTTCCGGCGGGAGGTCGGATGGTAGTTCTAGTAGTGTGGTGGCTCCGAAGAAGAAGTCGGGTAAGGATGTCTCTTGGTTGATCGATCATCGTGTTCCTGGTGGTCCGATGTTTCCCCACGTGATTCCTAGCTTTGGGGGCCACATTGCCAACACCGTATGGCCGACTCCTAATGAGGTCGGTCGACCAGTTTTGACGGGTTACCACCGGTTTGGTAAGACGAGGTTGTTGAGTTGTTGGCAACTCCCTCCGGGCGTTAAGGCTATTTATGACGGTACTGGTCTTTCTCACCTATTAGATTCCATGGCCGAGAATTATAACATGCCCCTTATTTCTGCTTTTGTTGAGAGATGGCAACCCGACACCAACAGTTTTCACATGCCTTTTGGGGAGATGTCCATACTCCTTCACGATGTTGCGCAGATCTTAGGTGTTCGGGTTGATGGTAACTGTTGTAAGGTGGAGAGTAATGACGGGAAGTTGGCGGATCCCCTTATGTATGTTTGTGGCTTCTTTGGGATTTCATCAGAGCAGTTGAGGTTGCCGTTAAACTCTAGTAAGAAGGTCCCTATTTACAAGAGTGGGGGTATATTGGTAGATGCAGTTTGTGAAACGGCGAGAGCTAATTGTGATGTTGTTTTTGCTCAGGGGTTTTTGGCTGTGGTGTTGGGGTTGACACTTTTTGTCGACAAATCAGGTGATAGGTTACGTCCTTAGTTGTTTCCTTTAGTGTATGATAGTGATGAAGTATACCACTACGCTTGGGGAGCCGGTGTACTAGCCTTCATGTACCGACAGTTGGGGGTGGCTTCACTTGCTGGTGTGAAGACTATTGGTGGTTGCTTGACTTTATTGCAATCGTGGATCTATGAGTATTTTCCTATGTTCAGACCCGGTCCACCTTTGGCAATTGACCCTACTCAGCCTCGGTCGTGTTCTTGGAGATCCGTTGGTCCCTTCGCTCAAAATGCGGAGAAATTGTTCGTCGATAATGTTTATAATGTTTTAGTTGTTTTTGTCAATTTGCAGACTGCACGTGCTTTAGTGTTTCAGTTTGCCGAGGCCAAAAGAATTGCCGATGACAAGAAACAGCTCTCCTTCTTCCGCAAGATGATGAAGAACATCGACCCATTGGTTGAGAGGGTCAGATATATCATACGTGAGCGAGGACCTCGTCAAACACCCGGTGATCGTGTTCAGCGTAGAGCAGATGGTGTGTACACTGATAGCGAGGAAGAGGATGATCAGTAGCAGGAGACTAGTTTTTTTTTTTTTTAATTTCATTTATGTTGTACGTTTTTGAAGACATTTTTTATGTTGGATGATTATGTTAGTTAACTATTTGAACCTTGTTTAATTCAAAAAACATGACGGTTTTAAATTCTGAAATTTCTTAAATTTCTTGATTACATAGCAACTGGTGCAAATTCATACATTTCTGGAAATACTCACTACTTCATGACAATGGCCAACATAATGAAAACAAACAAATACAAGATACACTTGAAATAAAACTTCATCATCCTTGCCATTTCCGAAATCTCCTTTTTTATACCTATCACTTGCTCTTTCATGACATTTCCACTTGATGCATCATCAGCTTCATCTTGACATGCTATATTCAACTTTTTTGTTATTGTTAAATGATCTTCAGTCAACCACGACACAAAATGATCGCAAGGTACGCACTTAAAAAACGCTTTCTTCGGATTAGTAGCTGAACCGGAAATCTTGATGATAGCGTTTCTTTGACAACGATTGCAAATTTGATTCTTAAAATCAAGGCCTTCAATTGGGCGGGTTCCCCACATTGAGGATGATGTTGACATAAGTAAAGATTTGAAGAAGAAAATGGAAGATGATGAAGATGATTGGAAAATAGAAAAGGTTGAAGATGAGTGCAGAATTACAACATTATGTAGATGTTTATAAGGGAAAAATGTTACCGTTGTAATTCAAAATAACCGTTACAATTCAAAAATAACCGTTACAATTCAAATGTTACCGTTATAATTCAAAATAGCCGTTATAATTCAAAATAACCGTTACAATTCAAAAATAACCGTTACAATTCAAATGTTACCGTTATAATTCAAAATAACCGTTATAATTCAAATGTTACCGTTATAATTCAAATGTTACCGTTACAATTCAAATGTTACCGTTATAATTCAAATGTTACCGTTACAATTAATAGCTTATAAATAGGCCATTCTATATCAGTTTCAATCACAACATCCAATCATATTCACTCACTACAATACTAATTATTCAATCACAACATCCAATCCTAAAATGGTTCTCACAAATGCTCAAAAAACCAGAGTTTATCAAATAAGAATCGATTTAATTGTTCAAAATTTACCAATTCTAATTGAGCGTCTTGAATCAGTGGTTCCTAGTGACACTGTATGGCACATGCTTGAAGAGCCTCCAATTGGTACCCTTTGTATAATTTTACAAGGAAACCCGGATCATGTTCTAACTCCAGCAGTTAGAGATGAGGTTGTTTCTGATGAAGTACTAAACGAGAAGATGTGGGAGTTTCGTAGGTTAAAAAGTGATATCTTTACATATTTTGAGCGCATTCTCACCGTGATCGATTACCCAAGACTATCAGACTTATGTGCTGGTAGAGTGTCGGGTCAAGGAATTCTTTATCTCTACTTGAATGATTTGTTGACTCAATATATGTCTACCCAACCTGAAGAAATTGAGATTCAAGATCATGAAAAAGATAAGGAATCGTCATCTTCATCATCAGAAGATAATTAAGTTCGGTAGTTATTTAATTATGTTATGTTTTAAGTAATAATCGTTTATGGTATGGGTTTGGGGTTTTGGGTTTGGGGTTTAGGGTTTGGGGTTTAGGGTTTAGGGTTTAGGGTTTGGGGTTTGGGGTTTGGGGTTTGGGGTTTAGGGTTTAGGGTTTGGGGTTTGGGGTTTAGGGTTTAGGGTTTGGTATTTGGGGTATGGTATGTTTTAATTATGTTTTTATTGGTTTATGTTTTAATTATGTCAAAACGCGTTTTAAGGAATGTTTTAATTAAAATATGTCAAATTATGTTTTAAGGATTGTTTTAATTAAATTACGTTTTAAGTCATTTAATCGGATGCAGAGGATAATAAACTACAATAATCGGATAAATAAAATAAAATATAAGGTACAATATTCGGATATATAAAATAAAAGGTACAATAATCGGACAAATAAAAGCTAAGATCAACTCGCGAAATCGCGCCATACACCAAGCTGATGTCGATACAGGCCATTATAATGAGCTACGCTTGCATCATGTACCCAACAAGGGGCTATTGGAGGCATAGGTGACAAGGGGCGTACCCGGAGCCGCAAATAGTGGTTTCCCGCATGTAATACCCATAAGACACCATATGGGGTACGTACTCCGCGGGGGGGGGGCCTCGTAAAGGAAATAAGTAAAACTACCATTCCAATGTCGCTGATCTTCTCGATCGTCAAATGCAGAAATACAACATATCACCCAATTGTACATCGTAGCATAACCATATAGATCGAAACCGTCGGAGTAGAACGGGGAGTAGACGACGGAGTAACAGGAACCGTCGGAGTAGAACGGGGGTTACTAGACGGAGTACGTTGGGAAGACGGATTACCTACGCGAACACGAACCCGTGCATGCTCAACGGCGGACGGATCTCTACGAGTTCCCCTACTCGGACGTCCTCTAGGGTTCTCGTTGACCCGAGGCTCGTTTACATCCTCCTGTTCTGGATGTATCTGAGAGTAAAGGGCATCGAACATGGATGATCTCATACTCGGATCTGCATTCCGAATTTCATCGAATAACTCCTCCAATCGATCATCGTCACAAGACGGCATTGCCTCCGAACCATCGTACTCCAACTTCCTCCAAAATGCATGTAACACATCAACAGGGACCCGAGATCCGTTTCTAGAAATGCGATGAAGTGAACAAGCACATAACAAACCAAGTGTAGTAGCCTTTACACAACCGCAATCGATCGTCAAGGCATCTTCCGTCATCTTGGCACCTCTTTCGAATTCTTCACGCAATTCACTGATGGCATTCTTTGATATTTTTAAAGAAAGTATGGAAAATAATCGCTGAATCCCCGTCAACCGCCTCGATCTAGATAACTCCAACGAGTGTCGGATCTCAACATGTTGCGTTTCCATCAAAGAATGAAACCGACTCCAGATGCTATCAACTGCCAGCCATTTCTATTCACCATCTTTTCAAATTCGCATGAGCCGACTCAACCCGGGATGTAGAAGTATTCCCAAAATGAGTTATCTTGTTCGTTCTATACTTGGCCCATTTTTCCAAGTGCGGGAACCATTGCCTCTCAATATAAGCCGCCACTCCCGCCCATTCCCTTGCCAATTTGCCCCACGCAACATTAAACTTATCTTCGGTCTCCGCCTCGACAACCGCAGTAAACAAGTTAAAAGTTACGTGCTTAGCCCAACTATCCGGTTTCGTGATATCAAGTGCTTTCGTCTCCACGTTAGAATATATATGCCAAAGACATAGCAAGTGAGACGAATCCGGAAAAACAATGGGAATCGCGTTCAACAAACCTCCCTCGCAATCAGTAACAATAGCATTAGGTTGAACGGCATCATTGAGCAGGGCCTTCAGTTTCCGTAGGACCCACATATATTTCTCCTCGGACTCATGCGTCACAAGAGCATACGCGATGACAAAGCTCTTCCCGACAGGTGTGACTCCAACCATCTTAACAAGTGGAAGACGGTATTCATTTGTCTTGTACGTGGAATCGATCTGTACCACATAATAGTATGATCGAAACATCTTAACCGCTTCTGGATGAGCCATGAACACGTGGGTTAGCTCATCGGTCTCCTGATCAGTTACCTAATAATGAACGTGCCTTATCTTTGAACCGCAAGTGCTAACATCTCATTGTCTGCGGTTTCTCCCATCTCTTTCCTCGGCCCTTACTTTACGAGAACGCGTTTGTAGATTTGTCGCCGATTAGGTCTTGACTTTTCCGGATTTCGCTGATGCAAACCCGCACTAATAATTGCCGGTCTAACGTGAGCTCTAACTTGGGCATCGATATAAGCCAACTCCTCGTCATCAAACTTTGCAAAGTATCTGCCGCCACAAATACA
This sequence comes from Silene latifolia, assembly GCF_048544455.1. Lineage (NCBI taxonomy): Eukaryota > Viridiplantae > Streptophyta > Magnoliopsida > Caryophyllales > Caryophyllaceae > Silene > Silene latifolia. The sequence continues at coordinate 118,279,032 of NC_133532.1, read as the reverse complement.
ACGTTAAACCATGATTATGAAACCCGGATCTCATCACAAGCCGCCACTTATTCTCTTCTAATTCAACAACTTTCATTGAAAATTTGCAATTGCACCACGCGCGTAGCGTGTTACCCTCATTAGAGAATCGGCATCCTTATTTACGGGACCTTTTCCACCCATCCGACAAACAAAATAACGTTGTCTCAAATTCGTGTTACGACCAACTTTCTTGTTGCTTGCTTTTTTTTATACCAAACCAGGTCTGGACGAAAAAGTTCTTCGTCCAGGCCCAGTTCGTTTATTTTTTATTTTTTTTTTCAATTGCATTTTCAAATAAATCCGTCACAAATACTATCATAATTCCGTCTACATTCATGGCATCTATCCTAATTCGGGATTCAAACGATAATAAAACATAAATTTTTAACAAAACTAAATCGTAAACTAACCTCGTTACTAGCTTCATTGTTTGAATCGTTGTTAAAATCGTTCCCGTTCATGTTGTTAATATCAGCAACTACTAGATTGATTAATAATAATACTCCGTAATAATCTAAAAATTAAGAATTATTTCCGACTTGGCATTGATAATAACTAGTATAAGAATAATACTCTGTCCCATTGTATTTATTTACTCTCTTCAATGTACATGCCTTAATAATAGAGTAAGACTAAGGCCCTGTTCTTTTCTTTACGGCTTATTTTCACCCATTTCGATTCGACTCGCTCTCTTGATTCGATTCAGCTCGATTCGATTCGATTCACTCCATTCATTCGATTCACTCCATTCATTCAGATTCGATTCGATTCACTCTTTGATTGATTGATTGATTCACTCCATTAAGTTCACTCATTTCACTTTACTAATTTAAATAATAGTTATTATTAATTTTGTTAACAATAATACTATTTTTTTTAATATTAATATTATTTATTATTTATTATTATTATTATTATTATAATTATAGTTAATAATATTGTTAATAATAATGTTAATAATAATTTATTTATTATTATTATTATTATTATTATTATTATTATTATTATTATTATTATTATTATTATTATTATTATTATTATTATTATGATGATGATGATGATGATGATGATGATGATGATGATGATGAATATTATTATTAAAATGAATAATAATGTTATTAATGTTATTGTTGTTGTTGTTGTTGTTGTTGTTGTTTTTTTGTTGTTATTATTATTATTATTATTATTATTATTATTATTATTATTATTATTATTATTATTATTATTATTATTATTGTCGTTGTTATTATAATTATTATTGGTATTATTATTAAAATTCATAACATTTATTATTAATATTATTAATGAGGCACGCCCAACCGACTTGACTCACTTGCCAATACGGGGTCTTACAAGTCAACAAGCTTGCCAACATGGTTACAAATTAAGCTTGGTATCCTACGAATCACGAATCGTTAAAAGCGAATTCTATCAAGTGGATTACTTAAAATACATGTAACACATTTTCTATAAGCGAATCGCGAATCGGTAAGGCATATTCATAGCGAATATGGTAACCGTGCTTGCCAAACCATCATTTGAGGTACACATAGAAACCTATAAATATCTCACTATTCACCAATCAATGGTAAAAACTTGTCACCAACAACTTCCTCTCTCTAGAAGTAAGACTACTCGAGCTACTACAAGAGGGCACAGAGACCTTAGCTTCAAGCAAGGTCCCGACTATCCACCAAGATCTGTAAGGCATCGAGAAGGACCTTTGGCGTACCCTCTGAGGCCTTTGTTACGCGTGAAAGAGTCATCCGAAGAGAGCAAGCATAGGCTCGAGGTGCCATCTGAGAGGAGGGTGTTGACTCGACCTGAATTCGAGCAACGATTACTTGAGTGTTTTTATTCTAAACAATTATTTTACTAATATCATTATTAATATGACATTATTATTTATTATTGTTATTAAAAATATTATTAGTAAAAATATTAATAATTATAGTTGATAATAACAATAATATTTAATAATATTATTATTATTATTAATATGATTATTTCAGTTCAATTCATTTCAATTGACTTTATTGATTGATTCGATTGATTCGATTGATTTAGCTCTATTGATTCGATTGATTGATTCATTTCATTCATTCGATTGATTCGATTCACTCCATTCGATTCGATTCAGCTCGATTGATTCGATTCACTCCATTCGATTCGATTCATTTAGTTCAAATTTCTAAAAAGCGGAAAAAACAGGCTAGAATGACTTTGTAGCATTAGTTGCGGAGTTATGGGGGGAGAAGGTCAACTAAAGTTGAAAATTCCAGGCTGTACATGAATTGGCACCACGTCTTGCTGCCAAATTAAGACGGAAATAAAATGATAGAAAATGTAGTTGTTCAAATATAAAATTCGATAATTAACAACCCATCTAGTAGATGGGTAGCTTTCAAAAAATATAAAATTCGATAGGCTACAAGAGTAGAACTGTAATGGAAAATTCCACCTGGGTTCTAAATGGGTGAGTGTTCTCACAATTTGTTCATAAATTCATTTATTGATTGATTATTACACATGAACTAATGCCTTTATATAGCCTATAATGATTTGGGGAATAAGAAACAAAGGCAAAATTGCTAGACTACCACTCACTAATGTTTCGGCGGTGTGTATCAATATACTCCGTACTAAACAGTAAACAACGAAGACCCCGATTTTCAGTGAGAATCATCAGAGTTAAATCGCCCGCTAATTCTGACCAGTTTCGGTAATTTTTAGCTGAATCGAAAATTACTACGGTTTCTGTAGTAGTAGTAACTTAATTCGGGTTTTGATTTAACAAACATATTTCTACTTTCTATTTGTACTGGAACAAATTTGATGAGAGAACTTGCCCAACTTTATAGGACCAATTCTTGTTTACAACCTCTTAATTTAAGACGGCTCTCACAACCGATTAAAATAAAGTTGAAAATAAAAAGAGTTTGTGTACTAGTCACTTGTAGCAAAATATCTAGAAACAAGCAAGATCAATTAATTTTATAGTGTAATAATTTTAGGCCGGATTCTAGGCTGTTGTACTAGTCACTTGTAGCAAAATATCTAACCAAATGTGTTTGGTGTGGTGGTTGCTCACCTCATCCCTTAACTATGAGGTCAGGGGTTCGATCCCTGCCAATGGGAATGGAGCAAACTCTTTGGCCAGCCGTTTACCTCTTCGTGAGAGTACGCGCGGCGAGGGGATTATACACTGTTGACGACGGTGGACACCTCGGTTTACACCAAAATTCCATTTTCTACAATTAATTTCGAAGCGATCAACAATACTAACTGTTGTGCGAAAGCGTGCGTGTTAGGTTTCTGCTGCATCCTCGTGTGTAGGTCAAGTCGAATCTTGGGCTCTGATACCACTTATTATGCAGAAGCGTAAATACCTCGTGTTGAGCCTCTGCTGTATCTGTGTGCTTAACCCATAATAGTACGATATTGTCCGTTTTGGGCCAAGCTCTCCCGACTGAACTCGAAACCGACTCGAAAATTTGAGTTTGTGATCAGTATCAGTTCGGAATTCTCCGAGCAACAAATATTATTGCTCTAAACCGGTTTGGATTAGGCTCGAGTTTAACTCGATCTCGGTTACTAAATTATAATTTCTTTAATTTCTTTAACTTTTAAGACAAATTAAAAATAAATATAAAGTTTAAGCTAAATGCAAATATAAAACACTTATCAAATACGGAGTATAATAAAAAATATAATCATCAATACTAAAATAACATTTTATTAAGAACAAAAAAAATTGTAAAATGTCAGAAATAATGATAAAAAAAATAAAATGAGCGTATATGAGCTTTCAATACGATGCTCTACTAAGCTCGGAATCTGCTCGGATTTGGTCAACCACGACTCTGAAGCGGTTTTGACCGATTTCGAGTTGAGCTTTGACCGATCTGATTCCAATATCCCTACGAGCCAGCTCAGATCATTGACAACTCTAATTATGACTTTTAGCAACAATCCGTTGAATGATCCGATAAGAAATATGTTTAATTAATATTCAAATAAGACGAAAATTGACATTTGTTGTGAAAATATTTTACCTCGGAAGCTAGGTAAATGAGATCAAAGTTGACACCAACACATTTATGTATTTTTTCGTACCCATTTTTCGAACAATGAAGGATACCATTGAGAAAACAGAAAAAAAGTTGAGGGATACCATTAAGGGGGATTTGGATCCTCTCCATTTCCTTTCTCTCCATTTCCTCTCACAATCTTTTTTAATAATAATTACCCCTTTCACTCCCATTTTTCCTTTACTTTTATGCGTAATTATCATCGTAACTGTAACCAGCTGTGGTTGGATTGTTTGAAGATGTTTGATCATCTTCATGATGTTGGTGAGATTGATTATGATATGTAATTAGAAAGAGGGAACGAGAGAATTGAGAGAGAAAATTATATGAGAGATTGAATGTATGATTGTATTGATATTATGAATGATGCAGTTACATATGATCAATGAGACATATCTATTTATACTTAAGATACACCGACTTTCCTCTATGATTTAACTAACTATGGTTGTTAGACTATGGTCTAACTAACCTATAACTAACTCAACTAACTTTCTATTCCAACACCCCCCCCTCAAGTTGGAGGGTGTGATGAACAGACCCAACTTGTCTTGCAATGAATTGTGCTGAGGACCAGTCAGAGCTTTAGTGAACAAGTCTGCTGGTTGCTGTTTAGTTGGAATGTAGGACAAGCTTATCAGTCCATCCATCAGTTTTTCCCTGACAAAGTGGCAATCTAAGTCAATATGCTTAGTTCGTTCGTGGAAGACAGGATTTTTAGCAATGTGAATGGCAGCTTGACTGTCACATTTGACAGGTATTGGAGCCAGATGTGGAACTTCCATTTCAGAAAGCAATCTGCTCAACCAAGCTAACTCTGCAGTAAGCCTTCGGAGAGATCTGTACTCAGCCTCTGCCGTGGATAAAGAAACTGTCTGCTGTTTCTTAGACTTCCAAGATAACAAGCTGCCTCCCAGAAAAATAACAAAACCACTGACTGACTTTCTTGAATGTGAGCATGATGCCCAGTCTGCATCACAGTATCCCTCTAAAGAGTAAACTTGTTTGCTATTGAATAGAATACCCTGTGAAATGTCCTTTGCAATATATCGCAGGACATGTGTTGCAGCTGTCCAATGTTGTTGTCTTGGAAAAGCCATGAATTGGCTTAGTAGTTGTGTGGCAAAAGCGATGTCAGGCCTGGAGTTGGTAAGGTAATTCAATTTCCCAACTAACTTTCTATATTCTGATGGATTGTCAATGAGGTTACCAGATTCTTGATCAAGTTTAATGCTACTATCCAGAGGACTGTTGACAGTCCTGCATTTGTCATATCCAAATTCTGAGAGTAGTTCCTTTGTAAATTTGGCCTGGTGCATGGCCAAGCCTGCTGAAGTTTGTACAAACTGCATACCCAGGAAGTAGTTCAGGCTTCCCAGATCCTTGATTCTGAATGTTGCATCTAGAAACTGCTTGAGAACTGTGATTTCATGTTCATTGTCACCCACAACTAATATATCATCCACATAGACTGCCAAAAATACGACCTTGCCATCTGTCTTTTTAATGAAAAGAGAGTAATCATTTAAAGATTGCTTGTATCCTCTTGATCTTAAAGCATGTGTCAACTTAGCATTCCATTGCCTTGACGCCTGTTTTAATCCATAGAGTGACTTCTCCAATTTGCAGACTAACTTCTTGTCTTTGACATGTAAACCCGGAGGAACCCTCATGTAAACCTCCTCATCTAGGTCTCCATGCAAAAATGCATTGTTGACATCCAACTGAGTCATAGGCCAACCTTTCTTTGTTGCTACTGCTACAAGACTTCTTATTGTTGTCATTTTTACCACAGGTGAGAAGGTCTCATTATAATCAATTCCCTCTTTTTGTGTGTATCCCTTGACAACCAATCTTGCCTTGTACCTTTCTATTGAACCATCTGATTTATGTTTAATCTTGAACACCCATTTGCAGGAGATGGTCTTCTTGCCAGTTGGTAAAGGAACCAGTGACCAAGTCTTATTGGCATCAAGGGCTTCAAACTCTGCAGCTATTGCTGCTTGCCATTCAGGAGAGGCAGCTGCCTCATCATAATTTTGTGGCTCCTGTGGCTGGCTCATAGCAGTAGCAGCCAACAGAGGAGAAACAGGAACAACAGAACAGCAGATGGAAGAAGCAGGTGTCTCACAGAGTGATGTTAAAGTATTACAACAAATTACAGCATTGCAGTTTTTGTTTTTAGAAGTACAAACATAATGTTGTAAATAAGATGGTGGCTTAGAAGCTCGAGTAGATTGCCTAATTGTTGTATTATTTGTAGTAGTAGTATTAATGGGATTTGGAACATCTGATGTATTAGAATTTTGAGTAATAGAAATATCATTATTATCTGTATGAACACTGTTATTAATAGGAACTTCAGTATAATTAAAATGAAGATCATCAGTAGGACCTACAGTTGGAGACAAAGATACATCTTCTATAGGGACAGGCAAATAACTAGAAGCAGTTTGATGCAAATAAGGAAAAATGCTCTCATGAAAAACAACATCCCGAGAATTAATTATCTTATGACTGTCAATAGTAAGTAGTTTATAGGCTTTCTTGCCATAAGGGTAGCCTAGAAAAATGCAAGGAATAGCTCTAGGACTGAACTTATCTCTTCCAGGCTTTGATGTACATGCATATACTAGACAGCCAAAAGACCTTAAATGAGACAAATCAGGAGACTTGCCAAAAAGTATTTGAAAAGGAGATAAATTCTGTAATTTTCTGGAAGGGAGTCTATTAACAATGTAAGTGGCAGTAAGGACACATTCTCCCCAGTACTTAGTTGGTAAATTAGATTGAAATTTCAGAGCCCTAGCTGTCTCTAACAAATGTTTATGTTTTCTCTCAACTACACCATTTTGTTGTGGTGTATGAAAGCAAGAAGTCTGATGGATGATACCATTATCTAATAGAAATTTAGAAGTGATGTCACTTGAACCAAGTTCAAAAGCATTATCAGATCGTATGATCTTAACCTTCTTATTAAATTGTGTAGCAACCATACTTATAAAAGTTCGAATGAAATCAAAGGCATTACTCTTACAGGAAAGTAAATGAGTCCATGTGCACCGAGTAAAGTCATCAACAATTGTCAGAAAGTATTTGTAGCCATTGTAAGTTGGGGTATGATAAGGTCCCCAAAGATCTATATGAATGAGTTCAAAAGGATGCAAAGAAACAGACTCACTGACAGGAAAAGACAGCCTATGTTGCCTGGCTTTTGCACAAATAGAACAAGCATTGATTTCATTATTACAAGTAGAACTTGAATTATTCAGCTTTAAGAGCTTTAGCTTATACATTGGTAAATGTCCTAGCCTAGTGTGCCACACTGTTTCAGCAACACTTGCAGCTATTACAGGAATAGAACTATCATCATCCTTATTATTATGTGTGTTATTACATGAAGAATTTCCAGCAGTTTGTAATTGCAGCAGATACAAGTCATTGAAGTTTTTACCAAGGACCAAGGGCTTCTTGGAAAAACCCTGCAAGTAGCAAGTACTAGGTGTAAAGCTAACTACTGAGTTTAGTTGCTTGTTAAGTTTACTAACAGAGAGCAAATTAAATTGAAAACAAGGCACATATAGCACATTTGTCAAGAAGAAATCAGGGGAAAAGTGAACTGTTCCAACAGTGTTAATAGCAACAAGCTGACCATTTGGTAAGGTCACAGAATATGGTTTAGATATATGATGCATATCAGTAAATAGGGCTTTATTAGAACAGAAATGATTACTAGCACCAGAATCTAAAATCCAAGAATTCAAAAAAGCATTAGAACTTGGAAATGAATTAGTGAAGGAGTTGTTATCTGCAAAATTAGCACCAGAAACAGCAGGTGTATCAGCAGTATTTAGAAAACCACCCTGCTGATCAGAAGAAGAACCTGAAGCTTGCCCATTGTTGTCTTCAGTGAAAACATTCCCAGCAAAGCACCTATTTCGATTCTGCAGGTGATGACAATTTTGGACAGTGTGACCTCCTTTCTTGCAGTATTTGCAGAAATTTGGTTTGAAGTTGGTGTTTTGACCTTGAGATTGAAAATTAGGATTTTGTCCCTGAGAAGAGAAATTAGTATTCTGACCCTGTGAATTGAAGTTGTTGCTGGACTGTCCAACAGACTGGTTAGTACCAAAATTCCTGGTATTCTGAGAAAAATTCCGATCATTTCCCTGATAACCCTTGTTGTTGTGATGATTGCCCGAAGAATTATTGGAATCAGATTGAAAAGTAGACTGACTATAGATCTCCCTTTGTCTTTCTTCTTGAATAAGACTGTTGTAAATGATAGCAAGCTTGGGCAAAGGATTTTGCATCAAAAGAGTTCCTCTGATGACATTGTAGGAGTCGTTCAAACCCATTAAGAACTGAATGATCTTCTGATTTTCTTGAAATTTAGCCTGTTTTTCCCTAGCTCCACAATCACAGTCACAAATGCATCTGGGATTCATGCCCATGCCTTCAACTTCGTCCCAAATAGCCTTTAACTTGGTGAAATACGTGACAATGCCATCATTCCCCTGACCAAAATTATTAAGCTTCTTTTGGATTCCATAAAGCTGAGCTCCGTTGGATTGACCGTATCTTTCTTCCAATTCTTCCCAAGCAGCCTGAGCAGAAGTACTATATAGAATTGAATCTGCAATTTCGCTAGAGACAGAATGAAGAATCCAAGAAAACACGATGTCATTACATCGCTGCCAATTCTTGGAAGTAACAGAAGTAGCAGACGGCTTTGGAATGGTACCATCAATAAAACCCAACTTATTTTTCCCTGAAAGCGCAATCAACATTGACCTCTTCCAATTTCCATAACCAGATCCTTCAAAAGGTTTCGCAACAAGTTTTACACCTGAAAGATCTGTGTTATGGATATAGTGAGGATCATCAACTCCAATGACGGTTTCTGTTTCTGGCATGGTGACGTAGCCTGATTATATTGATAGAGATAAATTTTGTAGAAAGAAACGATGAAGATGATCAAACTAAAAAAAAAAAAAAACAAAACCAAAGAAATGATGTGCGGAAGCGTAAACTAATCACGAGACAGAATCAAGAAGCTGATCCTGCTCTGATACCATGAAGATGTTTGATCATCTTCATGATGTTGGTGAGATTGATTATGATATGTAATTAGAAAGAGGGAACGAGAGAATTGAGAGAGAAAATTATATGAGAGATTGAATGTATGATTGTATTGATATTATGAATGATTCAGTTACATATGATCAATGAGACATATCTATTTATACTTAAGATACACCGACTTTCCTCTATGATTTAACTAACTATGGTTGTTAGACTATGGTCTAACTAACCTATAACTAACTCAACTAACTTTCTATTCCAACATTGTTATAGTCCTCAGTTGAGTCATTTGGATGTCGCAAGTCCTTAATCTGTTCTGATAATCTCTTCCCTAAATCTCCTACAAGATACAAAAAGTAGCACGCGCGTAGGTCAAGGGATTGAAGACGAGGGAAGGCATCGAGGATTGCTGTTAGACCAACATTTGTCATATTATTTCCGATAGCTGATGGTGGCGCAGTTGAGGCATGCTTGCTGCGATTGCAAATGCCGCCTCATCATTTTTCAAAAATGGACTTTTTGAACCTCGATTGTTGAATCTGAATATAGTGAGGAAGGGAAAAGACTTAATGACAAAAAATGCTCCTTTGTTTCGTAAGTTGATGCATAACGTAAGTTCTAGTTCTTTTAAGGAAGATAGCTTTGCAAGTTCTACCCAGGCCTTTTTAGATATACCGTCACATTTAGCAAGCCGGAGGCGTTTAAGTTGGCTCGATCTGCAGTAAAAATTGAGTTTGTTCAGTTCATTGAATCAACTAATGTAATTATGTAAATTCAAGTTCTGACATATACATATAAAGATTGTATGTTCTGCTTCAAAATCTTAACCCAAAAATAATTTGGGATCGACAAATATGATAAAAGTTTTCACACGATAACAACTACTGAAATCAAAAGACAACAAAACAACATTATTTCAATAACTAAAGTGCAAACACATACTGAGATGCAAGGTAAGAGCAAAGCCTATCAGATCCAAAACCCTCGATACTGAGATCAATCAAACCACCAGCACTGCGACAAACAGCATTAAACATCATTTTCTCGTGTCCAAAACTCTTAAATGGTTTATCAATGTTCCGGGTATTGATGACATAATTTGTACTGTGAAGATTTGATGAGATAATGGTCTCCTTATTTATAGGAGTAATTTGCATATCTAAATTTTAAAAGCTAAACAATTGTGCACACGCTTTGGAAATGCATAATTCTAATGCAACAGAAAATCTAGGGACTAGGATGTTTTAATTAATTCACTTTCATGCATTTATCCCACATTTCATATTCACTTTTTCTGAATGGTCACAACAATCACATTAATTCATGGAATACAAACAAGCAAGTAGGTTGGAACCATTTTTTTCTTTTTTGAAGTCTTTAACGAAACAAAAGCATGGTATTGGCAGTAAATTTCAAGCTTGTAAGTTGTGACTGTGATATACTGTTTACGATACGTTTAAGAAAAATTCAGACTTGAAAGTGTGACCACTCTTTTATTTCATACGTATTTTAAACGAAGCAGCCAGGGAAACAAAAAACACGGCGTAATAAAATGAGAAGATGCGTAATACTGTAGGAGTTGGGACTTGTCACATACAAATAAATACTCTGATTCTCTGAAAACAGTTCTGGAACAAGGCAGGTAGTCCGAAAATACGAAGATGAAACATCGGTCGATGCACAACAACCAACATTTTAACATGCACAACAGTTTGAAACATCAGCTACCAAGTTAAAGATGCCTTTACGCAACCAGCTAAACATCCTCTCTGTGCCGTTTTTTGGTGTTTTGATAGGCCTTTTCCCCAATTCAGTAACAGATGAAACGTAACCTACACGAGTCACGCCGCCTCTTTTTCTTGGGCTTCGTAATGGACTTCTCAGCGGCCTCTTCAGACATATCATCATTATGGATTGGGCTGCCATTGTCGATGGAGTTGCGAGAAGTGTTGGCAGTCTCATCTTGGATTGGAGAGCGGAGATCAGAATGGCGAGGGCTGTTAGGGCTGCAGCACCTCTCTACTAATTGTCTCTTGTTCCATATAGCGAGCTCATTATTATAATGCTTTGAAAGGTTAGGGCCGCTCTTCCCCCTATTAGCCTTAAACTTGATCAATTTAAGATCATCTCCGACCCCATCCAAATTCAACCCCTCGAATGCCTTAAATTGTCTAGCTAAACGATGTGGAAGATGATGTTCCACAAAGTTATAACAGAACAAAGGCGATAGACGAGTTCTATAAGGAATCTGGTCATGGAGCTGAGCAGGCAGCATTTCCGCGGTATATGGGTGCCAATCCATGTCCTGTTTTATACAAAAATGAAATAATTACAAAACAGTTAAACTAAAAAATGATCAGCTTGCAAATTATTACCGTGTCCTGGAGATTATCTAAAACGGAAACCGTTTTCTGCTCATATGTTGCATAATGGTCTAGGCCTATCTTATGTAAGGCCTCCACAACTGAAAACAAGGGGGCTGGCGGTTGCGCTTGCTTGAGGTTAATATCAAGCTCTTCCCGCAGTTTCGGGATGTGGTATACGAAAAATCCCTGTATAAAAGAAAATTAAAAATATCAACAAACTGGAGTCATGGTCTATGTTACTCAGACACGAATTTAGGTGCGGGTACACGTCTTTTTGATGGAAATAAACGTATGAATCTTAATATTTCGAAATCCCCTTTTTTATTTACTAGTAAGAGAATAAAAATTCTCAAAAGTTTTCCCTCCAAATTCCATCAACTTATATAAGGAAAGAAGTGAGATTTTCCCATTAAACTATTATCTTTACGCATGATTTTTTCATTAAATTATAAATTATAGTTACAATGTCTTAATCAAATAAAATAAAAGGGGTTTAAAATTATAAAATTCAAAATTGTTAATGTTTCTTAGAAAATAACTTGATGCATATTTACATCGTTTAAAACAATAAAATAAATTAATATTATTAACTTCGTGAAACATACTTGTATTCATTAAGAAAAGTTATAAAATGAAATCGTTAACTTTGTGATAAAAAAAAAAGATTTCATAACATAAGTTTTTTTATTAGTTTGCATTTTAATTTCTTTCTCATATCAGAATACATGGGTGCGGGTACATGTCTTTTAAATGAAAGTAAATATATGAATCTTAATTTTTCGGAATGTTACTTACCAACAGAACCCACATGTTGCCGTCGCACGTTTTCTTCCCTCTTTTAGCGTAATGCTTCATCCCATAGTAGAGGAATGAAAGCAATGCAGCGCCCCACGCATAGCTATTTACATCGTCCAAATTCTCGATGAATTGGACGTATGAAGGGCGACACAAATGTCCATCTCCTGATGGTACTATCATGCAAGTTATGACCATCAATAACAGCGCATAAATCTTAGTTTTGGTTGGCGACTGTCCAAGTGCAATCTCTTTTAATGTACAAAGACTAAGGGTTGTTTCATCCATCCCGAATAATCTCAAAAATGCACCCTCGTCTCGGGTACAAGCTGGGAAAACGGGTTTCCCATCAATGGGTAACCCGGTCAAAAAAAGAACGTCTTCAAGGGTGATATTCATGCATTGGTCATTAATATAAAAGGAATAGAAATCCAACTCTTGGACGTTGATTTGGTATTTTTCCATCAAAATTTGGCATAAACGGGTTGGAATACCATTTCTTTTCTGCCCTACCTTCAGTAAGCGGAGCAAGCAACTAGCTTGACCATTTGAGGCTATTGTATCCTCAATTAACCCCTTTACATGATCATCCAATCTATCATATGTATCTGCTAATGTATCCAACTTCCCGTAACCTTTAAAAGCCATACCTACAATATCGAAATAAGCAAAATTCAAAACAGTTAGAATCCAAGGATATAATAAACATATTTTGTAGTATGAATTATGAAAATTGGATGACACAGTCTCCTCATTTAAAGGAGAACTTCGTGTATCTGCATTATAAACGACTGTGCTTGCTTTGGAAATGCATTAAACTACTGAACCAAAAAAAAAATATAGTTTGTACCCACGAGCACTTAGATCAACTGACAAGGGATTGTTTTAGTTTAACCAAAGGTCTCGTATTCGAGCCCTGGAAATGCAGCAGTGTTAAAACTCATGAGGGAGAGCTTTATCGCCCTAATGGTCCTACCCGGCTCAAATCCGAATTAAACCGGATGGTTTACACCAAAAAAAAATAGTTTGTCCTTAGTTTGTAACTTTGTATAAATACCAATGCCCTGTATCATTGTTTTAATTGTGAATAAAATCCTAAACATTCAATCATTGTTAAAACATATTTAGTTACACATTTTCCATTTTCATACCCTTCATCGGAATTCGGAAAATGCCGTAAACTTAATAATCTCAATTTCTACAGTTCTACCAATACCTCAAAAATTGTTCGCAATTTTCAATAGAATTGTGATTTTTCACATACGGATTTTACTCTTTTACATACATTTTTTTTTTTTACCATTTTATCTTTATCATTTGTTCTCATCTCACTCACTCAAAATCAATTACCCATAATTTCAATGTCAAACAAGAGTGACACGTTAGACGTTAGTTACCCATAACTAGAAAATTGACCACAAGAAAACAAAAGAAAGACAGAGGATTACCTTTGCAAATGGAACAAGTTCTTTTGGAATACAAGTAGTGTTTTTTTTTGTGCGTGTAAATTGTTTTTGAAAGACAAATATATATAATTGGTTGTGGAATACAAAAAGTTATTTTTATTAGACTAGTTTATGAAAATTTGACGCAATCTTTTTATTTATAGGAGTAGTTTGTATATCTTAGTATTCTAAGGAGACTGTGTTTGCTTTCGAAATGCATTATACTGAACCAAAAAATATTGGGACTAGGGAGAGTTTTAATCACTCCACTTTTCAAGCATTTATCTCACCTTTCAAAATACACAAATTATTCTTTTAAGACGGATGTATATTGTTCAGAGTACATGGGACCACGTCAATACTAGGTTAAAACATAAATAAAAAAAAAAAAGAAAAGAAAAAAAAACACAATGTCACTCCGATACAAAAGAAAAGGATTTGAGATACGACATAATTTTCACGGACCACGTCACCATACATGGGAGCTTTAAAACGACAACTTCACCCAAAGGTTGTTTCCGAAATCAGACTATTAATATGAAAATAGCCAAATTGATATTCACATGAATCATCATCAGACTTGTAGCCTTGTAGGCAGTGTCGAATCTAAGTGATACAATTCTAGTTGTTAATAGCAAAAAGGAGAGTCGAACTCGGGTCTCCTCAATAGACAAGCAAATCACAACATAGGAGTCCTAATCATACTAGATAAATGAGTCGAGTAGTCGGGTTCGACTAGGATGCAAGTTAGCTTGCGGTAGTTAGTTAATTAAAATAAAGATGATTTCCATCATCCGTAGGAGTACTTGATTAAAATAATGACGATTTCTATCGTCAGTAGAATTGCCTTAAGCGTAGGACAGTAGGAGTATTATTTCCATTAGAACTATTCATTATTATTAGTATAAATAGCTTACGTTGTATAGGAATTAATTCATTGAAGTTTAGAATAAAATTCAGAAAATCGATCAAGGTTGATCACCAATTTCCAGGTTTGAACGGTTAATTTCAAATCTCGTTTTGAATAAAGATTGGCGTCTTTATTCCAAACACCCATTGACTCGGATCGAGGCGGATTTTAGTCAAATATCCCTCGAGATACAACTCTGTCCCTTCGTGAATCAAGGTGCGGGTTCGATTCTCGCCACAAGCAACGTTTGTTGCTCTTAATCGCTTCCGTACTCAGATCATCAGTGGTATCAGAGCTTCGGCTCCTGATCCTCTGTCACTATGGACGGTTACGACGAAGATAATCTAGTCAATAGAATTCGAAAAGTGTTGCGAACTCTACCCGAGGGTGCTGGACGAATGCAGCCTCGCCGTGTGTTGCAGCAAGACAAATTCAAGGTCACCGAATTACCTGAATTCGGAGGAAGCACAGATCCGGAGGACTATCTCGACTGGGAAAGTAAAATCGAACGGATGTTCGAATTTAAAGAGATAGATGACGAAAAGAGGTGCAAATATGCGATTCTCAGTAGAAACGCATCCTTATGGTACGAGAATCTTAAGGCGGATCGTGCTCGGGGAGGCAAAGAAAAGATGAATTCTTGGGAGTCACTCAAGCGCAAACTACGCAAGAGGTATATCCCAAACAATTATAGGATTGATTTATTCCGTAAATCAGCATAATTAATGCAAGGGAGTATGAGTATTGCGGAGTATATTACAGAATTCGAAAAGCTTGCTATGTTGTGTGAAGTCAATGAAATAGAAGAACAGAAGATGGCGCGATTCTGTCGAGATTTAAACCGTTCTATTACTAATGTTGTCGATTTGCAGAACTACTCATCCTTTGATATGCTTTGTAATTTAAGTTTGAGAGTTGAAGCCCAATCAAAGAACAGCAGTAACCAGTCCAGCAACACTCCGCAATTTCTTCCGTGGAACAGACTTGAAGCACCAGAAATTACAACTGGTTCCAGTAGTACGAACTCGAAATCTTCAATTAATCCAAATCCTCCGCCGAAAGACAAACAGGTTGCCGTGTCCCAGGAGCAAAATTTATCCAAAGTGTGTTGCTTTAAGTGCCAGGGATTCGGTCATTTCAAGCATTCTTGTCCGAATAAGAGAATCGTCACGGTAAGGGAGCCTAATTCTTATCGAAATGAATTGAGTGATGAGCATGTCGGAGAAGAAGGCATTTTGCACAAATGAAGAAAACATCCAGGAGAATAATGAGGTTATTTTCAATGCCCCTGTTTATGGCACTACACTTGTCTAGCGTCGTACTTTGCAGGCCAAAACCAAGCCTATTGTGACCGAGCAGAGGGACCAACTCTTTCACACCAAGTGTCAAGTCGAGGATAAATGGTGCAGCGTGATTGTTGATGGTGGAAGTTGTAATACTCCGTATTTATAAGTCTTGGGGTACTCTATCGAGTAGCCCTTACTCTGTCGAGTAAGGGTAAGCTGCGAGATAAAATAGTTTCTGACCTGTTGGGTACTCGATCGAGTATCTGGGGTACTCGATCGAGTAGGGGGGTACTCGATCGAGTGCCTTGGGTACTCGATCGAGTGTCCGGTTTTACGGGGGAGTTTTCTCGGGTTTTGTTAATTACGCGATTAAGGTATTTAAACATATTCGTAATTGTTTTAAATCACTTTTTACAAAACCTAAAACCTGTTTAAGAGAGAAAGCAACTAGTCTTCTTCCTAATCGCGTTCTTGACAACTCCCGGAGTTCAGACGGTCGGTTCGTATCGTAGTTCGTGTCGTTGGATTCCTTGCGTCGAGGGTAAGCTTTTAATATAATTTCTATAATGTTTTGTTAAGATTAGTGAAACCCTAATTTAGGAATTGGGGGTTTTTATGAATAGTAATTGAATAGTAGTATCTATGTGTTGTATGGTAGGAGGAGAGTTCATAGAAGAGGCGTTTTGAGACAAATTTGTAGATACCGTCTGCGTGTTGTGCTTTCCAGGTAGGATTTCCTACTCAGTATTAGTCCCATAATGGGATATTGGTGATGTGCTGTAGTTAGTTGTGTGATATGATGATTGTGTTTGTAATTGTGCTTGTGGTTGTGTTGTTGATGGTTCTCGAGATGCGTTCTCGGCTGAGTGGGATCACTTGCGGGAGTGATCTCACGCCCTAGTTTCGCCCTTCGTGGAACCCGCCACGGAAGGGGATGTGCACATTAATGGACAGGGTTATCGCTCGGTATGATGAGCGGGGCTTAGGTGGGAACGGCTGCGGTCCCCCACTGGCAGGGCTGGTCCAGTGGACAGTCAGTATTGAGGTGATGGGAGTTGGTGGTGTGTGTGTGTGTGTGTGTGACAGCTCAGCTGTCTGTTTATCTTATCGTTGATATATGTATTGAATTGTGTGATTAGTACTGACCCCGTTTAAATGTTTTAAAAACTGTGGTGATCCATTCGGGGGTGGTGAGCAGTTATTGAGCAGGTGTGATATGACGCGTATGGGATAGCTGGGATGAGTCATCACGTGGCAGTTAGAAGTCTTCCGCTGTGTCAGACGATGTCTAGTAGCTTTGATAGTTTAGCTGTAGACCGTATGAGAAGCTTGTAATTCCTTTTATTAGTTTTGGTTATAACATGTAATCGCTTAATCTATAATTACTTTAAAAAGTACGTTTCTTTATTGTCTTATGATATTCAGTACCTCGGGCAACCGAGATGGTGGCATCCTTATACCTGGGTGGTCCTGGTAAGGCACTTGGAGTATGGGGGTGTTACAAATGGTATCAGAGCGACGATTTTGGAACCTGTAACAAATGAACATAATGAACATAGGGAGTCTAATAAAATGAACCTGGTGTATGTGTAATGGGAGCCCCAGCTGATGCTAGGTTTTGGGTGAGTAGGCGCCCTCACTTCAAAATCTTGGCCCCATGATACTTAAGCCAGTCACATGGTATGGGAACGTGGAGTCCGTGTGTATATGTGCGACGTGTATGTTAATTGTGCTGTATATGGTTTGTCGAAAGCATGTTGCATGATAGTTGGTTGACATGTTGGTTGGAATCGTTGGAAAAGTATATGAGAATGATGAATGATATGGTAGAAAAAGAAAGTAGTTCGTATATGATGATGTGTGATGAAGTGGATTTGTAATGTTGTTGTGTTAGCAACATGGGAATAGGATTTTTAGTGTGTGGGTGTGGTTTGTGTTATGAAAAGTTATGAAAATTTAAAACATGCGGGTAATACATGATTGAAAGTTGAATGTTATATGAGCATGATAGATGGTAATGTTTGGCTTTTGGTGAGTAGTAACATGAAGAATAGAGGTTCAATGATATGTGTTTTGTATAACGAATTGGATGAAAAGCATGATGGTTGTTTATAACGTGGCACTTGATAACACGAAGTAGATTATTTTGTTAATTGTATGAGAAGTCACGCAGATTTGAGTGCGTAGTTGTAATCATAATGTTGAAATAATAATGAATGCATAGTACGTTAGGGTATGTGAGATAACATTCGGGTAGTATTCACGAGTCTGCATGACTCGATCGAGTGGGTTTGATTCGATCGAGTGGGTACTTGTCGTTATTTTGACCAGAATCGTGTTTTTGGGCACTCGATCGAGTACCTCGGGCGCTCGATCGAGTATGGGGTCACTCGATCGAGTAGCCGCTACTCGGTCGAGTAAGTCGAGATCGAAGGTCCGTTTGGGTTCGAGTCGGGCACTCGATCGAGCATGATTGGGCACTCGATCGAGTAGCCTCAACTCGATCGAGTAGGTTCTCGTACTCGATCGAGCGGGGTCCGTGCAGTCATATGCGTAATTCGGGTCATATGTTTGTCTTTTGACATTCGTTGCATATTATGTTTAATTCAAAGGTGTTGTATTACTTCTTTATGCATTGTTTTACGTATGTGTTGGTCCTAAAGCGTAAGTTACCCAAGCTTATGATGTAAAGGGTGGCACTATGATGAGTATGAGTTCGGTGGGGAGGACATGAGTTATATGTGATTAAGATAGATGGTGGAAAAAGAAAAGGAAGATTGGTATAGTTTATTGAGGCATGGCGCACGTTTTGCGAGACGGGATGAGTGATATGATTGTGTGTTGAGTAATGTAAAAATAAGTGAATATAGGCAAGGGATGATGTGAGTATAATGAACGTGAGAATGAAAAGATTGAAAGTAAGAATGTGGATAGTGGCAGCTTGAGATGTGTAAAGAGTTATGGAGGGAAATGGTTAGGAGTCGTGTGGGTTATGGATTTATGTAGTGAAAGTTCGTTTAAAGGGGTTGAGAAGAGTAATATATAGTGAAATTTGTGGAGACATGTCGCGAGGTGTATTTGTAGGCAGTGAGTGAGTTTGGGAGGTTTGGTTTATTAAAAGATGAAACTACCGTGTGATTTCCTTGGGTAATTAACGGTATTAAATGAATTCTGATTTCTAGAGATGTAAAAGGGGGGATGCAATTGTTTGAACATTAAATGTTGGTTCTATGGATAGATTAGTGGCAAGTATGAGTGATAGCATAATAAGAGAAGATCCATGGTAAGAAAGAGTGAGATGATGTCGGTAGAAAATAAAGGAATTTGAGTTTTGGAGCAACGAAGGGGTAACTGGATTTCTAAAGAGTTAGCTAGAAGGAATAAGGAGTTGAACTATTAATTGGTATTATTGAGTGTAAAGAGAAAAGAAGGGTAAAAGTAAGCTGGGAAAATATTCATCGGAGTTATGTGATATAAAGGTAAGGAATCATTGAAATGTGTGATGGTATCACGAGGATGTTAGCTAAAGGTTATATAGGAGTTTCAGGACAACATGATTGATAATGAGTTTCGAGGAATTAAGGGAGCAAGAAGTTGGTGGAGTATTGGCACGATACGAGGTATTTGGTGGAGAGTTGGATGACAATACAAATAAGATAATATTGGGAATAATGTTGAGGTAATTTTGTGGATGAGTTTGATGTTCGTTATTTGGAATGATAACCAAAGATAGGAGAAAAACCGTGTTATTTTGATATGAGTGTAAGAGATTTGATATACGAGCGGTGGTGGTATTGTGGTGTTGTCACTAGAGGTTGAGAGTGATGGAATATTAGAAAGGTAGCAATTCTAAAGAGGTTGATTTGGTAGGGACCTGATTGTTGTGTAGGAGTGTAAGAGGGTATAAGATGTGGTTAGAGGAGGCGGACGCTATTAGTTGAATAGTGAAGGTGTGATTATATTTGGCAGGAAATGATGGTTGTGCGACTGGAGGAATATGTTATGAGAGGCATATGAGTTAAACTCGGGCGGCAGGTAACCTTTTTCGAGTGGTGACTTACGTGGTCAGGATTGACTAGTTGGTTGTGATTACGGGTCTATGATATGTGTAAATGTTTGTGTGAGGTTCTGACCTCGCAAGAAGTGGTATGATGTGATAATTATAAAGTTGTTTTATGAATGCTCTGTAATATATATGTTGGACACGGTAATTTAATTGAATGATATCCAAAAAGGTAATAACTTGATTAATTTGACATAGCTAGTTATAATTTTATGTGTATTGATAACACATGTGTATTCCGGGAAATGATAGAGATGATGTTCATGAGATGTTATCTGTTTTACTGCTTATCCATATAATATGTTGCGTTGTGATTGAGTAAAGTGGATTTGAGTAAGTTTTCTTGTCCGAAAGGTTATTTCCGAGTCAGTATTTATGGAATTGTATGTAGTTGTGATGTCAATCGATGTGGTTGTGGTGCCTTGGGTGGTGATCCGGGCACGATATTTAGTGTTGTGATGCGGGTATTTTCGCACTACGGTGTGGCTGTTGGTGGCGGTGTTGTGATGCCGTCACCGGTTGTGGTGGAGTAGGCGGGATGATTATGATTCGAGTTTCGGAAGTACATACCAGTTATACATAGATTGTTGTTTTGTTTGATGTTGCTCTCTGCGAGTTTCAGTTTGTGCTGATAGACAGTTGTCTTGTTTATTCATGTTTTCTTTACCAGGTTAAGTTGGGAATGAGGTAGAGTATGATGTGAAATAGAGTTGTATATGTTTCGTTGTTGTCATGGGATAGTGATAATCTGTTGATGGGACACGGTTGTGAGAGGTTGTTACGGTAATTTTGATCTTGTTTTCAGATGAGACATCGGTAGACATGGTAATGGAAAATGATTCGTGGAACATGTGTTGTAATGAGCTGAAAGCGGCAAGTAGTTCATAATATTTTGTTGAGACAGTGAGTGTAGGGTGTTGGGGAAATTAGTGTCATGTTAAGTTGTGTATGAATTTTGCGGTAATGAAAGAAAGAATTTGAGGATCTAGTGTGCGTGTACGTAACGAGTGCGGACCGTGAGTTATGCTTCTGGGAGATAAGTGCCTTACGTAGAGAGGTATATTGTTTGGCAAAGAATAATGAAGAGTGGGTATGGTGATTTGCTACGAGTTTATGGTATAGGTTAGGTGCGCTGCCGAATGAGTTGAGGAATGGGAAATGTTTATGTATGGGAGCCTTGGATATAAGAATGGTGAGTGTTTGGTTTATAGACGGTTATCTTTGACATGTGGTGGTACAGAGGGTAATGAGATATAGATATGGTTTGGTATTAGTGAGTTACGAGGACGTAACATTTGTCTTAAGAGGAGTAGGATGCGATAAAACAGATTTTGATGGTTGTACATATGGTAATATATTCGGAAGTTGAGTCTTGATGTAGAATAAAAGATCGATTCGTGTTGTGGGTGATTTTATTAAAGGTCATGACCGTGCTTGGAGTAGCGTGATGTTTAGGAGTGTGAGAATATTTCGCTAGTATTGACAGTTGGATGATGAGGTTACGAGTGTGAGTAAACTTCGAGGACGAAGTTCCTTTTAAGGGTGGTAGAATGTAACATTCCGTTTGATGTCTATGAGTGTCTTGATTTTGGATTTGATAGTGGATGATATTATGGAGCTAGCAGCATTAGAGGATGGTAGTTGGTTATGTATGGAGTTGGTATCGTGAGAGATATATATGTGGTAGATACGGTAGAGTGAGTCATGTTGTGGAAGTAAACATAGTTGGTGGAGTGAGTGTTAAGGGTTCATGTTCTATGTTCGGTCGAGTTCTTGAGTCCTTAGCTAAGTTGTTGTGTCTTGGTCGAGTCTGTATGGTTGTTCTTTTATGTATGGGTTGAACTTCGGGGACGAAGTTCCTTTTAAGGAGGGAAGACTGTAATACTCCGTATTTATAAGTCTTGGGGTACTCTATCGAGTAGCCCTTACTCTGTCGAGTAAGGGTAAGCTGCGAGATAAAATAGTTTCTGACCTGTTGGGTACTCGATCGAGTATCTGGGGTACTCGATCGAGTAGGGGGGTACTCGATCGAGTGCCTTGGGTACTCGATCGAGTGTCCGGTTTTACGGGGGAGTTTTCTCGGGTTTTGTTAATTACGCGATTAAGGTATTTAAACATATTCGTAATTGTTTTAAATCACTTTTTACAAAACCTAAAACCTGTTTAAGAGAGAAAGCAACTAGTCTTCTTCCTAATCGCGTTCTTGACAACTCCCGGAGTTCAGACGGTCGGTTCGTATCGTAGTTCGTGTCGTTGGATTCCTTGCGTCGAGGGTAAGCTTTTAATATAATTTCTATAATGTTTTGTTAAGATTAGTGAAACCCTAATTTAGGAATTGGGGGTTTTTATGAATAGTAATTGAATAGTAGTATCTATGTGTTGTATGGTAGGAGGAGAGTTCATAGAAGAGGCGTTTTGAGACAGCTGTAGATACCGTCTGCGTGTTGTGCTTTCCAGGTAGGATTTCCTACTCAGTATTAGTCCCATAATGGGATATTGGTGATGTGCTGTAGTTAGTTGTGTGATATGATGATTGTGTTTGTAATTGTGCTTGTGGTTGTGTTGTTGATGGTTCTCGAGATGCGTTCTCGGCTGAGTGGGGTCACTTGCGGGAGTGATCTCACGCTCTAGTTTCGCCCTTCGTGGAACCCGCCACGGAAGGGGATGTGCACATTAATGGACAGGGTTATCGCTCGGTATGATGAGCGGGGCTTAGGTGGGAACGGCCGCGGTCCCCCACGGGCAGCGTAGGTCCAAGGACAACGAGATTGAGGTGATGGGAGTTGGTGGTGTGTGTGTGTGTGTGTGTGTGACAGCTCAGCTGTCTGTTTATCTTATCGTTGATATATGTATTGAATTGTGTGATTAGTACTGACCCCGTTTAAATGT
This sequence comes from Silene latifolia, assembly GCF_048544455.1. Lineage (NCBI taxonomy): Eukaryota > Viridiplantae > Streptophyta > Magnoliopsida > Caryophyllales > Caryophyllaceae > Silene > Silene latifolia. The sequence continues at coordinate 118,256,081 of NC_133532.1, read as the reverse complement.
TTTAAAAACTGTGGTGATCCATTCGGGGGTGGTGAGCAGTTATTGAGCAGGTGTGATATGACGCGTATGGGATAGCTGGGATGAGTCATCACGTGGCAGTTAGAAGTCTTCCGCTGTGTCAGACGATGTCTAGTAGCTTTGATAGTTTAGCTGTAGACCGTATGAGAAGCTTGTAATTCCTTTTATTAGTTTTGGTTATAACATGTAATCGCTTAATCTATAATTACTTTAAAAAGTACGTTTCTTTATTGTCTTATGATATTCAGTACCTCGGGCAACCGAGATGGTGGCATCCTTATACCTGGGTGGTCCTGGTAAGGCACTTGGAGTATGGGGGTGTTACAGAAGTTGTACAAATGCAGCTTCTAGTGAGATGGTTTCGAAGCTATCATTGCCAACCACAGCTCATCCCGAGCCTTATGCATTGCATTGGTTAAACGATGGTAAGAAGGTGCAAGTTTCAAAGCAGGTTCGTGTGTGCTTTGCGATGGGTCCTTATGAAGACAAAGTCTTATGTGATGTGGTTCCCATGGATGCTTGTCACATTCTTTTGGGGCGTCCTTGGCAGTATGATCGAGATGTGGTGCATAGAGGAATGAGCAATGATTACGAATTGCTGGATGGGGAAAAGGATCGTTCTAAAGCCTATGTCATTCGAGGCTACAAATACTATGCGTTCTGGTGGTAAGAAAAACTCGAGTCTCACCATGTTAGCAATGGAAAGCAAGCTTGAAAAGGATCTTGGCAAGGATGAGTTATGGAGCAGCTACATTGATTCTTCAATTGATTTCAATCGACCGCCTATCTTTGACGACTATGGAGTTGAGGAAACGGCGGAGACTGATTCAAAGGCACTCTGTTGCTCACCAGCTCTTGGTGTCAGGTTAGGACTTCTTGGTTATGGCTATGAATACCTGGTTAATCCTAAGAAATTTCAAGAACATTCACATTCTCATTTGTTCGATTGAGCAGCAGCTAAGGAGGAATCATCGTGTTCATTTTGTTTGATCGACAATGAAGTTCGTGATAAATTATCTATGCTTGTGCACGAAGGGTGGTGGGGTGGTTGGCACAAGAGGATTCTGAAATCGAAAAAAAGGAACGAGGCGTGGCTTGGCATCAAGGGTGATTCGTTCTTATATGCGGATTTGTTGCTAGTGTTCGCTTGTTTACTGGTTGTATTAGTAGTCTTTGATCCCGGTGGGTTGAGTCTCCAAGAATTGAGGACAATTCCTTCTCAAGAGGGAGGGGATGATACAATTCTAGTTGTTAATAGCAAGAAGCAGAGTCGAACTCGGGTCTTCTCAATAGACAAGCAAATCACAGCATAGGAGTCCTAATCATACTAGATAAATGAGTCGAGTAGTCGGGTTCGACTAGGATGCAAGTTAGCTTGCTGTAGTTAGTTAATTAAAATAAAGATAATTTCCATCATCCGTACGAGTACTTGATTAAAATAATGACGATTTCTATCGTCAGTAGAATTGCCTTAAGCGTAGGACAGTAGGAGTATTATTTCCATTAGAACTATTCATTATTATTAGTATAAATACCTTACGTTGTATTAGGAATTAATTCATTGAAGTTTAGAATAAAATTCAGAAAATCGATCAAGGTTGATCACCAATTTCCAGGTTTGAACGGTTAATTTCAAATCTCGTTTTGAATAAAGATTGGCGTCTTTATTCCAAACACCCATTGACTCGGATCTAGGCGGTTTTTAGTCAAATATCCCTCGAGATACAACTCTGTCCCTTCGTGAATCAAAGTGCGGGTTCGATTCTCACCACAAGCAACGTTTGTTGCTCTTAATCGCTTCCGTACTCAGATCACTAAGATTTATGGAATGGGGGTGTTTAGTAAAAGTTACAGCATAAAAAAACGCTAAAACTCAAACTAGGGTCGTCCCTAACATTTCGGGGCGGTAGCAAGGCTCACCAAAGTACTTAATTAATGCTATTGTTAGGGTTTGAACTCAGGTTGTCTAGAAGATGGGTGAATGTTTCTACCACTACACCACTATAGTTAATTAGAATATAAGCACACAATTATATATATATATATCTTTTATTTTCAGGATTAATGGGGTGAGGGTTCACCCCCATCGATCACCCCCTATAAATCCGCCCCTGCTTGTAGGTCATGTGTTAAGATTGTAGAGGGAAGGCGATAATAAGGGAGAATTGTATTATTGAGTTGTCATTCTAACTGAATATATGGGTGTATATATAATACATCTACTAGCATAAACCCTAGACGATAGCCGACCCTAATGGGCGTAATATCTTAATACCCTCCCGCAATCATAAAGGCAGTACATGGTACGAACTTTACGATTGGGAAAATACAAAGAAAAAAGAACATAAGAAAATGAATTCTTCAATCTTCATCTTCTTCAATCTTCATTAATTCTCTTCATCTCCGCAAGGTTGGTTGGTAAGATAAACGAGTATAAGACTCGCTAGAAATTTTTTTTTCGAACAAGAACGTTAATTTTTTCGGACTTGTCGAAAGTATGAGTTAATTTGCAGGAACCCTAATCAAACCTGACAAATATCAATAAAACGGAAATTATTCGTCAATTTCAAGATCTGGAGAACGTCAAACTTTTCGAACTCCAAATAAATCAATTTAGGTACCACCTTGAGCAAATTTTGAAGAATTTTAATTAAAATTTCAAAGAGAAAGAAATTAGATTTCTTCACTTTAACAAGAGACTTGATTACTCTTGTAACCAGAATCAATATATAAAAGGTTTAAATCTCAACCCACATAGAAACTAGAGGAATTGGAAATAGCTTCCTTATGGCATTTCCCACGGCAACTAGCCAATAACTCAACTTTTTTTTTTTTTTTTGAAGAAAGAAAGATTATTGTGAATTTTCTAAATGATTGGAGATCCTACCGGTGGGCACCATGAATTATTACCCATCTCATAAGGTGGTACGATAAACGAGTATAAGACTCGTTAAAAAAACAAAATTACTCGAACAAGAACATTAAGTTTTTCGGACTTGTCGAATATCAAATAATTTGTTAGGAACAGTAATCGAACCTATACAAATTTTAGCAAAACGGAAAATTATCTGTCAATTTCAATATTTGGAGAACGCAAAGTTTTTGAACTCCAAACAAATTTAGACCACCGTCATGGTGATTATGGTTGCGTAACTCGGCAGTCATTTATTACCACCTTGATCAAAATTGTAAAAGTTTCTTTGGAAGTTTTAAAAATAGAAGTTATGTGATCCATGAAAGTTGGGGAACGGAAGCATTGGTGATTTTTTTTTCTCTTTTTTTTGGAATTTTGAATTTGTTATTCAAAGATGTGAAAAGATTTGTGTTTGGATTTATCCTCTCCTCTTTATAAATTGCTACTACCGTAAGCAACTTGGGAGGGATATGACCAACTTCCTTGATATTATAATTCATCCTTGATATTCATAATTTATTCATGGCTAATGCCGAACATTATAGGTAGTATTTTTTTTTCTTTCTTTTTTTTTTGGAAAAACCCCACCGGTGAGCATGATAGGTAATTGTCCACCGGCAAGAGAGCGGAAGCGTGTTGAGAGACCTCAAGATAGAGGCTCTGATACCATATTAAGATTGTAGAGGGAAGACAATAATAAGGGAGAATTGTATTATTGGGTTGTCATTCTAACTGAATACATGGGTGTATATATAATACACCTACTAGCATAAACCCTAGACGATAGCCGGTCCTAATGGGCCTAATATCTTAATATCATGTTGTCAAATTCATATATAAATAACCAAATTTATTTTTATTTTATTTATAAGTAACAATATCAAAGGTGGTCATATATAAATAAATTATATTATTTTTCTTCAATTAAAATAATAAAATTTTAAAATAAACTGCGCGAATTGCGGGAAACTACCTAGTATTAAGGATATTTCATATTATAGTTGCATCATACGTTTGTGCAAGCCTTCAAAGGCTAGAACGGAAAGAGCAGAAAGCATACTCCAAAATGTCAGCACCAAATAGATAACAATTTATAATGTTTACTAGTTTTAACCCGTGCAAAATTGCACGGGATTGCTTGTTAAACTTGTTTTAGATACTGTTTGACTAAATTGCAAAAATTTAAAAACGGAATTCCATAAAATTATATTCTAAAGTTATAGTTTGTTATATAATTCCATATACACAAATTCTCATTGAAAACGGGTACTATCCGTCACAAGCTGAAATCGGATAGTGCCCTCTCACAATATGCAAGTGACACTATCCATGAGATTCTTGTTTAGCAAATCTTTTACTTTTTTTAATAATTTTTTTAAAGAATTTTCTGTGGTGTATTAATTTATGTGGTGTTTAAATTATTAATTTAAAAGAATAATTTGATGAATGAGTTTGATCAAATTAATATTCTCTTTAATGTGCGATTTCTTTCTCCAGCATATGATATCGCTCAAACGGAATTCATCATAGTTGTTTGTCAAATATTAATTTTTTTAATTGTTTCACATTATGTAGTTAAATTGAAATTTTGTGTGATTAATTGGATAAGTGAGATTATTTTTCTGATCAATTTGTCGGCTTAATTGTTTAACACTAAGCTAGATTAGTCCGCGTTTTTGGTTGCATAGATCTGAGCACTTGCGGTATAATTCATTATAAAAAAAATTATTGTACTTTATTATTATTGTTGTTATTGTAATTTATTATTGTGTAAAAATTAAGACGGAACTATTCTTGAGTTACGTATAAAACCTAAGCGTAAATATTTACGTACAAAATGATTTTTTTAGAAATTAATCCACATTCTTTGCGGTGGGTCCCACTTTTATTGTTTTTTTTTTTTTAAAAAAGGTTGAATGTGGTGATGTGGATGAAGGAGGAGGGGTTAAATGTTCTTCTATTTATTAAGATAAGATTATTACATAAACCAAACAAAAACGCCCTTCTAGAGACGGAACAAAATTAAAAAACCCAAGCATTCAGTTTTTCAATGTTTAAGACACATGTATACATATATATTGGAAGGAAACTTAGCATCACCAACAACTTATTGAGTTTTCAAGCATCAACAATGGAACATCTCCTGCTTAAAGAGCTCTGATTCCTACAAAAAGAAACAGCTTTAATATTAATCACAACTTTAATGAGTGACATTGTGCAAAGATACGAGTTAAAGAGGCAAATAGATGATATCGTAGATGCTGGTGGCAGAAGGAATGTCGAACTCCTGGTAATCAATTGCAGTGAGTTTTAAGTGAGTGTCACTGGTACGCTTGACTCGGAACCTGAGGAATTGAACAGATGAACCACATATCCCACTTGCCAAACACATCAACCCCTTATTGGACAAACTGAAGATGGCATGATACACAGTTAGAATTTTAATTTTAACAATGTTGCTGAAATCCCATACAATACGCAACCAGGTAGAGGTGTTCAAGTCATAGGCAAGAAGAAGAGAGCGATGATCATAAACATCCTCGGGATGGAAAAACATGATGTTATCTGCAATAGCAGCAGCAATACAATTCCATGTATTAAAATTGGAGACGAGTAGTTTCCATTTACCAGCATCCTCCTTTTCATCCTCGGGATAGAAAGCATAGAGCATAGACAAAAGAGGTAAGTGGAAAATAATACGCTTATTTAAAGGATCGGGAAGCACCGGAAAAGACACATGTGTTTGAACAAGATTGTCAGGCAAAAGCATGGTTTTCCAGAGGTTGGATTGTTTGGGGTTATAAACCTGAGGACGAAATAATGGGAACCCGAAGGAATAAATTTTGTCGGATAATACTGCAGGATTGAGCATAACTTGTTTGGTGTCAGGACTAACAAAGGGCTCCCAAACCGAACATTGGGATGGAGAAATGAGAGATGCACCCGTGTGTTTGTAGATGGGGAGGTTGTCCATATCGTGGTTGTGCTGGATCAGTGGCTGGGGTTTGTCTCCGAGTATGAAGATTTCACGATTTTTAAACGATAACATAGTCCCAGTTCCGATGCAGTTAATAATTGAAGGCAAGTAATCTGGGAAGGTATATTTCAAAACCAGATCAATATAGTGGAAATCTTCTTGATGACAATGGCGTCCATGGTTGATGGAGGAGGTTGGTATAGTTTTTGAGGTATTTGCGCGAACCAAGAAAAAACAACCATCAAACAAATCACCTTCCTCCTCCCTCATTTTCAACATACACCAATCAAACAAATCAAGTTTCTCCATCTCCTTCTCCTTCTCATCCACCGTCACCGTCTCCGTATTTTTTCTTCTGTTCTTTCCTCTCCCTTTGCCACCCATCTCTTCTTTTCCCTAATTTAATTACTAAAATCAATCAATCTCTCTTCTAGGGTTTTCTAAACTGTTTTGGGTTTTCTAATTGTGAAAGGGGAAACATTAATGCCGCCAGGACCAGATTTTCGATTTTTGATGCCTTTTTCAAACGGGGATGTAGCAAATTACCCCCATTACTTTCATACTATGTGCAAATTAATCCCTTAAGTTTCACTTGTAATAATTTGTATTGCCTAGGAAGTCATAAAACACGTGAATTTGGAATTCATGTGAATTGCAAAAAAATGTTTGGTTGCAATGGAGGAAGTGCAATTCATGTAGGCATTCTAACTTACATTGGGGGCCTAGGTAAGCAACTTCCTCCATTGTGGAGGAATTGGAATTCATGGGAATTTGAAATGGGGTAACCAAATAACATACCCATTTTGCAATTCACATGAATTTAAGTTTCTGCATTATTTAGTGGGTAACCAAACGACCCCTAAGTTTCCAAAAATGTGTAATTAAGCACAAATTAAATACTCTACCATTTTTTTAACTAAAATTAATATTTTTTATTAAAAAAATGATTTTAAATATATCTTTTAAAATTAAATATAATATATTTCTACATATTCAGCAAAAAATGAAAACCAAATCCCCCTACTACTAAGAGAATAAAAACTCTTAGTAGTTTTCCCGCCTAAAAAAATAACCTCTCAAAATTATATATGGAAACAATATTACATTTATATTTACCTATTTTACAAGAAATAATTATTATCCCTAATTTATTAGTATACAATCATTTCCACAAATGTTATCCTTCACCAGTTACACTCTAAAATTACCGAAATCTTCTTTTTATAGTACTATCTTTCATCAGTTAGACTCTAAATATGGTTTTCTAAATGACGTAACAAACTTTTATGTATTTTCTTTATTAAAAATAAAAAATAAAAATAAAAAATATTAGTTAATTATTTGTAAATTGTCTTTTTAAATGAGTAGTATACTGTTTTTACCTATTTCCGTTATAAGGTAATATGCATTTTAATTAGATCTTACATTGCTTAATTTTATTTTATGTCATATTATATAACGTGTTCCGGGTGTAATTCTAGAGCAAGTATTGTTACCACCCGTGGCTTGTAGAATGATGTCTTGAGTTGGATTCCTCACGTCCCTATCGTTCCTCTCGGCCTCTCCTGCAACAATGAACGAACTGAGGGCTTGGCTTTGTGCCAAGCGTACTCACTCCGACGCTCAAGTCAGTGAACTTAGTGGGATAAGTTGCTATTACTTGGCTAAGGATATATTGTAGAGAGATAAGGGAGATATTACCAGATGAATAGTGATTCTTAGGTTAATTTCTGGATCCTTTCCTCAATGAAGGTTGAGGAGTATTTATAGGCTTTCACCTTTTGTCACGTAGTGGCCAAGTGGCCAAGTGGCTAGCAGGTGGAAAGACTGATCTACCCCTCGGCCGAGGGACCTATGGCAGGCCGGCGGGCCCTGTTGACTCACCGCCGAGGGGTCTTGGATATGAGTACGCGGTATGTGTCCCGGCTGGCAGGTTGCCATGCCGAGACCCAGGCTGACAGGCCGATGGGCTGCATCGGCTAGACGGTCTAAGTCGTTGACTTGCTGTGGATATCTTTGACCTTGCTCAATATGTTGACTCGATCAGCGGTGCAGAATATGCCCCATCATAACGATATAACATTATAGTGTTATTTTTAACAGTAAAGTAAAAAAACAGTTTCAGATAAAAATAACTCAACTTAAAGTGTCTTTTGATGGTAATAAACTTTTATTTTCTACCTCTTACTAAGATTATACAGTATTTAGTACTCCATACATTATAACATTAAACTCCAAGTATAGTTAATTTATACAATTAATTTAATAAGAAATTTTTTTTATAAAACAAATCTAAAAAATACCGTGCTGTAGCACGGGAACTATACTAGTTTAATTTAAACAAAAATTTGGTCATGTAATTTTGTAACTTCACTTAAATTCTCATATTGTGAACATCTTTTCACCAAAATAAAAAAATAAATATTGTAAAAATATATTTGAACAGGTTTTTTTTATAATTAGGAATTTTAGAATTTATATTTGATTAAATATTTGGACTTTCAATAATAGTAAAATAATTAATTTAGTAAATTTTATCTTAAAAATAAGATTTGTGGTTAATTACACATTGGGAGAAACTCATGGGGTAATTTGCTACATTTATAAGTTAGGGGGCTTAATTGCACCTAGTATTAAACTTATGGGGGTGATTTGTGTTCCGGGTGTAATTCCAGAGCAAGTATTGTTACCACCCGTGGCTTGTAGAATGATGTCTTGAGTTGGATTTCTCACGTCCCTATCGTTCCTCTCGGCCTCTCCTGCAACAATGAACGAACTGAGGGCTTGACTTTGTGCCAAGCGTACTCACTCCGACGCTCAAGTGAGTGAACTTAGTGGGATAAGTTGCTATTACTTGGCTAAGGATATATTGTAGAGAGATAAGGGAGATATTACCAGATGAATAGTGATTCTTAGGTTAATTTCTGGATCCTTTCCTCAATGAGAGTTGAGGAGTATTTATAGACTTTCACCTTTTGTCACGTAGTGGCCAAGTGGCCAAGTGGCTAGCAGGTGGAAAGACTGATCTACCCTCGGCCGAGGGACCCATGGTAGGCCGGCGGGCCCCGTTGACTCGCCGAGGGGTCTTGGATATGAGTTCGCGGATGTGTGCCCCGTACCCGGCTAGTTGCCCGGCCGGGACCCAAGAGACAGCCGACGAGTGCGTCGGTAAGGTCAGTTGTCTAAGTCGTTGACTTGCTTGTGGATATCTCGACCTTGCTCGATATTGACTTGTCGGCGGTGCGAGAATATGCCCCATCAATTTGCCCCCAGCGTAGTCTATGCCGTGGTATGGGCTCCGATGTATGTTGAGCGTATATTCTGCGTAAGTAATTTGCAAAACTTTTCTGCATCGGCTTCTTCTACTGCATCGGCTTCATCTACCTCGGCCTGGTTCTGATTAGGCCGTACCATATCCCCCCTCCACATGGATGTGTAATGGACATCCGATGTGGAAAAGAGAGAGACGTTGACCGAGACCAGGGTTGAGAGTGGACCGTTTGGCAAGTAGATACCAAGGAGCGTGTTGAAGAAGATACGTCGATTGGCATTCTGTCAAGGTGCGTGTCCCACCCGCCGCTGTAAACATGTTAGCGTATCGGTCGTTGTGGCCCCGCTGCTTCCCGGCCTTGGCCGAGGGAGTCGGGGTTACTGGCGACGACAGCGTCGTATCTATAGACCATTATTGATTGCGTCCTCGTTCACGCTCGGTCTTAATTCGCCGAGGTGTCAGATTTGCGTCTCAACGGTACTTATACATTCTTAAGCTCGGTCTTAATTAGCCGAGGGCAAGTCGTGGTTCCCTCGTCACTCTCGGTCTTAGTTAGCCGCGGTGATCGAGTTTACGTTCTGACTGCCGTTGTAAATATCTAGGCATATCGGCTCGTTCCCCCGTCACTCCCGGCTTTGGCCGAGGTGATCGAGGTTTTGGCTCGATTGCATCTTTCGGCTCGTTCCCCAGTCACTCCCGGCTTTGGCCGAGTTGATCGAGGTTTTGGCTCGATTGCATTTTCGGCTGTTCCCCGTCACTCCCGGCTTTGGCCGAGGTGATCGAGGTTTTGGCTCGATTGCATCTTTCGGCTCGTTCCCCCGTCACTCCCGGCTTTGGCCGAGGTGATCGAGGTTTTGGCTCGATTGCATCTTTCGGCTCGTTCCCCCGTCACTCCCGGCTTTGGCCGAGGTGATCGAGGTTTTGGCTCGATTGCATCTTACGGCTCGTTCCCCGTCACTCCCGGCTTTGGACGAGGTGATCGAGGTTTTGGCTCGATTGCATCTTTCGGCTCGTTCCCTCGTCACTCCCGGCTTTGGCCGAGGTGATCGAGGTTTTGGCTCGATTGCATCTTTCGGCTCGTTCCCCCGTCACTCCCGGCTTTGGCCGAGGTGATCGAGGTTTTGGCTCGATTGCATCTTTCGGCTCGTTCCCCCGTCACTCCCGGCTTTGGCCGAGGTGATCGAGGTTTTGGCTCGATTCCATCTTTCGGCTCGTTCCCCCGTCACTTCCGGCTTTAGCCGAGGTGATCGAGGTTTTGGCTCGATTGCATCTTTCGGCTCGTTCCCCCGTCACTCCCGGCTTGGAGGTCTTTCCCACTTCTGACCCTCGCTCTTGCTCAGGGTGAAAATCTCGGCAGCAGAGACTCGAAGGCCTCGGCATGGTCGCTTGGCATGTGACCATACCGACATGTGAGACTCGAGGGCCTCGGCATGGTCGCTTGGGTCACCTTCTCCTAGTGCTCCGTTCAAATTTCTCGGAGTCACATTTTGGGCCCTGGTCTCCTGGACGGTTTCCGCCGCTCTTGTCGGCGTGAGAGTGTGAGCCGGCGTACTACCAATTAGGTCCAGGAGCACCTTCAGCTTTGCTGCATCAACCACATGCCCCATGATGGTGACCTGGTCGGCAGGCAGCGGTGTGTCTGGTATTATTGGCATCCCGTACTCCGGTTGAATTACTTGGCCGGCAGAGGGTTGCACAACTCTAGATTTGTGGATGGTATCATCTTGGTAGAATTCGGTTTCGTCAGTTACGAATACCTCTTGTTGTTTCGACATCTTCTTAGCTTTTTGGGTGGGTTTTTGTTTTGAGTTTCTTTTTTGTTTGGGAATGAATGTGACTAGCTTCTAGTATCTTCTTCCCCACAGACGGCGCCAATTGTTCCGGGTGTAATTCCAGAGCAAGTATCGTTACCACCCGTGGCTCGTAGAATGATGTCTTGAGTTGGATTCCTCACGTCCCTATCGTTCCTCTCGGCCTCTCCTGCAACAATGAACGAACTGAGGGCTTGGCTTTGTGCCAAGCGTACTCACTCCGACGCTCAAGTCAGTGAACTTAGTGGGATAAGTTGCTATTACTTGGCTAAGGATATATTGTAGAGAGATAAGGGAGATATTACCAGATGAATAGTGTATTTAGGTTAGGTTGTGGATCCTTTCCTCAATGAGAGTTGAGGAGTATTTATAGACTTTCACCTTTTGTCACGTAGTGGCCAAGTGGCCAAGTGGCTAGCAGGTGGAAAGACTGATCTACCCTCGGCCGAGGGACCCATGGTAGGCCGGCGGGCCCTGTTGACTCGCCGCCGAGGGGTCTTGGATATGAGTTCGCGGATGTGTGCCCCGGCTGGCTAGTTGCCCCGGCCGGGACCCAAGAGACAGGCCGACAGAGTGCGTCGGTAAGGCTGTCTAAGTCGTTGACTTGCTTGTGGATATCTCTGACCTTGCTCAGTATATTGACTTGGTCAGCGGTGCAGAATATGCCCCATCAATTTGTTATATTTCCCCTTTTTCAAAGTTGAAAATGGTACCTAAATACGGAGACTTAATTAGAGGGAAATTAAAAGGATGGGGACTTCTATCATTTCGTTAGTGAGTTTGGAGGTATTTTTTTTCAAAATGGGTCGAGTATAAAATTAATTGTCGAAAATGGGTACACGTAGGCTTGGTATTGACGAAGCTAGTGTGAGGGATCAAGTCGAAGTCATATTTCCCGCATCCTCTCTCCTTCCCACAAAGGAATTTGCCAAGGGAGCTAAAGACCATCAGACCAAAACGCCATGATGGGTGGCGACTTTTTTAGGAGTGCATTAATCTACTGCACCAGCACACCTTGGACTAGGAAGTTTTAATCAATCCACTTTTCATGCATTTAACCTTTCAGAATTACTTTCTCTCAATGGTCACAAGAATCACATCTATATATATATATAAAAGAGAGTTTTTTCGAGCGATCTGAGAGCGTCCACATCATCAAAAATCAATTTAGGAAAGTATAATTTTTGATGTAAAAAATAAAGTAGAGAATCTTTTAATTATTATAATATGTATATTTCCTAAATTATATTCAAGTGATATTTCTAATTTTTATATCAAACTTTTACATTTCATTTGGTAAAAAAATATCGTTAAAAAAATTATGAAAATAATATAATTAGCTTTGTGGTAAAAAATGCTATCATTAGAGTATAAATTTCATACTACTTGCACATATTAAAGATGGTATACTTCTTAACATGTAAAATTGTGTACTTTTTAGTATGTTTTGTCCCACATTGGAAAATAAATAATATTACATATAAATAGTAGAATTGTCCCACATCGAAAGATTAGTATAAGGTAGTGTGATACTATGATTATAAATAGGAGACATATTTGGAACTTATGTATCAACCTAAAATTTTTTGAGTCTCATAAATATTGTTTTTAAAGAGCTCTCTTAAGATTTTCTATTATTATCTCTACGATATGATATAAAAAATAAAGTGGAGATTGATGATAACTACTCGGAAAAGAGTTAAGAACATGAACAAGAGAAGCAAAAATCACTTAATATTGGTGTCACATAGGCAACCTATAATGAACAACATTACAACATACACAAAGTTAAAGCACAATACAAAACAAAGAGTTTTACTAATGGTTGTCTCCTAACATAGTACAAAACTAAAGATTTTACTAATGGTTGTCTCCTGAATGCACTAATAGAGCGTTAATGTGTCGTTGTATGTACGATATAGAGATCCCTATCTAATGATCGTCGATCGAGACTAAGTGGTTTTACCTCCAAAGAAAAATAATACGTATACAATAATGATTTTTTAAGAAGAGACATTTACTTCTTGGTATGTTATATCTTTCACATTGAAAAATAATGTAGGCATGATGAACATATTACGTCTAAATAATTAAATTAAGTATCTCACATCGAAAGAATAGTATATAAAAAATATGTACTTTTTAGTAGGGTGAAATTTAAATAGGAGGCATCCTTGAAACTTAGGTATTAACACAAAAAAATTATATATAAAAGATATGTACTTTTTAGTACGTTATATGTCCCGCATTGAAAAGTAATGTAGGTGTGGTGAATATATTATGTATAAATAATAGAATTGTCTCTTATATATACATTTTCTATATTATATTAAAGTGATGTTTATAATTTTGAAATAAAAACTTTATATTTCATTGACAAAAAAGTATCGTATGAAAATTATATAATTAGATGGTGACAAAAAAATGCTATCATTAGAGTGTAGATTCTATTGTATTTTCTCATTATTAAATCGAGTTGATGTCAAAGTAGGTGCGAAAAAAATGGTGTACTTAGTATGTTATTTGTCCTACATTAAAAAGTAATGTAAGTGTGGTGAATATACTGTGTATATATATATTAGAATTGTCCCACATCGGAAGATTACCATAAGGCAGGGCGATCTTATGATTATAAATAGAAGGCATAGCCCAAAATCTTTTGAGTTTGTTAAGTATTGTCTTGGAGAGCTTTTAAAAGTTTAGATCATTATTTTCTACCTATGGATTTTATATGTCCCACATTGAAAAATAATGTAGGTGTGGTAAATATACTACGTTTAAATAATATAATTAGAATTGTATTTAAAAAAATTCTATTATTAGAGTATAGGTTCATATAATTTGCATATATTTTAATTATGATAAAAAAAATAGAATACAAACGTATGAATATTAATAGATAATATAGTATTTGCTTATTATTAAATCGGGTTGGATGTCGAATTAGGTTTAAAAAATATGGTGTACTTTTAAATATGTTATTCGTCTCACATCAAAAAATAATGTAGGTGTGATAAATATATACTATATATAAATAGTTGAATTGTCCCACATTAGAAGATTATCATAAGGTGAGGTGATCCCATGATTATAAATAGGATTTATCCTTGGAACTTAGGTATCACCCCAAATATATTGAATCTCTCAAAGTATACTTATTATATAAGAGACTTTAAACATAATCTTGAATTAAATGTTAAATTTTTAAAGTTGTAACATTTTTTTATGTGGGAGAAAGAGCGATAAAATGGTAAATATTATAACGGAAATTTTTCATTGTACCCTCGAATTTTGGTAGATTACACATAATACCCCTAACTTTAAGTTTCTACATATAATACCCTGGTGTTTAATTTTTTCATAATGTCGTTACTCCTATGAGTAACTAGATGATGAAGTGTTTGTGTAATAGATAACAAAAGAAAAAGGAGTCACAAGGCATAGGAGTAATGACGAAAGTTGTCAAATGGTATTCTGGGAAAGAAAAATGTGAACACAGGGGTACCATTTGAAAAAACTTAACATTAGGGGTACCATGTGTAATCTATCAAAGTTCAAAGTTATCATGAGAAATTTCCAATATTATAATAATATAGTTAATTAAATTTTCATTTAAAAGAGAGAGATATCCGTACCAATAAAACAATAAAGGGGATATTATTCTTTAATTGTTATTTTATTGTCATGCCATCAAACTTAACGTCCATTTAACAGCCTTTACATTAGGGTGTAACATAGGCAAAAAAATGGAACCTTAAGGGTAGCATATGCAGATTCTTAAAAGTAGGGGTAACATGGAAAATCTAATATAACAAAATTAAGGGGTACCACGGGACATTTTCGTATCTCAATTATGATAAAAAAAAATGAAGAAAAACAATGTACAAATATTAATGTAGAGTACTTGATCAAATTATTAAATTTAAATATAACTATTATATATAATGAGTAGCAATTGTCCGTATTCGGTATTCGGAATTTGGTTGGATGTCGAACTAAGTGCAAAAAAGATAGTCTAATTCTGAGTATGTTATTTGTCCCACATTGAAAAATAATGCAGGTTTGATGAATATATACTACGTATAAATAGTTAAATTGTCCCACATCAGAAATATAATCCAAGTTTGGTGAATATATTACTTATAAATAGTAGAATTGTCCCATATCGAAAGATTAGTATAAGGTGGGATGATTATATGATTATAAATAAAAGTTAACCCACGTATACATTAATCTTTTATTTTCTTTTAAAGAGATATTTTAATAACATGTAAACAAATCATTAGACATAGAATGTAAATATTAAACTCTTATAACATTTTTTTTCATTATAAATAAGTTAATTAACCCGTTGCAACGCACGGGCATTCAAACTAGTTAATTCATGGAATACAGATTCTTAGGGAATGCCTAGAGAATAATACAAATTCACATTAAAACGGATCAAATAAATGAAAGAGACAAATAGCCGGGAATGAAAATGACAAACTTTTGTCTCATCAACCTATATAGAAGAGCTCATGACTTGGTTAGACGGGCCATGAGTTTGCAATAGGAATCTTTTTTATCAGCTGCCAAAAAAAAAAACTATATAGAATAGTAGTAGTATTTTTACCCGTTTTACACTTAAATGGAGGCTCTTTTAAGGGAGACTGCTAGAGGTTGTTTGCGGAGTCCGAATGCTAACCAAAGTCGTCAAGTTCATATTCCAGATCATTATCATCACATTCATCAGACATATAGGCTTAATATGATTCCTATGGATAAGCCTCATCATCAGTATCGGTTATATTATCATATCTGGTAATATAGTTATAGTCATCAGTGGAGTCATATGGACGCCGAAAATCCTTAATTTGCTCCAATAATCTCTTCCCTAGATTTCCCACCAGTTCAATGTGGAAACATGCACGCAGGTCAAGTGACTGAAGATGTGGACAACCATCAAGGATTGCTCTAAGACCATCATCTGTCAAGCCATTACCAATAAGCTGAAGGTAACGTAATTCAGGCATGTTTCCTGCAATTGCCAGTGCCTCGTAATCACATGCAGTATCAGGACATTTTGAACTCTGCTGGTTGAATTTAAAAGTTGTGAGGGAGGGACATGATTTAATAATAGGAACTGTTTCTTCGTCTTGTAAGTCACAGAGAGTAAGTTCAAGTTCCTCCAAAGAAGATAGGCTTTCAAGTGCTTCAATTATTCAATGATGATGCAACATTACCCCTGCAACAAGGATGCAACATTACCCCTGCAACTCAGCGCAGCCACAAAGAGGCGAACAAGCTACACATTACTAATATGAGTTCCAAAACTATTGCAAATCCTCTGACAAAAAAAAAAAAAAAAAAAAAAAAAAAAAAAAAAAAAAAAAAAAAAAACTACTGCAAATCCCATGTATTCTTCAGTTAAGGCTCACCAAATTAAAAAATTTCAACCTCAAAATCCAGTGATGCATAAGATTAAAACTTCAGATCATAGACTGCTACCAAATTAAAACGCCCAATTGAACGT
This sequence comes from Silene latifolia, assembly GCF_048544455.1. NCBI lineage: Eukaryota > Viridiplantae > Streptophyta > Magnoliopsida > Caryophyllales > Caryophyllaceae > Silene > Silene latifolia. The sequence continues at coordinate 118,239,575 of NC_133532.1, read as the reverse complement.
AGCTATTACCCCTCTGTCCCAATCATTTGTTTACTTTTTTTTTATTCTTTAATAGGTGTTTAAAATAAAAAGAATTCACTGCCGGTCCCAATCCTGGAGAAATCCCTCCATCAGTAGCAGAAGGTACAAAGACAACCACATGGAGGAAGGTACAAAGAGAACGATTTTCCAAAATAGGCGATTTTCCCAATTAATTATCAAAATGGGTCGAGTCTCAAATTAATTGTCGAAAATGGATCCACGTAGGCTTGCTATTGACGAAGCTAGAATGAGGGGTCAAGTCGCCATGGCGGGTGGCGACTTGTGACGAAGTCATATTTGGACAAAGAAGGAAGTCTCCAAGAAGAAAGACCATCAGACCAAAACGCCAAGGGGTTGGCGACTTTGAGCTTGGTCGCCGACCGAGAGGACGACTTAGATACAAACCTAGCTTCGGATATGACGTGGACCCATTTTGGGTAATTAATTTGAGATTCGACCCATTTTGTTAAATAATTTGTAAAAATCGCCTATTTTGGAAAAAAAATTCGTACAAAGACAACCACATGTTTGACATTTCCCTGCCGAAAGCCATATTCTACAAAAATAGAGTTGACAAGCCAGATATATCCTCAAATCAAAGCAAATGTACAGAAAATGGAGGAAGAGCAATAAACAGGGCGAAAGTGCGAAACAATGCTGTTACCAAACCACATACATACAGATTGTCATTTTTTGTAGCAAAACTACAGCGAACTGCAAATCACATGAGTAATTATTGAAAAAATCATCACAATAAGTATCACAATTGAAATGCTCCTGGTAACCCAACTAATCAACAGTACTGAAATTATCTTTATATTTCAATGCCGATCTTCAACAGTAGAAACAGGATAAATGATGAATGATATAAGAGCAGATCTATCATTTGACCAAATTTCGATACCGAATACTGCAAATTAAACAAGAGCTACAATGATGCAACATTACCCCTGAAACTCATATTAAAACTACTGCCAAATCCCATGTATTCTTCAGTCAAGGCTCGCCAAATTAAAAAATTTCAACCTCAAAATCCAGTGATGCAGAAGATTAAAACTTCAGATCATAGACTATTAAGTACTACCAAATTAAAATGCCCAATCCTCTCCGTACCTATTACCTCTCCGTCTCAATCATTTGTTTACGTTTATTCTTTAAAAGGGGTTTAAAATAAAGAGAATTCATTGCCAGTCCCAATCCTGGATAAATAAAGGGGCAAAGTTGCAGCGTTTGTGGCAATTAGCGTAAAAATCACCATCAAATACTTTATCGACACGAATCTCTCACACACATAATCAAAAGCCAATTACTCGAATAAATAAAGAAAAACAAACTAATAAAACAACAAATATATACCGAGGCGCAAAATAGGAAAAATGCTCATCAGAACCAAAACCCTCGATATTGAGATCAATTAAACCACCAGCACTGCGATCAACTGCGTTGACCATCATCTTCTCGAGTTTAGGCTCCGGGATTAGTTCATCGAGGCCGTTGATATGGATAGTATGCCAAATGGAGGGTTCTTTGCACAAATTGTACCATATTTTGCACACGAATTGAACCGATTCAAGTATTTCCACTGTTCCTAACTTCATCAGAATCATCAGAATAACGTCGCCTGGTAATTCGGACCAGTTTCTGTGATTTTCCGAGGGTAAAACGGAGATTTCCATGGATTTCACTTAATGAAGCATAAAGTGAAATAGATTTAGGCCAAGAGTCATTGAATACTTTAACTAATTGTTTAATTTGGCAGTTCAAAAAGCAAAATAATTTGGTAATTTATATTTGTTTATGCCAATTGCCAAGTGATGAATATTTTAAAATTCTTTACCAAAAGAGAACGAATATCGAGTAATGGATGAATTGCAAAAGACGGAGGTATCCTGGATAATAGGTCTCAGGTTCGATATATGGTTTTCAGGAAAGACGATCTCTCACCAGTTTTTGTGTACAGGAAATTCATTTCAAACGAGGCAAGTTACCGAATATGTCTCAGTGTAGTGGTAGAGACGGAGGTAACCTGGATAATAGGTCTCAGGTTCGATTCCCCCCTCCCTCTCTGAAGATGAAACACTGATCAATCAGTATGCAAAACAACCGCAATAACCAATATCAAATTATGCATAACCGTTAAAACTTCAGATAGCTAAGTTTAGAGGCACCTTAAACATTCTTCAAGTTTTCACGCAAGCGTTCTGCGTTTACATAGCTTCATATTCAGTACAAAACAAAAACAAAAAAGATCAGAAGCACAAAATCTACTCCGAAATAGTAAATAGTACGGAGTAATATGACAACTTCGCCACCAAAAGGTTGTTTATGGAATTAGACAATTAATAGAAGTAGTCAAGTTCAGATTCCAGATCATCATCAGACATCAGAGAGATGAGTCTCTTCACATAGTCAGATTCATAGGTATAATCGTCATCAGAAGAATCACTAGAATTATAAAATCTCGTGCGATAGTTATAGTCATCAGTGGAGTCATATGGACGCCGAAAATCCTTAATCTGTTCCAATAATCTCTTCCCTAGATTTCCCACCAGTTCAATGTGGAAACATGCGCGAAGGTCAAGTGATTGAAGACGTGGACACCCATCAAGGATTGCAGTAAGACCAACATCCGTCAAGCTATTTCCAATAATCTGAAGGTGCCGTAGTTCCTTAATAGGGCCATAATTAATTTGATATCTCTACAATTTCTTGTTTTTTGGGAATCCTGGTTTGTTCATTTAAGAACAAACTTTATTTTGCAATGGGACAAACTTTTTCTAAAAGTTCTTATTTACAAACTAAGGCAAAAAAGTTCCCATTGCAATTACTTAGACGACAATATCCGCTTTACTTGGGAAAACAAATACAAATAGACTAAAAGTTTCCAATCTCTACAATTACTCAAACACGAGAAAAGCGACCAGTTTTGACTATTGCTTTTGGAAGTCAAATTTGAAAATCCTCGGTACCATGATGCAGTGTAGGATAAAAGATCTTGAGAGCAAAATCCTTGATACCGAGATTGAACAAATCAGTATCGTTGCGATCAACAATACTAACCATTATACCAGTATACTTCTCTTCCTCGAACTGTAAATCCGACTCTGATTCGCCGAAGTCATATAAACGGATAGTGTTCCGCACGAAGGGTTCTTTGCACAAAACGTACCACGATTTGCATACAAATTGAGCGGATTTAAGTATTTCCGAGACTTCTAATTTCTTCAGAATCGTTAAAGTTACGTCGCACGGTAAATCTAACCAGTTTCTTTGGTTTTTGATGGGTGAACTTGAAATAATGTCCATGGATGTAAATTCGTTAGGATTTTAATTATAAACCGTCTCACACAAGACAAATTGTTTTATTTATGACGATGTTGTCTGTCTTCATCCTTTTATAGTACTCGCCTTGTGGAGGTGTTTGTGGTCATTGTGGATTGCAAATCACATCTACTCGTGCAATGTATTGTGTAATATCCCTATGTAAATTGAAATAATTCAATGTTCATCTAGTTTGGTAATTCTTGAAAACTGGTAACAGTAAATATGGTAAAAAGAGATACAATCACTTGGCTACTGCAGTCCCCGAAGGGGTGGCTTACATGGTCCATGTGATGGTGCGAGAATGCATGGGCCCGGGTGAAACTCAGCCCCCTCGTCATCAAAAAAAAAAAAAAAAAAAAAAGATACAACTCACTTGGTAAAAGTTAGGTGTTGACAACTTTTAACATTAACAACAGATGATCATTGGAAAATGAAATTCGCATTTATTAATTCACTAAAACTTGGGAGAAATCATTCTTCCGTATTCTTTTATTTGTATTTCGTGATCCCTTTTGTTGTTGATCGTGACATAGTAATTTCGTACCTATTTACATGATAAATATACTCATTTCATCTTTAATCGTGATTTATACTTATTTTATTACCTTTAGTAGCACTTTTTCTTAAAATTATAAAATAGTCTCCCAATACGCTTATTGAGAGACGGTCTCTCATGAGACCGGAGAGACCTACTCAATACAACTACTTGAATAAATTTGTAACAATCTCACTTACTATGACTCTTACCGTGCTAAAAAGTCGATACTTTAAGTGGCGGTTTTTTCTTTTGTTTTTTTTTCATTAATTTGGAGTCGTTTGGTTGATCAAGGAACTTCAACTTCCTAGGAACTTGCAATTCATAGGAATTAAGTTCCATCATCTAATTCGGGCGAATTTGGCAAAGTTGTTTGGTTGCCCATGTAGGAATTAAATTCCACAAGAATTTTCAATGACCAAGGGGGAGTAGGTAAGCCACTTTCTACATCATGTAGGCATTGGAAGTTCCTGGGAAGTTCCAATTCCTATATTCTGCCCAAAAAATGGCAACCAAACAACCTTGTTTTTTTAAAATCATGGGATTTTCTAATGCCTGTGTATTTGAAGTGGTAACCAAATAACCCCTGACTAGAAGTTTAAAAAAAAAATACTTCTATGAGCACATTCAGGTATCATTTGTGCTTCTCAATCACGAGATGAAATTTTCTGGCCCAGAACTAGCAGCGGCATTTACACTGTTAAGAGTGGATATGGCATTAGCTTCCACGATTACTTCAATGAGCATGGATCTAAAAAGGATAAAGAACGGCTCCACGGGAACTGGAAACTCTTTTGTAGGAAAAGATTGTGGAATCTGCCAGGTCCTCAACCTTGGAAGATTCTTCTATGGAAAATCATGACAAGTTCCCTTCCGGTTGGGAGTGAGTTTGCAAAAAGGGACTTAAACTGGGCTCCCTCTTGTTCTATGTGCAACAACGCAGGCGATTCCGTAGAGTCTCTTGATCACCTTTTCCGCGATTGTCCTCTTAGCTCCAGGATTTGGGCTGGATCGGAGCTGGGAATTAATGTCAGTCATCTTCCTACACTGGATGTTCGTGACTGGATTATTAACTGGGTTCTTTATCTATCTGGTCTTGAGGATGGGGTTAATCTTGTCTTAAGCTTTCTCGCTATTTTGGTTAGCCTCTGGTCTTTAAGAAATAACATCCGCTTCAGGGGTGAAGCCTTTAACCCGAACGTCTTCTTCAACAAGACACGACAACTGATTAAAGACGTTCTTCAAGCAAATGATAAGGGTAACAATGCTCCTTTACATCCGCCTGGTTTTGAGAACGGTGCCCCATGATCTTCTTCTGATAATGATATTGACTTCCAGATGCTCCGTGTGGGCAGACCTTTTTATTGTATCGGAAGTTTCTCTCCTTGCGCTATGATACGTATTTATGTTGATGCAAGTTGGAAAAAACCGTGTCTTGCGGGGTTTGGATGGATTGCTTTTGGGCCTGAAGGGGAATCTATATATGAAGGTTATTTATGTGGTCGGGCTGAATCTCCCCTTCAAGCTGAAGCTCTAGGAGTGAAGGAGGCCATCGCTTGGGCACGTCAGGAAGGCTTTCTTCACATTGAAATTTCTTCTGACTGCCTCTCGCTACTGACGCAATGGATGGGAAATCAGACGAAGCATCATCTCATTAAGGGCATTCTCCAAGACATTTCTCTTATTTCATCTGTTTTTCATTGTTTGTGTTTTAGTTATGTTCGCAGAGACTGTAACTTCAAAGCTCATGCCTTAGCGAAAAAGGCTATGAGTTTATTTTAGGAACCTTTCTTTTCAGCTGCCAAAAAATAAAAAAAAAAATAAAAAAAAAAAATGTTCATTACTAGGGACAACGATAAGAAACACAAACCGAACAGAATTACCAAAATACTTAAAATTAAAGAGAACTCATTCCTACGTACATGCAAATGACAACACGGTACAGCTACCGGAAACACAATTAGATTTCACCTATCATGGTGGCTATTTGACAAATAAAAGCCTCGTCAATTTCAATATCATTAGGATATTCAAAATCAGGATTAATTGCGGTTGGATAGTTGTAGTCCTCAGTCGAGTCACATGGACGCCGTAAATCCTTCATCTGTTCTAATAATCTCTTCCCTAAATCTCCTGCGAGATCCAAACGGAAGCAAGCACGCAGGTCGAGGGATTGAAGATGACGACAACCATCAAGGATTGACGTTAGACCAATATTTGTCATGTTATTGCCAATCAGCTGTAGATGGCAAAATTGAGGCATGCTTGCTGCAATTGCCAATGCCGCCTCATCATTTTCCCAAAACGGACTTTTTGAACCTATATTGTTGAATCGGAATGTAGTGAGGGAGGGACAAGACTTAATGATAGAAGAGCTTCTCCGTTTTCAAAGTCGCAGAGAGTAAGTTCTAGTTCTTCCAGGGAAGATAGCTTTTCAAGTGCTTCTACCAATGCCTTTTCAGATATACCGTCACATTTTGCAAGCCGGAGGCGTTTTAGTTGGCTCTACCTGCAGCAAGAATAGAGTTATAGTTCAGTGCATCTAACTCATGTAGATTCAAGTTTGACAAAGAACACTAACAGTATAAACACATATATACCCTCCGTCCCATTCATTTGTTTACATTTTTTATTCTTTGTCAAGATGTATTTTAATCAAAAAGGTAAACCACTGATTGTGACGGAGGGAGTACAAGACTACAAGGTAATTTCACTAATTAATGATTATTCCAAAAGCAGCAGTGCAAAAAAAAAAGGAAGAATTGACGGGAATAATCTGACCTTTATGACATCTTCCAAGAATAATCCCACCTTTCAATAATCCGAAAATACTCCCATCTTTTGACCTCATCTTCTCTAAACAATCCCTCCATAAAAATGACTTGTTATAGTAGGTAATGTGAGTGTCTTCAAATTGTTATTTAGTTATTTTACTTCACATAACCATTTCTCTCTCCTTCATGATAAACAAATATTATAAGACAAAATATCTACAACTTAACATGTTCACTGTCTAATGTACCGATGCAAGTAATTTATGAACAACAAAGCGTCTTGCTTGTGACGGGCTAATCCCGTCACAAGCTGAAGACCTCTCACAAAAAGGGAGAGAGGATAAGGTGGGGCATCCCCCATGTGCTTCCCCACTTGCCTCTCATGGATATTTTGTGAAAGGAAATGGTATCCGTCTTCAACTTGTGACGGATATCGCCGTCTTCAATACACCCAATTTAGACATATGCAAAATTGAATCTAAACATATGCAAAATTGAATGTAATTGCTGCACGGAGGTAGCATAGTATTGACTGAATACACCCAATTTAGACAAGAAACGGAGTGAACAAAGGACGCAATAACTAGTTTCTATGGTTAGCAAAATTTTCCCCCGCTTTTGCATTAATTCAAGTGTGAGATCAACACTTTTTGAGTACTTTTTCCTGTGAATGAAGGAGTATGGTGAAATAGGATTTTAATGGCAATATGTACAACTTATTTAACAATGAAGGAGTATGGTGAAATAAGATTTTAATTGATCGGAAGTTTTTGCTTATGTTAACAATTGAAGAGTATGGTGATTTAATTCACCTATGTACTGCTTTTGATTGAAATTTTTTTATTACTTGATTTTGGCCGATGAAATGAGTTCATTAATGGTGTTCTTTTATCGTTCATCTTTTCTGAAGTTTGTTTAGATTAATTTATGTGGGTTTAGAGAGTGGGAGATGAAGGAATGAAATAATTATAAAAATAAGTAAGAGACTTGAAACCTTTTAATCAGGTAATAGGTAAAAGAGAGTGTTTAGAGAAGACGCGGTTAAAAGGTGAGATTATTTTCGGATTATTGAAAGGTCGGATTGTTCTTGGAAGATGACACAAAGGTCGGATTATTCCCGACAATTCTTCCAAAAAAAAAATGATGCCATGTATTGGGGAGATCAGATGCACAAAGCCTTATCCGCCTTACCCTATGTAAGGCGAAGTTAAATAACTTTAATAACAAAAGGGATATACTATGTGGTAATCCCGTTTTTTTTCATTTTCTACATGGTAACTTTATTTTCACCAAAACGCCTTTGACCGGTCATAACTAACGGTTATGAGTTCCGAAAGCGACAATTATTTTTTCAAATCAAAGATATCATTAACCGCGGTCAATTTGAGAAAAAAATTGTAGCATTCGGAACACGCTACACAGAGGTACGGTCAGTCAAAGTTTAAAGTTTGACTGGCCGTAATTCTTGCCACGAGTTCAGAAACTGAAATCATTTTTGTCCTGATCAAAGATCTGGTAAAGCCGGTCTATTTGAAATAAAAAAAATCGCCGCCACTTTCAGAAGTTTGATCGTGAATTATGGCCAGTCAAACGAGGTTACCATGTAGAAAATTAAAAAATACGAGAAATAATTCAAAGAGCAACACACTGAAAGAAACAACATACTGAGATGCAACATGGGTGAAAAGCCCATCAGACCCAAAACCTTCGATACGGAGATCAATTAAACCACCAGAACTACGATCGACAGCATTGACCATCATCCTCTTGTACTGATGCATCCTTTCTGGTTTGTCGAGGGTCTGAATATGGATAGTGCGCCACAAAGCGGGTTTCTTGCAGAAATTGTGCCACAATTTGCATCAAGTCACACGGTAACTTTAACCAATTTCCGACTTCTTCAAACGGTGAATCGGGATTCTCCATGGGTGTTATTTCATTATTACTGCTTAAATTTGACGACATAATTTGTTGTAGTAGACTAGTTGTATGAAAATTTGATGACACAGTCTCCTTTTTATAGGAGCAATTTGTATATCTGCATTTCAAAAGACTACCGCACCAAAAAATATTGGGACAGATCGTCAAATGAATGAATAAATAAATAAATCGGTACTAGGGAAAGTTTTGATTCCTCCGCGTTTCATGCATAAAGAAAGGAATCTAGAAGTATTTTATATTGGATAATTTGGTGGAACGAAATTTTTATTTTTACTTTTAAAAGCTCCGTGTCACTACGATACAAAAGAGAAGTATTTGAAGTTCACAAATTCTTAAGAGAGACGGTATTTCATTAAAGTTACTAAGAGACCTCTCTCATGAGATTTGAAGTTTGGCACATTGTTCAGAGTACATTCATCTTAGATACGAGTATTGGGTTAACTTCAAAAATACAGTGTTATTCAATTATTCCGATACAAAAGAAAAGGATTTGAGGTACGACATATTCTTCACCGACCACCGTACATGGGAGGTTCGGGAAAAAAACAGACAAAATAATAAAATGAGAAGATGCGTGGGAGCTGTTAGTTTTATCTATATGATGTGTTTGTGTTTTGTTAACCGTAAATGGCAAGGTGAGAGTGGAGAGTGGTTTGCTTAATGTGAATTTTTTTATTGATTTGTGTTGTATGAATTGCTTCATGTATACATAATGGATTACAAGTATGCTTATTTATAGGCTTTGTATGTCGGTGCACCATGCTCCAACATTCTACATGATTTTTCTAGATGCTTTTGCTAATTACAAATTCTAGACCATTCCCTCTTCTAATCTTATTGCTAATCTCGGTGACCTTGCCTGAGTTGAGCCTTGTGTTTCTGGATGGAGTGTCTTCTATTATTCTTGCTCTTGTATCCCTGTTTCTGACCCATAGCTTTCTTATCTTCAAGCTCCCAAGTCTTGTCCTTAATCTTTGTGTTTTCTTTGTTCACGACTTCAAATATTTTTCCTGTTTTAGCTTTAGTTGTTTCTTGAGATCTTGACGATTCCTAAGCTGTGAGTACCATAATTGCTTAGCCACATTCATAATCTTTTTCACGTATGGGTCTTGGTGATTTTTGGTAATTTGATTGTGGGTGATAGATGAACCAACTCAACCAAAACCTTAAGGTGATGGTTGAGGCCCAACTATTATACTTATTCCTATTACGCCCCCTCACTCAAATGTCCGTTGGGCTTGAATAGTGGTTAGTTGTGCACCGGCTCCCCCGTACCGCGTGCTGGGTTTCCACTTCGAGTTTTTGAGGGGTTTTGAGGTTGCCATGATTTGAACCCGTGACCTTCGGTCACACGGACTCTGATACCATGATAGATGAACCAACTCAACCAAAACCTTAAGGTGATGGTTGAGGCCCAACTATTATACTTATTCCTATTAGTGGGGTAAATGTTTTTGTTTTTGAGGAGTTTGAAATGTTTGATATTTGAAGTGTTTGTTTTTGTGTAATTGATTTTTGTGTGTTTAAGGGCATTTTTAATGGAAAAGTCTTATTTGCGGTCATGTATACGGAAGCTATTAGTTGGCCATTTTTCTTATCGTAAATGAGGCATTTGTTGTTGTCAAATTTTACCATATATCCTCTTCTTATCAGTTGTCCAACGCTCAGTAAATTTTGTGCTAGGCCCGGGACATATAAGACTTCATGAATGAATTTAGTGAAGCCGTTTTTAGTTTTAACGGCTACAATTCCCTTACCCGCAACTTCTTGGATTCTCCCGTCGCCAAGAGTAATTTGAGATTTTATACTTTCATTTAAACTGACAAATGCATTCTTGTTGCCAATCATATGGTTGGAGCAACCACTGTCAATATACCATATGTCCGTGGACTTTTCCTCCGCATTTAAGCAAGAGTAAAATAATTGTCCACTAGATTCATTTTCTTCAATGAAATTTGCCTCATCATTTTTATGGAACCAACAATCTTTTTCAAAGTGGGTGTGTCTTATACACCTCTTACATTTATACCAACAATTTTCGGTATTATGATTATTTTTCTTACATAGGTGACAATATAACTCTTTATGGTTATATGGTTGGTTCCCTTGATTGTTATAATTACCTCTCCTCCCAGCTTGATAATTTGAATTTCCGTTCCTTTGATAATTTTTATTATTGCTTGGGCCATTAAATTTTAATTTGGCCTGAAATGCTTGTTCTAGTGGCTCGTCAGAAAATCTTTTCATTCTTTCTTCGTGAGCTTGTAGTGAGCTCATTAATTCAGTTATTGTAAGTTCTTTTAAATCTTTTGACTCTTCTATGGCGGCCACTATGTGTTCAAATTTTTTCGGAAGACTTCTTACTATTTTTGGAGTAATTTTTGTGTCTTCAATCGTATCACCGTATGAACGAATTTGATTAACAATGTTAGTGGTACGATTAAAGAATGTTTCTATATTCTCGTCTTCCGACATTTGTAAATTTTCAAAATCTTTCCATAAAGTTTGGAGTTTAATAGTAATTACCTTGCCATAGCCCTTGTATATATTTTCCAGGATCGTCCAAGCCTCCTTTGATGATGCAGCGGAAATGACTCGTGGGAGTATTGTCTCGTCGAGTCCTCGATAAATCAAAGAAAAGGCATAGTGATCCCTCTTTTGATTTTCGATATATAAATTTTTCTTTGTAGCATCCCATGATGCTTCCTCGACGGTATTTTTGGTTCATACCCAGTTTGGACTAAGTCCCATAGTCCTTGTGAGATAAATATTGACTTCATTTGGATACTCCAAAGGTCGTATTTCTCGCCTTTGAATGTTGGTACCCAATTTACTTGTAATGTGTTTGACATGGTTTTTGTTGTGTGATTTTATTTGGGACTAGTTTTTATTTGTGAATGTTTATTTTTTTTGCTTTTTATTTAGAATACTTGGATAGTCGGAGTTTTCCAGTGGCTCTGATACCAGTTTTATCTATATGATGTGTTTGTGTTTTGTTAACCGTAAATGGCAAGGTGAGAGTGGAGAGTGGTTTGCTTAATGTGAATTTTTTTATTGATTTGTGTTGTATGAATTGCTTCATGTATACATAATGGATTACAAGCATGCTTATTTATAGGCTTTGTATGTCGGTGCACCATGCTCCAACATTCTACATGATTTTTCTAGATGCTTTTGCTAATTACAAATTCTAGACCATTCCCTCTTCTAATCTTATTGCTAAGTAGATGTTTCTTATTGTTTTGGTCTAGATTTCTCTAGATTAGTTATTTAACAGGAGCTTTTTATATCAACGATTAACATACAAATAATTAGTCTGATTCTCTATAAACAGTTCTGAAATACGACGATAAAACACAGATCAATCAGTAAATAACAAGTTCAGAGGCGTTAAGCAACCTGCTACACGACATTCTATCACTCTTCTTACGCTCAGTAACCGAACTTCCCCTTCATCACGGAACAAAACCTAAAATAAAAAATACAGTCAGTAACACAGCAAAGTAAAGTACGACAACTCATTGTTTCTAGAAACTCAGACTATTAATCAAAATAGCCAAATTCATATTCACCATCAGAATTCAGACATATAGGCCATGTTGTCAAATTTATATTCATAATCCTCACCATCAGAGTCATCCTTAGATTTGTTCTAATAATCTCTTCCCTAAAATTGCCCACCAGTCGATGTGGGATCATCATCTGACATATCGGTCATGTAGTCAGGGTTATATCGATAAACCTCGTCATCAGAGTCACTAATCTCAGATGTAATGACCGGATAGTTATAGTCATCGGTGGAGTCAAATGGACGCCTAACGTCTTTAATTTGTTCTAGCAATTTGCAATTTGCTAGAACAAATTAAAGAACAGTGTTAGCTCAGGCAAAGCAAAATTTAAAACACTCATGGCAATGCTATAATTTAAACTGCAATAGAATATCAATATTATCTCAATGGCTCAAGAGCTCCCTTATATGCAACGAAACAACAAAACTGATACATCGTACGCTCTTGACAGTATTGCACAACAATCAACATTTAGTATGCATAACAGTTGAAACATCAGGTAACTAAAACTAACTTCAGAAACCTTTAAGCAACCTGTTAAACGATATTCTCTCGGTCTTCACTCCTGTGTTTACAGAGCTTCAAATTAAAAAAAAAAAAAAAAAAAAAACAGGAACGCAATCTGTTGCCAACATAGCCAAGTGAAGTATGAAAACATCACCCAGAGGTTGTTTTTGGAATCTGACAATTATTTAATATATCGTCAAGTTCATATTCCGCATCATCGTCACATTCGTCAGACATATAGGTTTAGTCAGATCCAAGTGGATGGTCATAAACCTCATAATCATCAGTATCGGTTATACTATCATATATGGTAATATAGTTACAGTCATCAGTGGAGTCATATGGACGCCGAAAATCCTTAATTTGCTCCAATAATCTCTTCTCTAGATTTCCCACCAGTTCAATGTGGAAACATGCACGCAGGTCAAGAGACTGTAGATGTGGACATCCATCAAGGATTGCTCTAAGACCATCATTTGTCAAGCCATTACGAAAAAGCTGAAGGTGGCGTAATTCAGGCATGTTTCCTGCAATTGCCAGTGCCTCGTTATCACATGCATTATAATGAAATTTTGAACCATGCGGGTTGAATTTAAAAGTTGTGAGGGAGGGACACGAATTAATAATAGGAATGGCTGCTTCGTCTTGAAAGTCGCAGAGAGTAAGTTCAAGTTCCTCCAAAGAAGTTAGGCTTTCAAGAGCTCCAATTATTACTTTGTCAGAAATGTAGTCGCAGCAGACAAGCCGAAGGCGTTTTAGTTGGGTCGACCTGCAATAACAATAGACTTAAATTCTATTTAAAAAATTGATATAAATTCAATGATGATGCAACATTACCCCTGCAAAAATGATGCAACATTACCCCTGCAAGGGATGCAACAATGATGTAACATTACCCATGCAACTGAGCGCAGCCACAAAGAGCCGAACAAGCTACACATGACTAATAATCTAATATGAGTCCCAAAACTACTGCAAATCCCATGTATTCTTCAGTCAAGGCTCGCCAACAACAACAACAACAACAACATCAGAGCCTTAATCCCAAAATGATTTGGGGTCGGCTGACATGAATCATCCTTTAGAACTGTCCATGGGTGAACGCACACCTCAAAATGCGAATAGAAAAGGGTAAATGGAAAAATTTCAACGCACACCTCAATGCTCGCCATATTAAAAAATTTCAACCTCAAAATCCAGTGATGCAGAAGATTAAAACTTCAGATCATAGACTACTACAAAATTAAAACACCCATTCGAAAGTAGCTGTTACCCCTCCGTCCCAATCATTTGTTTACTTTTTTTTTATTCTTTAAAACGGGTATTTAAAATAAAAATTCACTGCCGGTCCCAAACCTGGATAAATACAGGGGCAAAGTTGCAGCAGGTTTGTGGCAATCAGCGTAAAAATCACCGTCAAAAACCTTAACGACATGAATCTCTCACACACATAATCAAAAGCCAATTATTCGAATAAATAAAGAATGGAAAATTGACGTTAAACTTTGCCATTTTACAGGTGATATTCAATTTTTTAAATTTGTACACATGATATCCTTGATATTTGATTTTCAAACACAACTAACTATTTTTTATCATTTTTACAATTTTCAATTGAACATAAATCATAGATCAGAAATTGGAATTCAAATAAATTACCTTTTCGAATCTATAAATTGATAAAACGAAAATGGTCATTCAGAACTGATCGAAGATATTGTTAATTTGAGATTTTCGTTAAAAAAACCGTATAAAATATCAACCGGCAATTTTTTTTCTTTTTCCTCAAATTGTAGATTATGACGAGATAATCATTTTAGAAAAAAATTGGCCGATTCTGAATTGAGTTTTATTTATAGCAACAAAAATGGCATATTGTGCATGAAAATCAAACACGGGTATTATATGTATACAAACTTAAAATATTGGATACCATATTGCAAAATGGTAAATTTTAGGGATAAGACATGAATTTTCCGAATAAAGAAAAACAAACTAATAAAACAACAAATATATACCGAGAGGCAAAGTAGGAACAAAGCTCATCAGAACCAAAACCCTCGATATTGAGATCAATTAAACCACCAGCACTGCGATCGACTGCGTTGACCAACATCTTTTCGAGTTTAAGCTCCGGGATTGGTTCATCGAGGCCGTTGATATGGATAGTATGCCAAATGGAGGGTTCTTTGCACAAATTGTACCACATTTTGCACACAAATTGAACAGATTCAAGTATTTCAACTGTTCCTAACTTCATCAGAATCATCAGAATAACGTCACATGGTATTTCGGACCAGTTTCTGTGATTTTCCGGGGATGAATCGGAGATCTCCATGAATTTAGGTACTTGAATGACTTGATTAGGCAAATCTGTTATTGAATAGTTTAAGTAATTGTTTAGTTTAGCAGTACAAAAGTGAAATAATTCGGTAATGCGCATATTTGTTTATGCGTAGTGAATGGATATTTTAGAATTCTTTACGAAAAGAGAATATATCGAGCAATGGATGACTGACAGGCTAGGCGAAGCTTTTGATTGTCATCCTTTCACTACCACGCACTTTACAGCACACGAAGCTTTTGATTGTCTTACTTAGCGGCTTCACTCTCGACTAACTGAGGGACCTGACAGGCTGATGAAGTACAGACTGCTCCGTATAATAATTCTTTATAAGAGAAAAAGTTCCAAAAAGGGGAGGGGTACTGTTTTACAGGAAATTCATTTCAAACAGTAGGCAAGTGAAAACCTTTGTGGTGAAACTGTCCGAAAGATCAGGACAAACGAAACAGCATACGAGTAAAATAAAAATACGAAGATGTGGCGTGGGAGTTTTCTTTATATCGGCGAGTAACATCTAACTGACTAATCAGTATACGTTCAACCACCGTCAATATGTAAGCCTGCATAACCGTTGAAACTTCATCAGAAGAATCACTAGAATTATAAAATCACGTGCGATAGTTATAGTCATCAGTGGAGTCATATGGACGCCGAAAATCCTTAATCTGTTCCAATAATCTCATCCCTAGATTTCCCACCAGTTCAATGTGGAAACTGTAGCGAATTAGAGTGTATTTTATACGGAAGCGTAATGAAAAATATTATGTGAAAAGAGTAAGACGATAATAATAAATTGCACTGTTACAATAATTTTATTATCACTCAAATAAATTGGAAATATGCCAATTACAAATAAACACTCACACTCTTAACTCACTAATATTATTGACTCACTAAACTTCTACGTACAAACTTTCTAATTGTTTGTTTTGCTTGTGAGTTCTGAGTACAATACCCAGCATAAAACTATCCTATTTATACTACACAATACACTATTGAAATAGTGGCTTTCCCACATACAAACACTATGCTGCATATGAACAACTTGCCATCTAAAGCTAGGTAGCCTGCAAAACTAGAAAAGCTAGGCAAAATGTTTTACCACTTATTTTCCACGAGCCTATTAGTGATAGGCAAGCCATTAATATTGACTAGCATGAATATCTAGCAAGTCATGGATGGAGAGGAGAGTAGTAATTGAATTTTAACACCCCCCTTCAATGACTACTCTCACCTAGAATTAGTCGAGGAATCATACCCAGTTGTTCTCGAAACTTCTCGAACTTTGGTCCACTCAGCCCTTTTGTAAAGATATCCGCTACTTGATCATCGGTCTTAACATATTCAAGATTAATCTCACCTCTTAGGATCTTTTCTCGTACAAAATGATAATGTACTTCAACATGTTTTGTCCTAGCATAAAAAACTGGATTTTCTGCTAATCTCATTGCTGACATGTTGTCACAATAGACCTTCACTCCTGAATCAACTGGTTGATATAGATCCTTCAAGAGTTGTGTTAGCCACACACACTCTTGTGCTGCCATCGCCGATGCTCTATACTCGCCTCTGTACTCGACAATGATACAAAGAGGGTTGCCTCTTACTACACCACGAAACAAAGACCGGAACCAAGACTAAACATATACCCTGGTAGTTGCTCGGCGTGTGTCATGATCACCGCATAATCGGATCACGGTGCCCGTGAATTTCAGACAACTCACCACTTGGGTACAATATTCCATAGTCAACTGTTCCTTTAATATACCTCAGTATACGTCGTATTGCTTCCAAATGAGACTTCTTTGGATTTTGCATGAAACGACTAACCACACTTACCGCGTAAACGACATCAGGTCGAGTCAATGTGAGATATATAAGACTTCCCACGAGTTGTCTATACATCGTCACATCCTCTAAATCTTTTCCCTCTGTAGAACACAGTCTAACATTAATCTCGGTTGGAGTCGACACTGGTTTGCAATCGGGCATTCCGTACTTCTCCAAAATATCCTGGGCGTATTTCTATTGACAAAGAAATATCCCATCTTTGGTTCTGTCTACCTCTAGACCAAGAAAATGCTTTAGCTCTCCAAGCTCTTTCATATGAAACCTTATTGAGAGATTTGATCTTATTTGATGAATCTCTCTATCATCATCTCCAGTGATGATAAGATCATCCACATAAACAAGGACCACTGATAACTTTCCATCTCGAGCTTTTACAAACAAGCTCGAATCTGCAGGAGCAACTGAATAACCACTTTGCAATAAGAATTCAGCTATCTTACCGTACCATGCTCGTGGCGCCTGCTTCAATCCATAAAGAGCTTTCTTCAACTTACATACATAATGTTGATCAGAACTCTCAAACCCTTTTGGTTGATCCATGTATATGTCTCTATCAAGCTCGCCATGAAGAAATGCATTCTTCACGTCCATCTGCCACAATTTCCATAAATTACTAGCTGCAAGTGCTAGTAAAACACGTACCGTGGTAATCTTTGCAACCAGACTAAATGTTTCATCATAATCTAGCCCATATTGCTGAGAGAATCCTCGAGCTACTAGTCGTGCCTTGTACCTTTCAATAGAACCATATGGCTTGGTCTTCACTTTATACACCCATTTGCATGAAATGGGTTTAACATCGGTTGGCTTTGGCACTAACTCCCAAGTTTCATTTTGATGAAGTGCTTGGATTTCCTCTTCCATAGCCTTCATCCAATCTTTGCTACGAGCGGCCTCATCGTAACTACTTGGCTCTTTCACGGTGTTCTCCACCATTGCTGCATTTGCATATTTAGGATTTGGCTTGTGTGGCCGGCTAGTTCTCCTCACTTGTTGCTGACTATCCTTATCTTAGATAATGACATCTTCAACCTGACTCGGTCTTAATTCCTCAAGAGTTTTGTGGTGTACCCCTGTTGTCCAAGGACTTTTCTCTTTTGCTGGTGAAGATTGAGATTCTTCACTTTTTTATTCACCATCACTCTCGCTTAACTGATCATCTATCTTATCCTTGTGTTTTTCTTCAATCTCCTTTGAGTCTGGCAGTAACACGGCTTGTGGTGACCACCAAGATGATGCTTCATCAAACACCACATTTCTTGACACATGATACTTGTCAGTAGTTGGATCACAGCATTTCCAACCCTTCCTTTGATCATCGTACCCAAGAAAGATACAACGAATTGTCTTCTTGTCAAATTTGGTACGAAGATGATCTGGAACGAAGACATAACATACACACCCGAAAACTCGAAAATGACTCACAGCAGGTTTTAGCTTCCACACCTTCTGAAATGGAGAGACATATTCTAGTCTCGCTTGTGGTAGCCTATTTATCACATGTGCAGCTGTCTTCATGCATTCAGCCCAGTAACGTGGGGGTACATTTTTGGCATGTACCATACTTCGGCATGTCTCAGCGAGATGCCGATTCTTCCTCTCTGCCACTTCATTCTGTTGTGGAGTGTTTGGACACGTCAACTGACATTTGATCTTACAATCTTGTAGATATCGTGTGAATTATGTGGATGTGAACTCTCCCCCATTGTCTGTACGTAGACATTGAATCTTTCTGCCAACTTCTTTTTCCACTTTTTCTTTGAAAGTTTTGAACTTGTCAAAGGCTTCTGATTTTTCCTTTAAAAAATCAACCCACACATATCTTGAGAAATCATCAATGAAAGTGATCATGTAACGATAACCACTAACTGATGGTTGCTTCACCGGACCAAATAGGTCAGAGTGAATTAACTCTAGAGGTGTCTCCGCCTTGAACTTTGACTCCTCATATGGTAGCTGATGTGCTTTGCCAAATTGACACCCAACACAAACTACATCTTCTTTCACATCAAGTTGAGGAAGGCCATTGCGCATTGATTTACTCATCATGACTTTCAGCTTGGTGTAGCTTACATGCCCCAGGCGTGCATGCCATAAATCAGCCGTCTCATTTTTCCTAGCTTTGTCTACATATGCCGTTTGAGCGGACATTACGTAGACAGATTTCAAGCGTCGCCCTTCCATGATAGGAGATGAATTTTCCTCCAAACTTGGATACACTTTCACATCATTAGGCCCAAAAACCACATGATTTCCCGAAGCTGCGTGTTGTGACACCGATATTAGATTCTTCGTCATACCTGATACATGATAGACATTATCAAGATGAACTTGCTTCTTACTATATCTTGGGATAACCATGGCTTTGCCAATATGAGTGATTGGCAACTCTGAGTTATTTGCAGTCACAACAACTCGTCCACGCTTGTACTCTAACATGCTTAGAAAATTCTCTTTGTCTCCCGTCATGTGATTCGAACAACCTGAATCAATTATCCAATCATCTTTATAATTGATTAAGTTGTCACTTTCCGCGACTAATGCCATTGATTCGTGCACTGTCGACTTCTTGCTTGAACCTTCTTGTTCAACTGAATATGAAGCTTGAACATCCCATTCAACTTCATTATTTTTGTGCTCGTTTGATGTTGCGACATTTCCTTCTGCCGATTTTGACCAACAATCTCGAGCATAATGTCCCTTTTTACTACACTTGTAGCAAACAACATCTGGGCGCACCTGACCTCTTTGCTGGTCTGGTTGTCGATCTTGACGAGCTCCCCCTCGTTGGAAGCCTCTTCTTCCTTGGCCTTTTCTGAATCCTCCTGGTTTTCTATTTGAACCGCCTTGAGAACTCGACTCAGAATTTCCCTTGTCACCTCCTTGGTATGACTTTTTATTACCAAAGAGAGCCTTTTCTTCTTCCTTGATGGATGCTCTAGACATTTGCTTATCTAGAGGTTCTTGGTTGGCTAACATATTTTCAAACTCAATAAGAGTTGGTTGTGTAGCCCAACCTCGAATTGCTGCAACAAGAGTACTGAAACCTGGCCTTAAACCGAAGATAATAATTCTTCGCATCCTGGTATCCGTGATTGGATTTTCAGGATCCAACTTTGTGATTTGCTCACACAAATTTTTGACTTTGGTAAACCACTCGTTTACCGACATGGTATTCTGTCGAACCGACATTAGCTCATTCTCGAGCAACTGGAGTTGAGAATCATTCTTCTTTGAGAACAACTCTTTTAAAGTGTCCCATGCCTCCTTTGGTGTTTCTGCATCTTTGATGCGGTATAGCATATCGTCCCCGACGGTTGCTTTGTTAACGTACATAGCCTTTCCGGCTTTGACCATCCACTTCTTCAGCTCTTCTCCTCTAGCTGGTTTGGCGGTTTCACCACCGCCAGCGATGCTCCAAAGATCTTGTCCCAACAGATAAAATTGCATACGTGTGCTCCACGTACTGTAATTTCCACTGTTTAACTTCTCAATACCACTGGCTGAAAAGTTGATATCTCCCATGGTGACTTGATGACGCTCGGCTCAATCAAGTAAGCTTGATCCCCGACCAATTTGCTTCACAGTCCCAGTGCAAACTAAGATAATATTGATCCCGGATCAATATTTGGACAAGATAAATAACACTCCGCCCCATCACGGCTCGATGCGCTTGTAGCGAATTAGAGTGTATTTTATACGGAAGCGTAATGAAAAATATTATGTGAAAAGAGTAAGACGATAATAATAAATTGCACTGTTACAATAATTTTATTCTCACTCAAATAAATTGGAAATATACCAATTACAAATAAACACTCACACTCTTAACTCACTAATATTATTGACTCACTAAACTCTTACGTACAAACTTTCTAATTGTTTGTTTTGCTTGTGAGCTCTGAGTACAATACCCAGCATAAAACTATCTTATTTATACTACACAATACACTATTGAAATAGTGGCTTTCCCACATACAAACACTATGCTGCATATGACTAACTTGCCATCTAAAGCTAGGTAGCCTGCAAAACTAGAAAAGCTAGGCAAAATGTTTTACCACTTATTTTCCATGAGCCTATTAGTGATAGGCAAGTCATTAATATTGACTAGCATGAATATCTAGCAAGTCATGGACGGAGAGGAGAGTAGTAATTGAATTTTAATAGAAACATGCACGCAGACTGGAGATGTGGACACCCATCAAGGATTGCTCTAAGACCAACATCCGTCAAGCTATTTCCAATAATCTGAAGGTGGCGTAGTTCAGGCATGTTTTTTGAAATTGCCAGTGCCTCGTCATTACATGCCATATCAGGACATTTTGAACCCAGCTGGTTGAATTTAAAAGAATTATCAGTTATATCACGCGGTAATTCTGACCAGTTTCTGTTATTTTTTGGAGGTGAATCGGAAACTACCTCAGTTTCTGTAGTAGTAACTTTATTAGGGTTTGGATTTAACGGCATGGTTACTAATTTCTAAGACCAATAGCAATAGAAGAACTCTACATAAAGTTCTTATCTTGTCATGTCACATTTCATTAATTCCAATGTTTAAGAATATATATTCACAATAGATGACATTTTTATAAAGTTCTTAAATGGAAAATAGTAAATATGTAATTGGTATTCACAATTTTCAAAGTCATGTTTATTGGTCCTCAAATTCCCATGTATAATCAACTAAGTTCTTATTTTAGAACTTAATTCTTAAAACTAAGAACAACCTTATAGTTGCAATAGAAGAACTTTTTATTTTGGGTTCTTATTGATAACCCCAAGAATAAGAACCAATATTGTTTTTGCTCTAATTGTACTAAAGAAATTTGACAACAGAACTTTGCCCAATTTTATAAAGTACTGCTTTATAGGGAAAACATCTGGAGACCGCCAAAAATTATGGGGCTGTTCTGCTTGCATTGGGAAGGAAATTAATCGGTTGCAGCAAAATATCTGGAGACCGCCAAAATTATTTACTCCTCCTGCTCGAAAATTGGAGTATTGGAAATTAATTGGGTATCACAAAATTCCTACTTAGACGACAATATCCGCTTTATAGGGAAAACACATACAAGTAGACTAAACGTTTCCAATCTCTACGATTACTCAAACACGAGAAAAACACGAGAAAAGCGACTAGTTTTGACAATCGCTTTTGGATGTCAAACTTGAAAATCCTTGGTACCATGATGCAGTGTAGGATAAAAGATCTTGAGAGCAAAATCCTTGATACCGAGATTGAACAAATCAGTATCGTTGCTATCAACAATACTAACCATCATACCCGTATACTTATTCTCCTCGAACTGTAAATCCGACTCTGATTCGCCGAAGTCATATAAACGGATAGTGTTCCGCACGGAGGGTTCTTTGCACAAAACGTACCACGATTTGCATACAAATTGAGCCGATTTAAGTATTTCCGTGACTTCTAATTTTTTCAGAATCGTTAAAGTTAAGTCACGCGGTAAATCTAGCCAGTTTCTTTGGTTTTCGAGGGGTGAGATTGAGATCTCCATTATCATAATTTCGTTAGGATTTTAATTATAAACTGTCTCACAGAAGACCAATTGTTTTAAAGGTAATGCTAAATACATATTTAAGTATTAAATATCTTCTAATTTAGGTATTAATTTAAAAATTAAGAACTAAATTACACATTAACCAATACAATTAATGCATATATTAAAAATTTATTTCCTCTTTTGATTTTTCAAAATCATTAGCCTTGTTTTAATTACGAGGACGTAGTCGTCATCTTTTTATAGCACTTCCCTTGGGAAGGCGTTAATGAATCGCACTTCACATTTAATCGTGCAATGTATAGTGAATTATGTAAATTGAAATAAGGATATAATTAAATGTTCATGGAAGATGGTAGAGTTACACCAGGTGTATGAGGCCCTCATACACCACCAATAATGACGCGCCACTTGTCCAATTCAAAGAATCTTTTTTAATCTAATTAATCCCTTGATTCCTTCATTAATTGCCCCCCCTAATTAATGTTCTCGGTTTTGCCACATATTTTATTAATTAAAAAAAACTTCTCTCCTAATTTATATTTAAGTCTTATTTATTACTAATACCTTTTATTATTTTTAGTATTTATGTATACAGTATATACCTTTAATATTTCGTATATTTATGTATACCTCTAATATACGTACACAGTCCTGTATACGCTACGGTTAATTGATACGTATTGTATCAATTTCTTTATACGGTATGATTATTCCTTATATGTATGTTTATGTATTTACGTTAATTTTTTTTTTTAATTTTTTTTTTCAATTAATATTTTTTCATATAATACCTTTTCTTTTGTGTTATATTATTTTAAATTATACCTAAATTTCGTTGTAATTTATTTTTTTGCGTAATGTTTTGTTTTATACACACTGTTTTTAATATTTAATTTCTTGAAATTAATTTTTTTTTAAAAAATTTAAAATTAAATTTATTTTATGATTAATTTTCATTGTACTTTTTTTTTTTTTGCTTATGTGGGTATGAGTAAGTTATGTCTTTTTTTATACACATTATTTTAAAATTTTAATTAAATTGATAAATATTTTATTTGCTAATATCCATGACCGGAAGTTAAAAAGACCTTATATATATATAGGACTGGACATATGACAAAGATAAGTTAGTGGGTGCAGTGGTTTCCTTACTTAGTTCATGCTTTCCAAGTGTCTCGTGTTCGAATCCTCTTGTGGGTTTTTCTTTTTGTTTTTGGCATAATTTTGCACAAGTTAACCGTATGCTATTCTAATACTTGAAGACATATACTCAATACTGTGAAAATGAATTAAGGAAAATAGTCATTGATTTTGATTGATCATACATTATTTGTTTAAAGAAGTCAAATGATATACAAAAAAAAAATCATACTTCCTATTTACAACCTATGACTATAATTTGTATATTGAGAATATTGAGAATTTGAATATTGTGACCTAAATTGCGATTGGGAGAACGTCGGAGTATTTTGTGACGGTGTAAAACGTGGAGTATTTTGTGTACCACTAAAGCCACTCATAAAGGATGAAGCATCATCGTTTGGAACATGTCGGGTTGGGTTCGTATTTGGGGGGAGCGTAGTGGTTGTCGGATCCTCATCATTTGTCTTTCTCCTTCTCTTTGTCTGTTTGACAATACGTCTTCTGCCATTCCCTCGCTTGTCGGGGGGGTCTCTAATGTCACCTTCTTGTTGAGGTGTGTTTATGATAGTCTCCCTAGGTCGTAGTCTCCTACGACCCCACATTTTTGAGGAAACTCCACCGCCGCAAATGAATCTATAGATCGTATCCCAAAGATGAGCCTCTAACTCTTTGATTAGTTCATCGGTTCTGCTATTATAAATGGCAGAAGACCCTTCACTTTGCATAGCCAACCTCTTAATGTAATCATTTTTTACCGTTATCTCAAGAGACCTTTTAACACGTTCGACTCATCCGGTTGTAGTACCCAACCCGAATATTTTCGTATCCTCTAACCAAATCCTTGCGCCAGCGTTCGATTATGTATTTGTCAGGATAGCTTTTACGTCCAACACATCAAGACACTTCATGATATGGCGACATAAGATCCCTCTAAATTCAAACATCTTACAACCACATTTATACTCACCTGTGATTGTGTCAATACTCACTTCAAAACTTCTTCGATCTTTCTTCCAAAATGCTTCATCACTTTTGATGTGGCCCTAAACCTCTTGATGAAACCCAAACTATTTGGAAGAGTTTCGACATTGGTGCTTATACAACCATATACCTCTGTTTTCACCTCTCCGAATTTACTGTTTGTGTAGACCTTACTAAAGATATCCTCGAATAATATCATGGGATCCCATTTAAGTGGGCTCTTAATGTCTTTGGCGTTATTGACTTTCTCGTCCTCCACCTTTTTCTCTATGGCATCCTCGTACTGCTCCATGAATTGCATCAGGCCGGTTTCTATGCTCATGTACGTTTTAATAAACCTGTTTGTTTGTTCACTCCTCTGAGTAGAAGACATACCCGCACAGAAAGTGTCTTTCCAAAAAACAGGCATCCACCGCTGTCTCATATCCCATGCACCCCTCAACCATTTGTTGCGTCGCAAGTTGTATTTTTCCATGAAATCGTCCCACATATCTTGCAGTTCCTCCTCGGTGATACTCTCGTGTACAAGCGTACGCAAATCTCTGTCAATCTGAGAAAATTGTGGGTGGTCTTTTAGATTCTTATCCGCGTTTTGAAGAATATGCCAAAGGCATAATCTATGTTTAGTCTCCGGGAACACTTTCTTGATTGCCCCTTCCATTGCTTTACATTGATCAGTTAGTAAGACGGTTGGAGCTCTACCCATACATTCTATCCACTTCTCAAACACCCACTCGAATGACTCTGTGTCTTCGTATGAAATTAAAGCCGCTGCATATAATATTGTACTTCCATGATGATTAACTCCAACGAATGGACAGAAAGGCATCCGTACTGTTGCTTAGGAATGTACTATCGAACGACGATGGGTCACCAAAAGCCTTGTACATGGCACGACATCGTGCATCGACCAGAAAATGTTCAACGACTTATTATCCGCGTCCCTTTCAACAACGTAGTAAAAATCGGATTCTCGCTCTTTTAAGCCCTCAAAATAATTTAAGACCTCTTTAGCGTCACCACGAAACCTACTTTTGCGACGTTCGCTGTTGATGAAGTTTCTCGCGTCCTGCCCATTGAAATGTAGATTATGAATCCCTCCAACCTCCCTAACTAATGTGTTGAAGTTCCGGGTAATTGGTATGCCAGCTCTGTCGTTCAACACCAACCTGGCCTTGAAAT
Organism: Silene latifolia; assembly: GCF_048544455.1. Lineage (NCBI taxonomy): Eukaryota > Viridiplantae > Streptophyta > Magnoliopsida > Caryophyllales > Caryophyllaceae > Silene > Silene latifolia. The sequence continues at coordinate 118,213,875 of NC_133532.1, read as the reverse complement.
ATTCGCTTATGTGCCTATAATTGACTACATGCCTAGGCTAACCTCGGATTCAAATCGTGATTATGTACCAAATCACAAGTACAGATTACAAATTTCCCACTGTCGTGATTTAATTTCCCAAATACATACATTTTACATGGTGTTACACACGAGCTTTTCTTCGTCGTATTGCCCTCTGAACACATAAACCTAATCTTGTTCATCATGTGGAATCGTGGTTCTTTATCCCCAACTCCGTTTCGACGTACCCCCTGCTCCTTGAAGGGAGCCAAAAGTTGGCTACTACGAACATGAAGTTCAAACCCCGTCTTATAAGCGTAAGTATAACAGAAAGCAGCAAACTGTTCACCTGATTCAAATTCCGCACCAATCGTAGGCTCAATAGCTGGTTGATTGTCTTCATTGCCTTCCAGAACATGTGCTGCATGCCGTAACAATTCAGTGGCTGTTTCATTCTCGTCAATGACTTCGTTTTCTCCCTCCTCCTCGATATACAAAGCATTTAAATCAAAACTATTCGACATTTTTAAATGATGAAGGTTGTTTTGAGAAGATGAAGGTGATGGAGTTGATGAACTTAGAGTTTGCTGTGTTGAACTACTTTGACTGTGGAAGTTGAAAGGTTAATCTCAATTTACTTTTAATTATTTTTATTTTTTTCTCATATTTTATTTTTAATTTTAAAAATAAAACCTACTATTTACGGTGGGTGGAAGTTGGAAGGTTTTCTCCCTAATTTTCTTTTAATTATTTTTAATTTCTTACTCATATTTTATTTTTAATTATTTATAATTTTAAAAATAAAACCTAATATTTACGGTGGAAGTTGGAAGGTTTTCTTCCTCATTTTCTTTTAATTAGTTTGATGAAAAATTCCCGCCTAATTCTCCCGCCAACCTAATCCTACCATTATCCACACTCCCTATAAATCCCTATGATTTAGTCATATAGGACTTTTTTTTTTTCAACTACAAAATCTTTCAAATATTAAGATTATGGGTGTCTTGCCGTCACCATATTGCGATCCCTCATTTGTAACAACCCTAGAAAGCTATGACAAGTTGCTCAGTAGAAATCCGAATTTCTTAATTGGGGAGGAGTTCATGGAAAGGGTGATGATCAATCGTCAGAAATTTATTGATCTTGCAGGCGCTAGGTTGGGTTTTTTACCTGGTTGTGACACTTACCCAGTCGTTCCTAGGCCAAGAAGGCCTCTTACAAGGAAAATGACATCTAAATTGTCTACTGGCCGTATCCAACTTACTTCGAAGCGGAATTGTCGTACTTGACATTCAAGCTATTCTTGATTATTATGAGATTGATGATCGCGACGTAGAAGGTGAATGGAGGAACTATTGGGAGATGGAGAGGGATTATATCATTAGAACTGGCGTAATTCCAAGTCACCTATGGTGCTTTCTTGTGTAAAATGTGTAATTGAATCAAATATTATTCAAGAATTGTTATGGTTACTAGCGTTTGTTTTAGTTAATTTAAATTCAATTTATCGTACTTGAACAATTTAGATTAAATATATCTTACATACATGTAACGGGATAATTTACGTAAGATAAAAAATCGATAATTCCTATTTACGTAAAATAAAAAAATCGATAATTTCTATTTACATAAAATAAAAAAATCGATTAAAGAATTTTAAAGGACACAATTTCATTGTATTGGAATATTGAAGGACAAAATGTCATTTCCTAAACATATTTATTTAAAAAATTCTCCCAACTCCTTCAACAAAATTTATTAATTTTAATTTATTAAGTAAAATAAAATCCGTGGCAGTTGAAAGGCCACATGTTGTTTCATTATCTCATCTATAAATACACTTTCACTAAATGCAAACCCTAGTTTCTCAACCAACAATTTACCATTCTTCATTTCTGTTTTCCTCTTCTCCTTCTCTTAAAACCCTAAGCTCAACAACCCTAAATCTTTAAACACCAAACTTCTTCTTTCATATAATGGATAAGAACATTCGCCTAACATTGATACACATGGAGAGGAACAAATACTATATCCGCCGCTTAGACGATTTAGAGACGAAGATCCACGACTACCTTGATAAGATTCGGGAGATGGGTATTAGCCATGACGTCTTGTCGGAGATGGAGCAGATGAGGTTGCATGCAGATTATGAATCTGCTATACAAGACCTCCAAAAAATAAAGGAGAATAGGAGCATTCTCATGGAAGAGAATGACTCCCTTGAAAAAGTTATTGCTAAATTTTTTTCAAATTAATTTAGTATGTATGTATGTATGTTTGGATGTTGTACCCAAATCCACAATTTTTCCTCCTATTTGGGTATTCATCTCGGTTTGTTAGTTTTTTAATTTGTAAAATATTTAAATTATTATATAAAATGTGGACTTCTAGTATTTTCCATTGATGTACTTTATTCAATTCCATCTCTTTTACTTGTTTAGTTGAACAGTTAAAATTGATTTGACAAAACACAACACAAAAAGAATAATGAACTGAACAATTGGGAGATTTGACATAATACCAACCAAAAAGAGTAATAAAAAATGAACAATTCAAATTTGATTTGACATAACACAACTTGAAATGACTATTGTAACTTGAAATGACTATTGTTGTTGCGTGTGTAAGAAAATCCGGCATGCATAAAGTCTTCAATTTCGAGAAACGATTTGACTTCCAAATCAAATCAAGTCACAACTTTTAATAAAAAAAAAAAAAAAAAAAAGGATTTTAAAACCCTAACTACTACCTTTTCCCATTATAAAAGGCAAAACACATTCATCTCAAAATTATCTTTCAAAGACACAAACCCTAATCTTTTTTTATCCATACTCCTCCATTATCAATCAAGGTATTTGTTCTTTTATCTTCAATTATTGTTTGGGTTTTTTGTTTTTGTCAGAATTGATTTTATTGAATAAATCCCAAACCCAAATCGATTTTTTTAACTATCTATTTAACTGATTGTGCGGTTGTTGCTTCTTAATTTAATTTAATTGTTTCAGATGGATAGACAGTTTGTTGCTTTCTTATTTCAATACACAATGGATCGCAAAACGTTCTCACGGGCTGCGAGAGATTGACGTTCATTGGAAACCCTAATCACTGTGAGAGCGTCTCATGTACGAGACATGGCCATAACAAGAGGGATGCATGACGTACAAGCAAATATGGATAATATGATAAGCATATTAAGGGCAAATCGCGAACCAAATAATAGAAATTAGCAAAATTGAAAGGGAGATTGTTCAACTTGAATCTCTTGGATTTTAATTAATTTTAGTTAATATTTCGTATTTTGTAAGGATTATTGTAAGTATGGTTTGTATTATATTTTATGAATCTATGAAGATCCTTTTTATTTACCCAGATGCAAGTGTCTTTAGTTGCAAAATTAACAATGAAATTTATACAAAAAAAAAAAAAAAAAAAAAGAGAGAATTAAACGACAAAATGTAAACGAAAATAGATTATTATTAACATAAACTTTAAAAAAAAAAGTACAATATTAAGCCTAGTCCTTATTAATCAAGGACTTTAAAATGTTAATATCATCCTCTAATTCTTTCCTAAGTTTGCAACATTTTTCATGTGTACCCAACACGGATTTGACGAAATCATCCGCTTCCTTCTCCATTTCCTTCATGCCTTTTGCATAACAATCGCTGCGAATTTTAATCGCCCCGACCACCATCTTCATCACTCTGAACTCCTGTTCATGGAGCATGGCAACCTGTTCTTCTAAACCAGTTACAGATTCAATAGCAATATTGTGAAGTCCTTCCATTTGAAATTTCTGAGGTTTTAGAGAGAAGATAAAGAGAGATAAAGTGAATGAGTAAGGAAAGGTTAGGTAGAAATGGATACTTCTTTTAACTCACCCGTATTTATAACAAGGATGGTGACCTTTGGTTCATGAATTAAATTAAATAAATTAAATTAGATTAAATTAAGTGGTTCATGAATAAATTCAATTAAACTATGAATAATACGCCCCGATTGGAAACCCTAATCACTGGAGCGTCTCATGTACGAGACGGATCCTTTGGTTTGTATTATATTTTATAAAACTATGAAGATCCTTTTTCATTACCCACATGCATGTCTCTTCAGTTGCAAAATTAACAATCAAATTTATACTAAAAAAACAAATAGTAGAGAATTAAACGACAAAATGTAAGAACGAAAATAGATTATTATTATTAAGATAAACTTAAAAAAAGTACAATATTAAGCCTAATCCTTATTAAGTAAGGATCGTAAAATCTTAATGTCATCTTCAAATTCTTCCCTAAGTTTGCAACATTTTTCATAAGTACCCAACACGGATTTGATGAAACCATCCGTTTCCTTCTCCATTTCCTTTATGCCATTTGCATAACAATCGTTGCGAATTTTAATCGCCCCGACCACCATCTTCATCGCCCTCAACTCCTGTTCACGGAGACAGGAAACTTGTTCTTCCAAAAAACTCATAGATCCAATCATAAGATCGTTAAGGCCTGCAATTTCGACTGCCATTTCAAAAAATCTGAGTTTTTAGAGAGAAAATAAAGAGAGATAAAGTGAATGAGTAAGAAAAGGTTAGGGAGAAAGGTGATTCTTCTTTTAACTCCCCTCGTATTTATAACAAGGATGGTGACCTTTGGTGAACCATAACATGAATAAATTAAATTAAATTAAACTAAATAAAATTAAATTAATAAAATGTGGTGGTTCATTAATAAATGCAATGAAAATTAAAGAAACACATCGGAATACTAAAAGACAAAATTTTCTAAGATTATAATTACAATATTAAGGAAAATAAAGATTACAATATTAAGGAAAACTAAATTAATAAAAACTAAAACTAAAACTAAATTAAAGGTTACAATATTAAGGAAAAAAAATAAAACTAATTTCTAAGATAAAGAAGGCAAAATAGCCTCTAAGGCTCCGATCTCCCTCTCCAAGTCCTTCCTGAAATCGTATGTCCTCTGATAGTCACGTAAGAAGGATTGTATGAGGGACTCGAGTGATTTGTCGAAATCTTTGATACCTCTTTCATGCCAACGGTTGCGGCGTTCCATAAGGGATTTCATCCTCGAAACATGCTCCAACTCCGTCACACAGAGCTCATCCACCAAAGCTTGTTTACCTCTAATTGATCTATTAACAACATCAACGGCCGCGTTTTCCATCTTGACGTATACAAATATAAGGATTAAATTAGAATTAAGAATATTAAAGGTATTATTGAGAGAAGAGAGAGAGAAGTTGAACAAATAGAGAAAGAGATGAAAATAAGTACTATTGAGAGAAGTTAGAGAGAGATTTTGATTATGTTTTAGTTGATATGATAACAAAAAAAAAATGCTTATAAAGGTTGTAATATTTACCAATCCGTGGCTTTATTTGTGATTGGTCACTTATAGGATCAACGGCCACGATTTAATGTGGAATATCATCAAATATTTTAATTACAACTGAACGGTCACGATTAACTATTAAGTACCATCACTTTTTAAGTTGTTTTAACACTAGATTGTCCTTTTCCCGCCAAAATATTCGTACAATCCTATTGATCATACGTTGCAACGATTAGTCGATAGCAACGTACGATCTCATCTTAAGTCTTGGAAACTTGTTAAAATTAGTCCTACACCGTTGATCGGAATAATTAACTAATTATAGCAACATACGATTGATAACAACTTAACTTAGGTCTTACGTCCCGAGACATAGGTATCTACACCCGTATTGATCGTACATTGCTATGATTAGTGAATAGCAACATACGATTGATAACAACTTAACTTAGGTCTTACGTCCCGAGACATAGGTATCTACAACCGTATTGATCGTACATTGCTATGATTAGTCAATAGCAACGTACGATCTATAACATTTTAAACATAGGCATCTAAACCCGTATTGATCGTACATTGATATAATTAGTCAATAGCAATGTACGATGTATAACATCTTAAACCACAAGACATAGGTATCTAAACTCGTATTGATTGTATATTGCTATGATTAGTCAATAGCAACGTTCGATCGATAACATCTTCAACCATAATACATAGGACCATAATACATTGGGATCTAAACTCGTATTGATCGTATATTGCTATGATTACTCAATAGCAATGCACGATCGATAACATCTTAAACCATAAGACATAGGTATCTTAATCAATTATCCCGTTCTAATCATATATAAACTCATATTGATCAAACGTTAAGTCTTAACCTTAGGTCTTAAATTTACATCTTAACCTTACGTATTACACATACATCGTACATATGGCTAAAAACCCTAAAACCACAAATAAACCCTATAAACCCTATACACCCAAAACTCCTAAAAAACCTAGAAACCCTAAACCCCAAATAAACCCTAAACCCTAAACCCCAAATAAACCCTAAACCCCAAATAAACCCTAAAATTTTATTTTAACCAAACCATGATGGACTAAAATTTGGATGATCATCAACGCGACAAGCTATGTAGAACATTTGTATTATATTTCTATTTTAATATTTTAACTTAATAAACAAAATAAATTAAGTAACAAGAAAACCATTCATTTTTTAACATTGTTTTTTAAACACAACAAAAATAAAAACTTATATTTTAATATAAATTTAACTGTTGTTTTTTATTTCATAACAAATAAAAACTTATATTTTAATATCAATTTAACGATTGTTTTAATATTTTAATATTTTAAAACTTGTTTTTTATATTCATTTATTATATTAATATGTTACTTTATCAATGTAATCGTATATTTATATTATGTTTTCAATAATAAAATTTATATTTTAATATTTTAACTTAATAAAACTAACATTTAAAAATATGTTTCGGCATTAATATGTTACTTTAGTCTACGAATTACATAAAATATTTACTTTCAATTATTTAAAAACATGTAAATAAATTAAGATATATATTATTTACTATTATTTTTAATAATATAATTGGTCATTAATAATTTTAATCTACTTGCCTTTTCGAAATCTAGAAAATAAATTAAGATGCATAGGGAAGACAAACGTTAATAATTCAATTTTATGGAGAATAGTAAGAGTTACACTATTTTTTTTTTTAATTCCATTTTATCGAGTATGATAACAAATCGCCCTTTTTGGTTTATATTTTTTAATTTTAATTTATAAGGACAATTAAATTAAAAGAAAGGTAATATGAAAAGAAAATTACTTTCATTAATATTAAAAACGACGTACAAAGGGAAAAAAAAAAAAAACAACAAAATTTTTAAAAACTAAACCTAATGACTACAACCAACACAAGAATCAAATCTAAGTTTCTTAGAATTGAGCCTTCTTGGACGAGTCCTCCCGAACCTCTTCTTGGACATCTTTGAAGGGAGGATGTCGGGGGTTTTTGTGCATGGCGAGTTCCCCATAGCTTTTCCGGAGTTCTTCGGCTTAGGAGGGGTTGCTATAACATCAATCACCTCCACTACTTCGTCCTCCTCTACCTCCTCCACCCTAACAATGGAGGAATCAACTTTAGGGGTAGCTAACATCTCTATCCCATCGTCAATTTTCTTCCAATACATTTTGTCGAGTTCAAATTTACCCCAATTAAGCATATTAAATTCCTCCTCAAATAAATCGACAAGGAAAGTATTTCCATGGTAACCTGGACTAGCTCTCGTTAAAGCATTTTGGACATTTGTAGGACCAACTTGTTTGATTATTTCTCTCATGAACAATCTCGTGCACACAATGTCTCTTGCATGGGCTTTCCTCTCTTCCGACATTTTTGTTATTTCACTTTAGGATAGTTAAATTAATTTAGTAGGGAAGATGTAGTTTGGATGAATTAAAATTTGGAGGGAATGACTATATTTATAATACAATATTTCCCTCCAAAAAAAAAACAATCAATGCATGGTTTACCGCCAAATGCAAGTTAGGTGGGGAAAACCCTAACGACCTTTCATCTTCTTAATCATTACAAAATAAAAATAACAACGTATAGATTATCAGCAAATAATTCGTGTAGCACAGTTGGTAAGATACATCATTTTCTAACCAGACGTCTAAGGTTCGAACCTTGTTGCGGTATGTTTTTTATTAACAAGTTTTTTCTGTGTACTTTATGTAAAAAAAAAAGTATTTAAATAAAAATAGTTGTACCATAAATAATTATGTCAAACAAATTTATATTATTAACATTTTTTTAAGAATTTTTTATTAAATAATTATGTCCAATAGTTTTTTTTAAAGAAAATTAAAAAATAATTTTTTTTTTTTTTTTATTTAACTCACTAATTTCATACTTAATATTTTGAAAATAAACAAAGAAAATTTAATGTAAAAACAGTGCCTTATAAAATGCAAAAACAATTTATCAATAATAATAATAAAAAAATAAAACCTTGAAATACAGAACGCAAATATATTCAATAATAAATTAAAACGAAAAATACATATAAAAAATAATCAGCGAAAATAATTATACAAAATATATTGTATAAATATAACGTATTAATATCGTATATGCAAAACGTACAAATATAACGTATTAATTAATGTATCCGCCTCAGTATAAATATACGGTATACAAATGCATACATAAATATTGAAATACACAAAAATATTAATAATATAAATAACAGTTAAATATAAATTAGGAGAGAAGTTTTATTTAATTAATAAAATATATGGCAAAACCGAGGACATTAATTAGGGAGGGTAATTAATGAAGGAATCAAGGGATTAATTAGATAAAATCAGATTCTTTGAGTTGGACAAGTGGCGCGTTTTCATTGGTGGTGTATGAGAGCCCTCATACACCTGGTGTAACTCTACCCTTTTCGAATGTTCATCTAGTTTGGTAATTCTTGAAAACTGGTAACAGTAAGAGCATGTTTGGCCTCAATTCTCAAAAATGATTTTTTGTTTTTCAAGCTTAATTTTTCAGAAGTGTTTTTCAAAAGCAGAAACAACAAATAGTTGCTTCTATTTCTATGGGCAAAAATATGGATTTTTAGTTTTTGAAAAATTTTGTTTAACTTTTAGAAAACTATGTGTTTGGCCAAAAAGTGTTTTTGAGTCCAAAAACACTTTTACAAACTAGGCCAAACACACACTAAATAAGGTAAAAAGATACGACCAAGTGAAGTGGTTTTTGACTGCATTAACAACAGATATCTACTTTTTCGTAAACGTGATCACATTTGTATACATATTATCAAAATTTAATCACAAATTTTAATATATGATGCTGTCACACAGTGAGACGGTCCATTTTTGTGGCGATAAATTGAATACATGAGTCACACATACGTTATATACCAAAGTTGGCTGGTGTGAGTGGTAAAAGCTCTCTGTTAATGTGTAATCCCCTAATTAGGGTGATTAGCTTAGATTGATATATATACTCAATAATTACATTATCGTATCCATAACTAACATATACGTAACCTAAATACAAGGCAAATTACAAGGCTAAAGATACGGTATAAAATATTTACATATTTACCCTAATACGACATATTTACACTAATACGCCCCCGCGGTTGGAGTGGGAGGCGGCTGATGAGTAGTATTTTAGTCGTTTTTTACCCCGCGTTTATACCTTATTCCGACTTGATTTTGTGTGCTTAATTGTCTAATAAGCTCATTTATTTACTAATTTATAATAATTATTAGTCGTATTAGTTTATAATTAATAATTAATTGTATTTATGTATAATATTAGTATAATTATTAGTATATTAATTTAATGTGCAGGCAAGACGGAAAAGTGAGGCGGAAGAGCAAGACGGGATTATGAGAAGAAATGGCGGAGGTGAAAATAAGCCAAATCATGGAAAAATAAACTAAGTAAAGGAGCAGCTGCTAATTTCAGACGGTTTTTGCTGAGCTTTTACTACCACCTCCGGCCACCATGGCAGCCACCACTCACCACCAATGACCACCCTCCACTTCCAACATCGCATTCCACCCACCTATGACCACCGTATGCCACCACACCAGCCGCCACGTCACCACCTTTCCCCCTAGCCACAAACATATAATTACAACCATTTTATGCGACCATCTTTCAACCACCACCAAAGCCACCTCCAGCCACCTTGGCAGCCACCCATCACCACCACTAACATCCTCCCACTTCCAACTTCACAACCCAACCTCCCATGGCCGCCACAACCACCCAAAACAGCTACCATGAACTCTCCTTCCACCCCCGTCCGTAAACAATACAAACAACAATCATAAATCAAACCATCTTTTACACCACTTTCAACCACTTCGAACCACCATAGTTGAAGCCCAATCGAGCCACCATGGCTCGAGCAGCGACAACTCAGACCACCATGGTCACCTCATTCGAGCATCCAAGCGAGCCTCATCAGTCCTATACGGATTGACTGGTTAATTGTTTTAACTTTTGAAAAGGAGAAAAGAAGTTATGAAATGACAATTAGTGCCCTTGTTTTCATTGCTTTTATTTAGTTTAAGTGGGGTTAGTTTGGTCTTTCCATACTTAGAATTGTGGGGTTATAAAACCCATTTTGTCGCAGGAAACAAAGAAGGGAGACACAATTTTAGACGCAGGCAGGGAGGAAATTAGACGGCAGTAGTTAGAAAATTAGTAGGTCTCAAAATAAAACCTCCTCTTATTTAGACCTGGCAAAATCAACCCGACCCGATTGACCCGACCCGAAAAGGATGACCCGAGACCCGAAATCGACCCGAATTGCTGAACCCGAATGACACCCGAAGCCCGAAGTGACCCGACCCGACCCGAAAATGACCCGAGCTTTCATGGACCCGTAACAGACCCGACCCGAAATGACCAATCCGAAACCACTCAACTTGAAAATGACCCGACAAAATATAACTTTAATTGACTCTAATAGACTTGAAATGTCTCTCTTCTCTTAATCTTTGACCCGAAAATGGCCTGACCCGAATTAACCCGACCCGCTTGACCCGAAACACACCCGACCAACAAACCCGAAATAGACCCGTAACCCGAAATGAACTGACCTGATCCGAACTAACCCGAAATTTTGAGAAACCCGAAATGACCCGACCCAAACTGACCCGACCCGAACCCGACCCGGTTGACCCGTTTGCCAGGTCTACTCTTATTTCTCCTCCTTATTAGTTTAATTAGATATTAATTTAGTTCATCAATTCGGTTCAAGATTTAATCTTTTTGTATTCAAGTTATAGATCTATCCCATTTATGCAATCTCCTTTCATATGGTACAATTTTCTCATCTCTTTTTTATTGTTCTTATCATTTTCATTTCATTATTTATGTTAGTCTTACTTGTTAATTCAATCCAAGTTTGTTACTTTATTAGTTTAATTATGTTTATTACATATTTATTATTAGTGGGTAGCTTAATTATTGTGTCCTTAATTATGTTAGAGTAGAATAATTAGTTAGGGGGAAGGGATTAGTGTATTAAATTAGGATTTCATTTAATGGGTAGTCATTATTATCTTTAATCGTTAAGTCATTTGTGTTAATTTGTCACTTAATTGGTACTTTAATGTGTTGTGTAGCCCTAATGACGATTAGTGTTATTTGACCTTGTTATCGAGTCGATGTGGGAGACCCGGGACTTGATTAGGCGCATTTAGGATGAGACCGTTTCTTATTATTGTCACGAGAGTGAGTAATAGGGTGGTTGGGTACTTAGTGACTCGAGAGAGTATTAAAACCTCATTTTAACACTTATACTTTGTCGATTAATGAATCTTTAAACCCCATTGAGAATTCAATTAGATACATGAACCCCTTTAATCCCCCTAACTCCCTTAACTAGTCATTTTATATCTACTTTCATTGTTTACTTGTTAGTTATTCATTCATTTCTTGTTTTAGATACTTTTAGAACATTTTCAACATCAATCTCATCGACCGACTAAACTAAAACTAAACAATAGACTTGTAGCCTAACCCCACCATCCTTGTGGTTCGACCTCGACTTACCAAACTTTACTAGTTAGGTATCGAGTTTTATAAATTTGTTTTTGATAAGGGTGTGACGACTTTATCCTACTATCAGCGGCCGAACGCTCAAGCTGGAACGAAAGCGATTAAATAAAAATCGAGGAAGTCCTTTTGTAAATATATCGGCATATTGATATGCGGCAGGAACATGTAGAACACGAACAAAACCAACATGAACTTTCTCACGCACAAAATGAATGTCTAACTCAATATGTTTAGTGCGTTGATGTTGAACGGGGTTGCCAGCCAGATAAACAGCGGAAATATTATCACAGTAAACCAGTGTAGCACGCAGGATAGGAACATGAAGTTCAAATAATAAATTTCGGAGCCAACTGGTTTCAGCAACGGCATTAGCAACACCACGATATTCGGCCTCAGCACTAGACCGGGAGATGGTCGGTTGTCGTTTAGAAGACCAGGACACAAGGTTATCTCCCAGAAAAACACAGTAGCCCGACGTCGATCGACGTAAATCAGGACACCCACCCTAATCAGCATCGGAATAGGCGGTAATAGCAATCGACTTGGACTTAGAAATAGTAAGACCATAAGCAAGTGTACCTTTAACATAGCGGAGCAGACGTTTGAGGAAATGAAGATGCGGCTCACGCGGGGCATGCATAAATAGACAAACTTGCTGGACAGCATAAGCAATATCAGGTCGGGTGATGGTCAACATCGGAGGGCCCCAAACAAATCATGCGGTAAAGAGAGGGATCAGAGATAAGTGGACCTGCAGTGGCACTTAGTTTGGACCCAACATCAACAGGAGTAGTGGTAGGGTTGCAAGAGGACATAGAGGCACGACTGAGAATACTTTCAGCATATTTCTGCTGAGATAAGAATAAACCTGTGCCAGCCCTAGTAACAGTGATGCCCAAAAAATGATTAAGAGCGCCCAAATCTGTCATAGCAAATTCCTGTGACAAAGAAGTTATAATACGTTGCAAAAGGACGGAACTAGATACAGTGAGAATGATATCATCCACGTATAATAAAATATAAGCCGTGTCAGTACCGGAATGATAGATGAATAAAGATGTGTCGCACACACTGCTATGAAAACCCTGTGACAAAAAAAATGTTGCAAAACGTTGAAACCAAGCACGAGGGGCTTGCTTAAGGCCGTATAAAGACTTACGCAAGCGGCATACATGAGACGGGGTAGACTTGTCAACAAAACCAGGGGGTTGATGCATATAAACAGTCTCAGCCAAATCACCATGAAGAAAAGCGTTCTTAACATCGAGCTGGTGGATTGGCCAGGAGCGAGAGATGGCAAGGCTAAGAATAGTACGGATCGTTGTGGGCTTAACAACAGGGCTAAACGTTTCGTCACAATCAACACCAACCTGTTGTGATTTACCGTTGACCACAAGACGAGCCTTATACCGCTGTAATGAACCATCACTATTAAATTTATGACGATATAACTATAAACATCGAATGACATTAACATCATTTGGCCGAGGGACTAAATCCCAGGTGTGATTTTCCTTAAGTGCACGAAACTCGTCCTGGATAGCAATAGTCCAGTTTGGGTCTCGGAGAGCCTCGTGGGGTGACTTTGGGAGGGCTGGTTGGAGGGCTGTCGTGGGTGGGGGAGTGAGGAGGAGTCTGGGGTTCAGGTGTGGGCTGGTTAAGTGCGGTTGAGGGTGTGGTGAAGGCGTCAAATAGGAGGGGGTTGATGGGAGTCCCAAGAAACGCGTATGAGTCTGGTTTTTCGTGAGAAGTCTCCGCAAACGGGAAATAAGATTCATCGAAGGTGACATGACGAGAGATGTATAGTTTACCAGTGGACAAATCAAGACACCTATACCCACGATGTTGAGGCGGGTAGCCTAGAAAGACACATTTAATGGAGCGAGTAGCTAATTTGTGAGGTCGTTGGGCCGATAAATTTGGATAACAAGCGCAGCCAAAAACACGTAAGTGATCATAGGAGGGGTCTTTATTGAAGAGAGCGGAAGTGAAGAGTTTTTGTGGGAAGAATATTATTGAGGTGGACAGCAGCGTGAAGGGCATCAACCCAATAAGAGGGGGGGGGGGCGTGGTAGAGGAGATCTAAAACAATTTTATTGAGACGACGGATCATGCGCTCGGCCTTACCGTTTTGTGGGGAAGTTTGAGGACAAGAAAACCGAAATACCAGGCCCTTTTGGTTGGCAAATGAGTTGAAAGAATTATTGTCAAATTCACGACCTAAATCGCATTGAAAAGTTTTAGTGGGACAATTGAATTGTGTGTGTATGTAGGACATAAATTGAAGGAATTTTTGATATACCTCAGATTTAGCAGTTAAAGGGTAAACCCAAACAAATTGCGTAAAATTATCAATAAGAACGAGATAATACTTGTGACTACTTTTACTCAAAACAGGACTAGTCCATAAATCGGCATGTATACTATCAAACGGAGCTAAAGTAGCAGAAGTAGAATCATGAAAAGGCAAGCGTTTGTGTTTACTAATTTGGCACGAATGACACAGATTATCGTGCGACCCTTTATTATAACTTATGAAAGACTGACTCCGAAGAAACTGAAGAATGTTTGGTCCTGGATGACCAAGACGACTATGCCAAACATCACTGGAAAAGTGAGAAGGCTGTGACCAGGGGCAGTTGATGATGACGAAGACTCAGAAGACACGGGGTAAAGCTTGCCATTACTATCGCTCCTCAGGATCGTAGTCCCATTCTGAAGGTCCTTCACAGAAAAATCAAACGTGTCAAACTCAACTGAGACATTATTATCTTTTGTAAACTGACGGACATAAATGAGGTTCTTTATAATATGAGGAGTGTAAAGGACATTGGTAAGATATAAAGTGCGGTCTTTGGCAGGTAAGGTTGTGGTTCCCGAGCCTCGTACTGGAATACTATTACCATTGCCAACTAAAATAGAACGAATATTACTTGCACTAGAAGGAGAAATCAGCGTACCTGCATCAGATGTGAGGTGAGACGATGCACCAGTGTCCATAAACCACGGACCATTAACTGGTTGTTGTAATCCCAAAGCCTGGAAGGCTTGCCTAAGGTCGGTTGGTTTCGGTTTCAGCAATGTGGGCTTGGCCATAAGAGCCACGGCCAGCAGAACTGTTAGAACGCGGGGCACCCCATAGCTGCCATGGTTGAACCCACCCCGGATATGTGGGATAGGGACATGGAGGTGGAGTCCACGGGTACGGCCAGGGGCCAGGAGACGGCCAAGAGGGAGCAGAAACAGAGGAGGTATTGTCGGGTGCAGAGGAGTCAGTGCGCGGCTTATTGTTGTTGCTGCCACGATTATCACGACGGCGATTGTTATTATTATTATTATGGAAATTAGGATTATAGTTATTACCTCGATAATTAGACGAGCGAGGTGGTTGTTGAGGCGGCTTGGATTTTTCACTCCATCCCGACGAATTAGAGGAAGGAGGATTAGAGACAACCAACGCTTCTGAAGATTCATCCCGAGGAGTTTGACGGTGCAATTCCACTTCAAGCATACTCCGAGTCGTCTCAAAATTTGGCAGCGTCTGATTAATATAGGATGCGACGGTGTCGTATGACGATGGAAGACCACGAACAAGCTGTAACACGAGACGCTGATCGTTTACAGTAGCACCGACGTCCTTTAATTGACCAGCGAGATCCCGCAAACGCTGGCAATAGGCATCCAGGGATGGCATATTGACGAGTTTAAGGTTGTTAAAACTCATTCTCTAAGGCGGCAGCTCGTGCCCCTTTATTGCTAAGGAAAATATTCTGAACTCGCAGCCATGCCTCATACGCCGTGGACTCGTCTTCAAGGACCCGGGAAGAAGGTCATCGCTCAGTGTCCCGTAAATCCATTGAAGGACATGAGCATCGATCTTACACCATTCGTCATAGTTGTCGGCATCAGGAGCAGGTGGCTTGGTACCGTCAATATGAGCAAGAACTTTGTAACCCTTGGCGTGAAGCGTAAATAGGCGAACCCATGACGCCTATGTGACCTTTGTCGTTCCGTCGAGAACACGTATTTTGTGTTGTATGTTGGAGACGGTGAAAACGGGGTGGAGGGGAGGCTTTTGTGTTGGCGGTGGTTCAGGTTTGTCGCCCATCGAAATGGGGTGATCGGACTGTGGGGATAGCAGTCAGTGAGGATGAGAGCCGAGGCAAGGAGGCGGAACAAACTAGGGTTTCTATCGTAACCTAGCTGATACCATGTTAATGTGTAATCCCCTAATTAGGGTGATTAGCTTAGATTGATATATATACTCAATAATTACAATATCGTATCCATAACTAACATATACGTAACCTAAATACAAGGCAAATTACAAGGCTAAAGATACGGTATAAGATATTTACATATTTACACTAATACTCTCATCTCTTAAACAAGTGGTCAAGGTTCGACTCTGGACTCTTGCGAATGAAAAAGCCAATTCAACCTATTAAATTGTCTTCATTATCGGAGGAGATTTTCTCAACTGTCGGTAGGGGATACTCGTGATCAACAAAAAAAAAACGCGCTATATAAACTTGCGAAAATACGGAATACCCTATATGGCTATATCCAACTTTGTAACCTTCTTAACGGCCCCTGGTTCAAAACCCAGTTGAGGTTTTCTTCACTAATTTACCTTATTACCATGCTGAAAAGAGAGTATATCTGTTGTTAATTACTGCTATATATATGTTAACAAAGTCGGTACATCAGCTAGTAGCGACTTGGTTCGCTTTTTTACGTTAATTTGACAAATAGTTAATTAAAACGCATTAGAAAAAAGTTTCTGAATACTTCTATCTGGAGTACATTTAATCAGGTTTTAGTACTAGAGACGATGATAAGAAACACTAACTGAACAGAATAACAAAATAAGGACCTGGTACAGCTACTGGAAGCACAACTAGGTTTCAGCAATGATGGCGGCTATCTGATGAATGAAAGCCTCGTCAATTTCAAAATTATTAGGATATTCAAAATCAGGATTAGTTGCGGTTGGATAGTTATAGTCCTCAGTCGAATCACATGGACACCGTAAATCCTTGATCTGTTATGATAATCTCTTCCCTAAATCTCCCGCAAGATCCAAACGGAAGCAAGCACGCAGGTCAAGGGATTGAAGATGACAACAACTATCAAGGATTGCCGTTAGACCAGTATTTGTCATGTTATTGCCAATCAGCTGTAGGTGGCACAATTGAGGCATGCTTGCTGCAATTGCCAATGTGTGACGATCCGCACACTTGAACCCTTAGATTTATTTATGCTTATGTAATTTCATTTCTCTTGTACATTTGTAGTAAGTATTTTCTTAGTAGTTTTAGAATAGGTTTCCATAAATAGGTATATCGCTATTCTGAACTAAACTTGTAAAATCAATGTTTCCTGCTACCAGGATGTAAATATCAAATTTCCCTCTTTAGGGAGTACTAGTGAATGAAAATCTACTTCCTACCTTGTGCCTTCGTATTGCTTGTTGTTGCTTTGTTGTGAACGACTTTTTGCCTTCACTTTACTAACAAGCCGTGTTTGTGGGATCGACACTAGGATCCCGACTCAAACCCCGAGACCCGAGTATCGTGCTAGTGGGCGATCCCTCACTAGTACGAAGACCCTTGTCGCTTGCATCTTGCCTTGAGACGGGCAAGGGTGCGCGCACGGTCCCAAAAAGTAGCGGACCGTGACATTTGGTATCGAGCCCGGTCTTGGACGGGCGTCTGCAAGCCGCATTTGTTTATCGAGATCGAGAAAATGGGCGAAACAATCGAGGACCGAGTGGATGCCTTAGAGGACGCAATCGACGTCAAGCTTCCCAAACTCGAGGACATCGTGATGCGGATGGCCGCGAGCCTCGAGGAGTTGCAGAAGACGGTTTGTGACCTTGAGACGAAGGTAGACGGGATGGACATTCGCATCCAAGCGATCAGTGGTGCGATCCCCGACGATCGGGAGGAAGAGATCAATCATCTGCACCGAAAGGTCGAGATGTTAGAGAACACTTGTGCCACGCTCGTGAAAGCGGTGGGCAATGACGGGAAATCTATGGGGAGCCATAAGGTGAAGGCACCCCCACCTCGTGCCTACGATGGGGCGAGGGATTCGAAAGCGGTGGATAACTTTATCTTCGATATGGAGCAGTACTTCCGAGTAAGTGGGCTCGACGAAGACGCGGAAGTTGTCACGGCAAGCATGTATCTAGCCGACGATGCCAAGATGTGGTGGAGGGCTAGGTACAAGGAAATTGATGCGGGCACGATTACGGTGACATCGTGGGCCGACTTCAAGAGGATCTTGAAGGATCACTTCTACTCCGAGAACACGGAGTTTGTTGCTCGGAAGAAGTTGAAGGAAATCAAGCACACCAAATCAATCCGGGAATATGTGAGGGAATTCTCAGCGTGCATGCTCGAGATTAGCGAAATGTCCGAGACGGATAGGACATTCGAGTTCATTGACGGGTTGAAGAGGTGGGCACAACAAGAGGTCATGAGGCAGAATCCCAAAACTCTGTCTTCGGCCATATCGGCTGCGGAGCGCCTACTCGACTTTCATGGAGAGCGAGAGGCACCAAGAGTGGTGGCACCAACGGGGAATACTCAAAAGCGTCACAGAGTGGGTACAATGGACAAAGGCCACAAAACAGCGCCATTTCATTGGGAACATCGGTTCCGCCACAAGGAAGTCAAGCCCAATCGGCGAGCACTACGAACTCGCCCTCAAGCTCGTCTTCGAAGGGGGGAAACTCTACTGCTTCCACAACGAAGAGACCGTTCGCGTGTTTTGTGTGCAAGGGTCCTCACAAGATGGACGATTGTCCGAACCAAGCGGAGTTCAATGCCATGTTCAAGAAGATGCCGAAAGGGGCTCAAGAACGTCTTGATGGGGCGTTGGCCGACTATCACCAAGAGTGTAACGAAGACTCGAGTGATGGTGAAGACCAACCACGGATGGGCTCACTTCAGAGGATCAGCGCGATGGGGAAGTACGAAGCTTCCTCCGCCAAGAAATCCGACGGGCTCATGTACGTGGACATGATGGTGAATGGGAAGCACGCACGAGCTTTGATCGACTCGGTGCCTCCCACAACTTTGTTACGAAAGAAGAAGCGATCGGTTGGGGCTTGTTTTGCGGGATGCTAACAAATTTTGCCTGCCGTCAATGGGAAAATGAGACGCGTCCAAGGAGTGGCTAAGAAGGTCGCGGTCCAAGTGGGTGAGTGGGCAGGGGAGCTCGACTTCACCACCGTTCCGCTGAATGACTTCAAGTTAGTACTCGGGATGCAGTTCTTTCAGAAAGCATTGGTGGTATTGAAACCGAGTGACGGATCGATGCTACTAATGGGGTCTATCGTAGTGAAGACGGTAGACAGCGACGAAGACAAGGGGCAGCATCGAATTTCGGCTATGAGGGTGATACCGACGCCGAAACAAGGGATGCAACCTTGGAGAATGCCTAAAGGTTCGGTGGAGCCGAGGGCGAACAAGACCCAGGCTAACTACAATGCTAAGTGGCCTGGGGGACGAAAGAAGAGTCTACCCTCTCACCGAGGAGTAGACAATGAGGGCCGAGATGCCCAAAGAAGTAGGCCTCGTACCATCAGGGGGCCGCGTCGATGTGCTGAATCGACGTCCTGGTTTGCGGGTCAGTCGACCCAAGAGATAAGGCCTCGTACCATCAGGGGGCCGCGTCGATGTGTTGAATCGACGTCTGGTTTGCATGGTCGATCGACCCAAGAGAGAAGGCCTCGTACCATCAGGGGGCCGCGCCGAAATGCCGATTCGGCGTCCCGGAGATCTCACATTCCCTTGAATGCGCAGTCTGAAGTGACGAGAGACAAGACGAAGGTCCGTTGGGGCCAGATTGAAGGAATCTCGAGAGAGGACTTTCTGCCAGCGCAAAGTGGACTTTCCCGAGAGACAAGGAGCACGTGGTGGACGTGGAGAACATGATGTTCGGCAGCTTCTATGTCAAGGAACTCCAACCTATCCTTGAAGGGACGAAGAGGCCAGTCATTGTGTGGGACGAAGCGCACATTCAAGCCGAGTTGTACAAGCCAATCCCCAACACCGCATGGACAAAATGAGCTCACCGAGGATGACTCACCAAGCACCGTTCAAGATTTTTGTGTTGCCGAGGGCGGCAACAGATTAGGTGGGGGAGAGTGTGACGATCCGCACACTTGAACCCTTAGATTTATTTATGCTTATGTAATTTCATTTCCCTTGTACATTTGTAGTAAGTATTTTCTTAGTAGTTTTAGAATAGGTTTCCATAAATAGGTATATCGCTATTCTGAACTAAACTTGTAAAATCAATGTTTCCTGCTACCAGGATGTAAATATCAAATTTCCCTCTTTAGGGAGTACTAGTGAATGAAAATCTACTTCCTACCTTGTGCCTTCGTATTGCTTGTTGTTGCTTTGTTGTGAACGACTTTTTTCCTTCACTTTACTAACAAGCCGTGTTTGTGGGATCGACACTAGGATCCTGACTCACACCCCGAGACCCGAGTATCGTGCTAGTGGGCGATCCCTCACTAGTACGAAGACCCTTGTCGCTTGCATCTTGCCTTGAGACGGGCAAGGGTGCGCGCCACGGTCCGGCAAAAGTAGCGGACCGTGACACAATGCCACCTCATCATTTTCCAAAAACAGACTTTTGGAACCTAGATTGTTGAATCGGAATGTAGTGAGGGAGGGACAAGACTTAATGATAGAAATAGCTTCTCTGTTTTCAAAGTCGCAGAGAGTAAGTTCAAGTTCTTCCAGGGAAGATAGCTTTTCAAGTGCTTCTACCAATGCCTTTTCAGATATACCGTCACATTTTGCAAGCCGGAGGCGTTTTAGTTGGCTCAACCTGCAGCAAGAATAGAGTTATAGTTAAGTGCATCTAAATAAATATTTTTTCCGTCTCATTTATTTGTTTACCTTTTTATTCTTTGTCAAGATGTATTTTAATCAAAGGTAAACTACTGATTGTGACGGAGGGCGTATAAGACTACAAGGTAATTTCACTAATTTATTATTATCCCAACAGCACAAGTGCAAAAAAAAAATGATACGAGGTATTGGAGATCAGATGCACACAGCCTTACCCTGTGTAAGGCGAAGTTAAATGCAGGGGCGGAACTGGGCCTAGGCTACTCGGGCTGTAGCCGGAGATGACTTTTTCGATAGAAGAAAAATATATATATAGCTGTGTATATATTTTATCTGTATAGCACTTTGGTCCAGTGGCTGGCAACTTAGCTATCACTCCCAAGATCGCGGTTCAATTCTTGCTGGAGATTTTTTTTGGCTCCCCATTCTACATTCACCCACTTTTTGTCAGATGGTGCTACTTGGGAATTGGGGTTCATTATTTATGGGGCTCATTGCCAAGTGTTTTTATTTTCTCGCCAAATGTTTTTATTTTTTGAACCACTTGTCACTACCTACCAGTCATTCAGTCCTGATTTAGAAGTGGGAGAGTTTTTTATTCTTTACCTTCATTCAAATTTCATAAATCTTTCAAGATAGGGTAGGGTTTTTTGTCAAAAACTATCTTATATTTAGGTGTATTTGTAAAAATATTACCTTATATTATTTTTTTTGTTTTCAACTAACTTTATTTTCTTTATTTTTGGTCAATAACTACCTACGCTAAGAATCTAGACATATTTGGTCTATTTTCCGGCTTTAACATATCTTACATGACTCTTTTATATTTTAATCTTACTAAGGCTCGATTTTGGGAAGTCATAAAGTACTTACGCTAAACTTTAGTAGATGTTTGTAGTTATTATTGAAATGTGAAATTTATTAATTTAGCTTATTTAAAGTTAAATTTTGGTTTGGACGCAGTTGATCATTGTTGTTTGATGTTAAGAAAATCATGTGAGATAGGTTAATGTCACTAAATCGACCAAATCTCGTCATATTTTCAGCGTAGGTAGTTTTTGACCAAAAAATGAGAAAACAAAGGTAGTTTAAAACAAGAAAAATAATATAAGGTAGTTTTTTTAAAAATACCCCTAAATATAAGGTAGTTTTTGACAAAAAAACTCTTCAAGATATTAGAATACAAATATTCTCATTTAACATGATAATATCCGTTTTAAATTTAAGACAGGTTAAATATCATAACACTTGTGTATAAGACGGGTTAAATATCAAAACTCTTGTTTACCATGTTTTGGTTATAATATTAAAAACAAGTGATACATATACATTATAATCGTATTAGTTTATCAACCTGTTGATTGTATTTCGAATCTCAAAATGAAAAAAAAATATTTTAATATAGCCTAGGTATAATAAATTCCTGGTTCCGCCCCTGTTTAAATGACTTTAACACGCATGCAGATACTAAGCAAAAATAATTCAGAGAAGAAAAAGAAACAACATACTGAGATGCAACATGGGAGAAAAGCCCATCAGATCCAAAACCTTCGATACTGAGATCAATTAAACCACCAGCACTACGATCGACAACATTGACCATCATCCTCTTGTACTGATGCATCCTTTCTGGTTCGTCGAGGGTCTGAATATGGATAGTGCGCCACAAAGCGGGTTTCTTGCAGAAATTGTGCCACAATTTGCAAACAAACTGAGCATACTCAAGGATATCAAATGGCCCTACTTTCATCAGAATCACCAGCATCAAGTCGCACGGTAATTTTAACCAATTTCCGACTTCTTCAAACGGTGAATCAGGATTCTCCATGGGTGTTATTTCATTATTATTGCTTAAATTTGAGGACATAATTTGTTTTAGTAGACTAGTAGTATGAAAATTTGATGACAGTCTCCTTATTTATAGGAACAATTTGTATATCTGCATTCCAAACAACTATTGTTTGCTTTGGAAATGCATGCAGTAAACTACTGCACCAAAAAATATTGGGACAGATCGTCAAATGGGAAAGTTTTGATTCCTCCGCTTTTCATGCATAAAGAAAGGAAGCTAAAAGTATTTTATATTGGATAATTCGGTGGAACGAAATAGCTTAGTGTCACTACGATACAAAAGATAAGTATTTGAAGTTTACAAATTCTTAGGAGAAACAGTCTTTCATTAATGTTACTGAGAGGCAGACCCGTCTAAGTCTAGACGCTCTATGTGCAATGACACTGGGCCTCAAAATTTTGGGGGCCCAATTCGTTTGCTTGTTTAGAAACATATACTCCCTCCAATTCGCTATAATGTTCCCTATTTCCCAAAACGGATTATTCAGGTAATGTTTCCCTTTCCTTTTTTGGTAACTTTTTCTCTTATTTTATTCATTTATTTATCTCTCCAATAATCAAACCCCACACAACTCTTTTACTCCTATTTTATTACTTTTCTTAATGTTTTGGCCTCACAACTCCTTATTTAACTCCTATTAATTCATCTCTCTCTCCTAACACCAACCCCACCTTTGTCCTTTATTATTTTATAATCATCTTTCTTAAGTATTGTGTCATATTGATATGGGAACATTATGATGAATTGGAGGGAGTAATTGTTAATACAATTGTTAACATAATATCAACTCCTACTTTGAGCATTTTTGTTTTTTTAAAGTCGTAGGGCCCACATTCTACTAATATATGTAATCACTTTTTTTAGTGTAGTTTTCTTAGATACATCATTTATTTTTTCAATAATTCATAGGGAGGGGCTTTAATTGTATTCTATTTTTTTTCCTTTCTTATTATCTTTGGTAAAATTTGTGGCTCCAAATTAGTTTAGCACAAATTCTTAAGAGAGACGGTCTCTTAAAAGACTTACTGTTATTTTAGTATGTAAACTTCATTTCAATATTTTTAGTTGACTTTTACAATTTGAGACTACTACCCTTAAATCCCTATTACATTTGTACTATCTTTATATGATCTCGACAATAAATAAACTATTGATTTCTAAAAAAATATGCAGAACTAAAATAAAAACAATTTTTGATATTTATTTATATGAAACAGATATTTGTGTCTATGGTAAGAATAATATTTATTGTATACTATATTAAAATTTGTGGGTAAATGTCGATTGTCTTTAACTAAAGTTACAATAATACGGGCCTCATATTAAACTTTTGAACCGGGCCACCGAAATCTCGAGGACGGCCCTGCTGAGAGGTCTCTCTCATGAGATTTGAAGTTTGGCACATTGTTCAGAGTACATTCATCTTAGATACGAGTACTGGGTTAACTTCAAAAAAACAGTGTTACTCACATATTCTGATACAAAAGAAAAGGATTTGAGGTACGACATATTCTTCACCGACCACCGTAAATGGGAGGTTCGGGAAAAAAAATAGACAGAATAATAAAATGAGATCGGAGATGCGTGGGAGCTTTTTATATCAACAATTAACATACAAATAATTAGTCTGATTCTTTGTGAACAGTTCTGAAATGCGAACACACACTGTAAAAATTCTGAAATACGACGATAAAACACTGATCAATCAGTATGCAGAACAATAACCAACAATTTGAATCAATAACAAATGAAACATCAAAATAATAAGTTCGGAGACCGTTAAGCAACCTGCTACACGACATTCTCTCACTCTTCACACGCCCAGTTCAGGGCCGTCTTGGGGTTTTGGGGGCCCTTGTGCGAACTCTAAATATGAGGCCCTATATAACATTTTAAGAAACAAAATCTTAAAAAAATAGGCAAAAAAAGTCCATAAATGTTGACACTATCATTCATTGAACCTTTAATGTACTCCATTTATTTATTCTTTCCTTTAGTTTGATTTCTGGCCTAAAAAATTGGGGGCCCTGTGCAGCCGCACGGGCTCAAAGACGGCCCTGGCCCAGTTACCGAACTTTCCCTTCATCACGGAACAAAACACTAAATAAAAAATACAGTCAGTAACACAGCAAAGTAAAGTACGATAACTTCACCCAAAGGTTGTTTCCGGAAACTCAGACTATTAATCAAAACAGCCAAATTCATATTCACCATCAGACATATAGGCCATGTTGTCAAATTCATATTCATAATCCTCACCATCAGAGTCATCCTTGATTTGTTCTAATAGTCTCTTCCCTAAAATTGCCCACCAATCGATGTGGGATCATCATCTGACATATCGGTCATGTAGTCAGGGTCATATCGATAAACCTCGTCATCAGAGTCACTAATCTCAGATGTAATGACCGGATAGTTATAGTCATCGGTGGAGTCATATGGACGCCTAACGTCCTTAATTTGTTCTAATAATCTTTTCCCTAAATTTCCGACCAGTTTGACGTGTAAACATGCACGCAGGTCAAGAGATTGAAGATGTGGACACCCTTCAAGGACAGCCGTTAGACCATCATCTGTCAAGCTATTTCCAATAAGCTGAAGGTGGCGTAGTTTAGGCATGCTTCCTACAATTGCCACTGCCTCAGAATCACACGCGCTATCACGACTTTTTGAACATACATTGTTCAATTTAAACACTGTCAGGGAAGGACAAGCTTTAATAATTGGAACTGCTTTTTCATGTGGAAAGAAGCAACGAGTAAGTTCAAGTTCCTCCAAAGAAGATAGGCTTTCAAGTAATCCTATTAAAGCCTCTTCAGATATGTCATAACATTCTGCAAGCCGAAGGCGTTTAAGTTGAGTCGATCTGCAGTAGGAATGAAGTTAATTTTATCAAGCTCATTGATCTAGATTCAAGTTCAGAAGGAAAAAAAAAGGAATCAGCGGTCTCACCCAGGGAAAGCCAACAATCAGTAACAACGATTAAACAACCCAAGTCGGGTCATTTCGAGCTTGAAAATTCGGTCAGATCGCGCAAGGTCGGATATTTCAAGATTGGACCATTTTCGGTGTGTTGTTATCAAGACTTTGGATCAAGTCAAATTTGGATGGAGGTCAGGTATGGGTTGGATTATTTGAACTGGTTATTCAGGTCGGGTCGGCAAGTCATATACTCATATTAGCTTATAGCTGTTCATGGGTCATCCCGCCCATTAGGCCCGTCCGTTCAGCCCGCTTATTACGTGGGCTTGGACAAGTATTTTTTACTCGAAAAATTAAGAGGGCGGGCCAAGCACAGCCCACCAAGTTAAATGGGCAGTTATGGATAACAAGAAAATCTCTTGGGCCGGCCTATTAGGTCCGTTTACTATTTAAATCCTTTACTTTTCCTCTTAACATTCTCAAAGAAAACTCTATCAATTTTATATGGATATGGAACACTAAAATAATACGTAAATTATAAAGGTTAAAATATAACGAAAATATTTATATATCGGGTACCCTTATATATTTTAATTAATAAAACATCTCCATTGAAGTTTCGTGTTATGGCCCATTAGCCCATGGGCTGCCCGACTTTTGACTAAAGGGCGGGCAAGGGCAATGATAATTGACCCATATTTAAGGCCCGGCCCGTCCACTAAGATCTTAAAGGGCAACTTTTTCCTTCACAGCCCGGCTCATGTCCGGCCCAAGCTCGCATTTGAACAGCTCTATAATTAGAGCAATCCAATTTATACAAGATTTCAAGCCCCGAACCGCAGACGTTGCCGAATTTGACCAATTTTCAATACAGGAAAATAAGTCCGAATATAACCACAAACAGTCCGTCTCATTATAGACGATTACTATCCGTCTAACCGTCTATAATGAGACGGACGGTTTGGTTCACAAATTCTCATTATAGACGGACACTATCCGTCTACACAAATTCTTATTTCAGACGGGCTGTTTTCCCGTCTGAAATAAGACCGATAAAATGTTGCCATTTTTTAAGAAAATGTAACCATTTAATCCCAAAATGTTATGACTAGAGGTGTCATTTTTTACCCTGAAAATGATGTCGAAAAATAATAGTAACATGTTATCAGAAAATAACAACATTTTATTGTAAAATGATGACATGTTACCCGTCTTATTTCAGACGAGAAACAGCCATCTGAAGAAAAACGGACTGATCCGTCTATAATGAGAATTTGTGAGCCAAACATAATGAAATGTCGTAGCAGCAGACACTGAATTTTGGTACCAGTTATTCTATAATTTGTAAACTAAAACAGGCAATTACTAACTCAAACAAAACCATTTAAGAACAAACCCTCCGTCCCAAATCATTTGTTTACCTTTTATATTCTCTGAGACGGAGGGAGTAAGAAACAACATACCGATTCGCAAGGTGGGAAACAAACAAATCAGTAGCAAAACCCACGATATTGAGATCAATTAAACCACCAGCGCTGCGATCAACGGCATCGTTCATCATCTCGAGCAGCTCGTCATCCCAACGCGGTTCGTCGAAGGTGTTGATATGGATAGTCTGCCACATGTAGGGTTCTTTGCACAAATTGTGCCACAGTTTGCACACAAATTGAACCCTCTTATAAATTTCCAAAGGCGTTAATTTCATAAGAATCATCAGAGTTACTTCGCGCGGTAATTCTAACCAATTTCTGTAATTTTCCGCGGGTGAATTGGAAATCGCCATGGATTTAAGAACTTGAATTACTTCATTAGGGTTTTGAGTTGTCGACAGTCTATTTCTTTGTATGTAATTCCCAAACACAAATTCTCATTACAGACCATTAGACGGGGATATCCATCTATAGGTGTATACGGCTAAATATTTCTTACTTCAGTTCAGTTCAGTTTTATTAAGTTCAGTTCAATCCAGTTAAGGTCCATTAAATTCAGTTCGGTTCAATTCAATTCAGACAATTTTAATCCAAAAGAACGGAGCTTAATAAATGTCCTTTTAACTTAATTGATAGATATTTTTTTTTGGTACATATGAGGGGCACAGCCCCGATAATTAACTAGTTGCTACTACACGGGGGGTAGCGACCCCAAAAATGTCTTCTCGAAGTAGAGGACGCAGCTCATTAGTAGGAACTTCCAAGTGTGTCGGGATGGTACTCGAATTGACTCCCATATTCGCTAGATAGTCAGCAACTCGATTAGCTTCCCTGTAAGTGTGTTCTAGCTTCACCACCCATCCCGGTTCGTGTATAAGATCCTTGCAACTCTTAACAATGTACTTTAAGCTGTTGCTAACTAGCTGTTCTTCAAGGACGAGCTTAATGCATGGATTATTGTCCATGTGAATCAGAACCTTTCTTAGACCCAAAACTCTAGCTCGTCTCAGGCCGGTGAGGAGAGCCAAGAGCTCCGCTTTCATAGACGTACAGAAGCCGCATGAAAAATAGTAAGCTGTGACAAAGTTACCTGTCTCGTCTCTAAAGATTCCACCTCCACCAGCTGGCCCTGGATTACCCTTCGATGCGCCGTCCGTGTTGAGTAACATCCACTCGTGGGGTGGAGGATTCCAA
Source organism: Silene latifolia (assembly GCF_048544455.1). NCBI lineage: Eukaryota > Viridiplantae > Streptophyta > Magnoliopsida > Caryophyllales > Caryophyllaceae > Silene > Silene latifolia. Next base: position 118,185,615 of record NC_133532.1, on the reverse strand, counting down.
CGGACGAAAATTTCAGTATTGGAACTTCGTGACTCCGGTATAAATATGTCATATCTATCCAAAGCTTTCTTCGTGACTTCAAATTGTTGGTAGAGGAATGTTCTCGGGTTTAAAGGATTCTCGCTACTCCGACCAAAAACAATATTATTCCTCCATTTCCAGAGCCACCAACATGTTAGGGCGAAGTACATAGGCCAATCGTGCACTGAGGTAAAGACTTCATTACTTGCATTTGTTGTCAGCCAATCAACGAAAGGTGTATCATAGAACGAACTGCAATTAACATCGATCCCTACCTCGTCCCAAATTTGTTTTGACACCGGACATGACCTCAGCATATGCTCGGTTGTTTCCTCCTCTTCTCCGCATCTAGGACACAACGGGTCATCACCCATGTTCCTTATGACGCGATTTACATTGACCATTAGACGACCATGGGCCGCGAGCCAAAGGAACATACGGACTCTCTGCTGGACTGGAAGACGCCAAATTGTGCGCCATATCATTGGATCATTTTCATCCGTGATAGGCTCTTCCCGTAGGTAACCTAAAGCCGATTTAAGAGAGAATTTACCTGAAGACGATCCTTGCCAATACAGTGTATCATAAGCCTCGGTGTCATTTGTAAGCGATATGGACGCTATTTTTTGAAGTAAGCTTTGTGGTAAAAAGTTCGAGAAAAGGTCCCATTTCCAACCTGATTCCTCGCACCACATATCACTCACTGTGGCGCCAAGTATATCATCTGGAATAGTAGAGTTCGTGTGATCGCTCAAACAATCCCCATCAACCCACGCATGATCCCAAAAGAGAGTCCTCCTTCCGTTACCAACAGCCGTAGCAGCCCCTCTGACAATGGTGCGTGATTGAGAGACTATCCCCGCCCAAACATTCGACATATTATTCCTAGGCTGGAATATATCGATATCACATCGTCTGTCGCAATACTTAGCTCTCAAGACCCTCGACCAAAGACTTGTTGGTTCAGTTAACACCCGTCATCCGAGCTTAGTAAGGAAGGCTGCGTTGGCCTGGCGAGCAGATGTAATACCCAATCCACCTTTCGACTTCGGTTTCTGCACGTTTTCCCATGAAATGAGGTGGATAGATTTTTTATTTTCATCACCACCCCATAGAAATCGTCTTGATTTTCGGTCAATGGAATCGCAAATAGACCTAGGAATTTTTGCCGATTGCATACTGTAATTAGCTAAGGTGCTCAAAGTCGATTGGACAAGTGTGGTTCTTCCCGCTAAAGATAGTCTCTTCGAGGACCAACCCGTAAGCCTCTTATTAACTTTTTTCTTCGAGGTGAGCAAAAGTGTGCTTAGTTACCCGTCCATTAATCGTTGGCATATCTAGATAAGTACCCAGGTCTTCCGTTTCATCAAAACCGAGAGCACTGCATACCTTGGACCTCACGGCTGTCTCTGTATTAGAGGAAAAGAATACCCGTGATTTCGCTTCACTGACTTTTTCCCCCGATGCATTGCAAAAAATTTCAAGAACGTAACGCATCACGATGGCTTGTTCCTCCGTAGCTTCCCCAAAAAGGACCATGTCATCCGCGAAGAATAAGTTAGTTATACACGGCCCATATCGACAAAGAGCGACGGGATTCCAATTTTTGTTTCGACAATCAATCAGTCACCATAGCATATTTCTCCCATTCGCCATCAGAGAGGGCTTTGGACAATCGTGCAGATATCAAACCCATTGCGGAGAGAGTCCCGCATAGTTTGATCCCTCTACGCTTGCACCCCGACCTGCAACCAAATTATCATCAGAGTTACAATATTTTGTTAACATTAGAATAAGGTACTTTCTATTTTCCAATTGGTCTACAAACATATGATTTTTGTATCAGTTGCCGCAAAATCTATCAAAGTAGTCATTTTTTTAACAGGTCCTACATTAATCACTAGAGTAAGCATCTCACCACATCCCAAATCCAAACAGCTGACTAAACCCTAAAAAATCACCACACCAATCAATTAGCCGCGTCTTATAGTTTGCAAGAGGTACAATCAGAATGGGGCATTCATTAATCAGAGCAAAAACCCATCTAAAAAATGGTCGATTCGTTGTACTGACCTAACAAATAACAACCCTTACTTATAATCTCATAAATCATTCAATTAAATTATTGCGAGTAAAAATGGTGTTTAATTAAACATAACTAACATAGATTGTAGGATCAGTATTATGTTATTTTTAAACATGATTCAAGTGAAACTCAATATAAACGATTAAAAAGGGAAAAAAAAGACATACATCAATACAATGGTGGCTTTAACTCGTCGCTGTCGGAGTAAAAATGGTGGTGCAGTGCGAGAATGAGGGTAGAGCGCATCAACGTAACAACTTATGTAGGGCGCGAGATATAAGGTGGTATCAATGGTGATTGAGGGTGGTGATGGGTAGGTTGAATGAAAGGAGGAGGTTGAGACTTGGGAGTGCCAAGTTATGAAAGAAAATGGACGGTCATGTGAAAAGGAGAAGTTAGGGTTATCTATTGATGAGAACACTATTACATCGGTTATATGCTAAAATCGATGTTAATGATATTTTCTTTACATCGTTTTCTTTAGATAATCGATGTAAATAAGAAACTGCACACATTTGACATCGGTTTTTGTATGAACCGATGTTATTTATGAGCAATTACATCGGTTTAGCTAAAAATGATGTTATTGGGGCGATGTCAATAGGACTAATTGTACTAGTGTTCTTGGTCTATGGCTTGTTGTAATTTCTCGAGGCACATAACGAAAAGGTATGAGGAAAGGGGGTCTCCCTGCCGAACCCCTCGGGAGGGGCTAAATTGCTCTGTAGATTCTTCGTTCCATAAAATTCGCATTCTAGCTGTAGTGACACACTCCATCACAACGTCAATAAGTAAGCCCGGAAAACCCATGTCTTGCATTGTATCCCGGATAAAGCTGGATCCATCTTAGTCTATCGTAAGCTTTTTCGAGGTCCATCTTAATCGCCATTATCCCTCTTTGACCTTTTTTTCTTCCGCATTGAGTGAATAGCTTCCTGGAAAATGACAATGTTATCCGTAATTTGCCTACCCGGGACAAAGCCACTTTGTGTTTCAGAAATAAGCCGCGGCAGGACCCGTTTGATCCTATTGGCTAGAATCTTGCTAATGATTTTGTACGCTACATTACACAAGCTAATGGGACGGAATTGTGTTATAAACTCGGGAGTATCAACTTTTGGAATAAGGACTAGGTGGGTATCATTTAAACCTTCCGGCATCCCCTTTCCTTCGAGAGCTTTAATTACCATATCACAAAGAGATGATTCCACTAAATGCCAGTTCTTTTGATAAAAAAGCGCTTGAAATCCGTCAGGTCCCGGGGCTTTAAGCGCTCCCATATTGAAAATCGCCCTTTCTATTTCGGCTTTAAAGAAAGGTCTCGTCAGCCAATTCCAGTCGCTATTATTAAATTCTTGGAAAATGTCCCAGGGAAGGAAATCATTAGCTCCAGGACAAGGAACATCAGTGTATAAACTCTTAAAATAATCTATCGCTATTCTCTTGACGGCTTCTGGATCCTCAGCCCAGTTTCCATCAGCCTGTTTTAATGATGTTATTTTGTTTCTCCAACGCCTAACGAGAGTACTAACATGAAAGAAAGCGGTATTTCGATCCCCGTCTTTGATAAAATCGAGTCTTGACTACTTCTGGTACCAAAACAACTCTTCTCGGGCTAAAACTTCGTCCATTTCTTTTCTTAGTTTTGCTTCTAATTTAATTAAATTACTTCTCCTTGCTTGTGAAAGAACCCGCTGACAGCCTTCTATGCGCCATTAATATCTTCTTCTGCTTAAAAATATCCCCGAAAACTTCAGAATTCCAAGACTGAAGTTTACGTGATAATTGCTCTAGTCGGGATGGGAAATTCCCATTATCGGGCCAATTATCCTCGACAAAATCCGTAAATTTTTCATGGGTCAACCAGCATGCTTGAAAACGGAAGGGTCTATTGACTGTATTGAGCGGTGCGAACCCATTCGGTGAGATGAATAAAGGGCAATGATCTGATTGTATAACGGGAACATGACGTACCATGGTTTCTTCAAATAATTCACCCCATTCAGCGTTGCAGAGTGCCCTGTCTATTCTTGCACTCTGCCTTGTCTCGGCTGAATTGCCTCTTGCCCAAGTATGAGTTGGACCGGTAAAAGCTAATTCGATGAGGTCGCAATTTTCGATCCAATTATTAAAATTCTCGCACCTTCGAGCCATATTATAATCTCCACCGTGTCTTTCAGCTAATGATCGGGTTTCATTGAAATCGCCCGCCAATAACCAAGGTCTATTGTTCTGTCTCGCAAACGACTCCAGTTCCAGCCAGAGAGCTCGACGATTATGGGGGTCCGGGCTAGCATACACCGCTGAAAAGAACCAAGGAAGTTCTCCGTTCCGGGAAATTTCCACTGTAATATATTGTTGGTGCTCTACTACTGGGTTAACTGAAACGACATTTTTCTTCCAGTACAGCCATATTCCCCCGCTAAAGCCAATTGCGTTAACTCGGGAGTGACCGTCATACCCAAGGATTGTCGCTAATTTAATTGCATGATCGCCTCCCATATGGGTTTCGACTAAGGCTAGGACCGTAGGTTTATAAATCCTTACTACTTCCTTAATCGCACTAATTTTATTCTTACTTCCCGTACCTTGAACGTTCCAAACCATATACGTAATATGGGGAAGGTTGGGAGTTAAATTCGGGATTCTTGTACTCATTAAAATGGGTAGAGAATCTAAAGATGATAGATAGGCTCTACTTACGAGTTGTAGAACGTTGTCAATACTCCATGGTATCGACATCTCCATTGTTAGAATCGAAGGATTGTCCTTCGCTAGCTTGATCGTGAGGTCCATCATCGGGCTCTCTGCAATCATGATTCCCAAGAACGGAGCTGCCATCTCCGGCCAAGTCGCAATGCTCACGGTCTGAGTTGGTGGGATTACCACCATCTGGGGGTTTTGTGGGAGGCAGCGAGGTTGTGGTAGGGGACGGTCCAGATACGAGAGATATGGGTGCGGATTCGAGAGGTTGATTAATCGTTCGATCATTGTGATTTGTGGCTTGGTTGTTTGACAGTGTTAGGTTAATTGTTGGAATAGAGGTCGAAGGGGTGTTTGAGGTTTTAGGAATATTGGTTATGTCTTTCAAGATTATGGGATTATTTTTATTAATTGGATGGATTTTGGCGTTGACTGGGGTTGATTTGGAATATTTGGATTTGGAAGTTGATTGGGAGAGGAGCTTATCAGTGCGTCTATTTAGGCTTGAGATCCTTTGCTGAATCTTGGAAATTTGATTGGTATTATTTTGAGCAAAAATAGGAGTAGAAATAATCAGTTTATTAGAATTGGAAATATTTGCTTGATTCTCGATATTTTCCGTATCGTTTGTATTATTTGACAGAATATCAAATCTTGACCCTGCTGACTTGGAGGATTGACCGAAATTAAAGACTGATTGACCCTTAGGCGTTGCGGATTGTTTGCCTGGCGGTACTACTGGCTTTTTCCGTGGTGGTTTCCTCACCATCATCCACTCCCCGAAATCTGATTGCTCCTCAGGACGGAGCCCTGCTTCCAATCCCAATCCGTTAGGATTATTGAGAGGGATGACTCCCTGTTGATTATTAGGTTCTGCATCCATACTCGTCTCTTTGGGAGCATTTTTTGGACAAGCTTCTGCCGAGTGGCCTAGTCTCCCGCAATTGAAGCAAATCATCTTCAACCCTTCGTATTGAATGCAATAGACTTTCCCATTGAGACGGAACTTTGATAGCAAGGGTTGTGAAATGTCCACTTCGATACTCATTCTCGTAAATTGACCGCGTTCTGCGTTGGCTACCTAATACACGTGATTATCTAGATATTGGTGCATTAATGTTTATATTAGACGGTCTCACAATAAAAGTATCGATAGCCTGATATATGCTATGATGCACGATTCAAGATGAAAACTACTTGGGCGTAATTTGGACTTTATAGAAGATATTCTCCTGACCCCTATAACCCCAAAACTTAGGAGAGACATCTCTCATTAATGATTGTTAGAGAGTTTTTCATAAGAGATACTGTATGAATATATAATCAACAACAATATTAGAGTCTCCCAAATTGATTTTGGATTGGCTGACATGAATCATCCTTTAAAACCGTCCAAGGGTGAACGCACATCTCAAAATGCGAAAGTAAGGTTGAACGCACACCTCAAAATGCGAAAAGCATATAAAAGAAATATTGAAAAAAAAAATGAGTGAAACATAATACAAAAGTCAGGTTAACTTATACTCCCTTCATACAACTTTTATCACCCCACTTCAATATAATACCCCTCACATAAATTAAAGAAATGGGGTGATAATTGTTGAATGGAGAGAGTATGTTTTAAAATCGAAGTTCGGATTTCGTTTATAAAAACTTAGAATTTAAATCGGAAATAAAGATTAAAACGATTTTGAAAACCGAACTAAAACTTAAAGTTCCCGGAAACCTTACAAGTAAACCAATGAATATATAATACAAAAAAAAAAAAAAAACAAGTATTCGTATTTGTATGATATACGATGATTACAGAGTAAACACAACGAAAAAAACAGATTGTTGACATTGATTAATCGAAGATACATCGGTTGAAGATGAAATAACATTGAAATACAATATACGGAGTAGTATACAACATAAATTCACACAATTTTCACAAGATAGTATATATAAAGTTTGTGACATCGAACAACCGTACCGAGCGATCTTTAAAGTCGTTTAAATTACATCTCAACCGAAGAAGAAGTAGTTTTGGTTGCGTTTTGATGAAGTCGAATATTGGAAACAAGTGTAAGAAGAAGTAGAATTGCGAGACCAATGAAAGAAGCAAGAAGAGCGCCAGCACCATGATTACAAAAACTCTCAAATTTGTCACAAACTTTGTTCCATGCTGAATGTGAGTTTCCGTGCTTTGCTAAATCTGCCATGAATGCTGCTGAACTTGTTCCAGCTGCTAGTATTGCTAGATTTATCTATATTTTCCAAAGATTTCAAGTTAATTAAACACGCGTTAGTTTAATTTAATCATTAGTAAAGTCAGGATTAACGGTTAGGGAGCAAAAAAGTTAAAACGGGTGCAAACGAGTAATTCTAGAAAAGTTCGAAATTTAACTAACAATTTTGAGGTTTTGAATTTCCAGGTGCTAGCTCCACCACTGAATTTAACGGATTAAATATATTACTAAAAAAGTTCGGAAATTTAACTAAAGTTTTTGAAGTTTTTAGTTAAAGTTCTACCTGCTTATCTAAACTAATCTCTTGTACAACGTAAATTTTTAAGATGTTTTCATTATATTTTTAAAATAAGAATATAGACGTTTTCGTTATATTTTTAAAATAAGAATATAGCGTAACCTGAATATAAGGATAAAATAGAGAATAATAATACTAATGTAAAAGAGTCGAGCAAGAATTTTACTATGTCGAAAATGGAGATAATCGTGAATCCAACGCCTTTACGATCAAGCTTTGTTCCAAAGACATACAATGCCAATGCCAAAATATTATGCAAACTAGCCAACCCATTAGCCACAACGAAGAAGCTGCAACAATTATTATAAATTTACAAATTAGTCAAATATGGAGTAAGTACAATTTAGGGTCGGACCCAAACTGTCTCGATATTGGACCGACTTTATATAATTATCCCGATTAAAAAATTTAAGTATCACTTACATGTTAGCGGGGTTGTGTTGAAACTTGGCGGTAAGGGTGGCTTTGATATCAGTAGTGCCAATAGTTGCAACCACAATGGTTTTGGTCTCTTTGTTAAGTGCCATGACAATAGTTGCTGAAATTGTTGCAAATAAACACAATAATCTCATTAAAGCAACTAATCTCTCTTTGTTTCCCTTAACTTTCGATGTTGTTAAGGCATTGTAATTAAGACCCGTCTTCTCGACATCTTGATCATTAGCCATAATGCGTACTGCGGAAATTAACACCTGTATTTTTTTAAGATTTGATTATTGTGAAAACTTAGGGAATGATGATTTTATCCTAAGTTTGCACTTGTTTTATAGTTCATTTTAGAGTATTGCTTGTTGGAATAAATAATGTTAATTAAGTATGGACTTGAGTGGCAAACTTGTGAAAAAAGTTTCTTAGGTGGTAGAACTATAATTCTAACATCCTTAATCTAATCCTACACTTTTGGCAGTAGGTAAGACTTCTTAGTAACATTCTATTATGGATAAGAAATTTGTATGTCTGCATGGAAATATTGTATGGATAATAAATTAATAAACTGTGTAGACAATATATAACGGATAGTGATAGGGCGTCATCGGGTGACGCTCAAATTGGGTGTCACCCTCTCACAACACACAAATTCTTGTTTCAGACGGACATTTTTGGTCTTATTTGTCAGACGGATAAAATGTTGCCATTTTTTAAGAAAATGTAACTAATTAATTCACAAAATGTTATGACTAGAGGTGTCATTTTTTACCCTGAGAATGATGTGAACAATAATGGTAACATGTTATCAGAAAATAACAACATTTTATTGTAAAATGATGACATGTTACCCGTCTTATTTCAGACCAAAAGCAATGGTCTTAAGAAAAACGGACTGCTCACAACAATCTACCTAGTATAAAAGCCAAGTTTTTTCTTGGCTTTTGATTGGCGGCTAAGTTTTAAGAATAATTAACATATGAGCCCCACCATGTCTTCTATGCCAATTAATTACTCTCTCTCCTCAACTCAATTCCTATTCTAATTAATCATATTTCAAATGTTTAATCTTAACAATGATGAGTGGTTAATTAAGAACATCTAAAATCTAAAAATTATAATATTTACAAAATTATATCTAAAGAATAACTAATCAATGAATTTAAAAATTTATATTTATAATCTTAACTATTTATTTTTTGTTTGATAATATAACATAATAAATACAAATCAACACTTATTCTTTAGATCTATATTTGAGAAAACATAAAATAAAATAATCGGAAAAAGTTTAAATTTTTTGGTTGATAAAATCATAGAAAATATAAAAAATAAAATCATATTCCTTGCAAAAAAAAAATCAAAATTTAAATCTTCAAGCCATAAAATCAAATAAGTTTAAAACAACATGTAAAGAATCATTCATAATAAATCACAATTGTTATCATATGGTTATCACTTATCACAAATTGTTACGCAAGAATTACAATTATTTTAATAACTCGATATTTTAAATTTATAATTACTCCCTCAAACTCCACAAATTATTTTTATTTTTATTTTTTGTGAAAAGTATTTTAATCACTGAATACTTACCCGTCTTAAATGATGATTTGTGTAAGACGATAGCTATTACTATTTACGAGATGATTTTACCCTGTGGAACGGTTTTAATGTCTAGAAATACAAATTGTTTATCAGCATTCGATGAATAATTTTTATAAAAATGGACCGTCTCACAGTATAAAACCACCTTATTCTAAAATTTGTGGGCATGTTTGTTATTTAGTAAAAAAAAAAACAGCTTAGCTAATATAGACTAGATAACAAATGAATAATATATAAATATGGGTTTTTCTAATGTGTGGGCATGTTTGTTATTTTCATAACATATTCTCACTAATTATGGTAAAATAAAGTTTATAATTACATTTATCATGAGAATATGTTGTGAATCTTTCCATATTTGATTTATTAATGTGTGCCTTTAGGGCACACGTTAGAAAAAACTTATAAATATAGATGACAAGTGATCGGGACGAAATGAGTAGTAGTTTCATAAATCATACTCATATTATAGTCATATGAGCTTTTATAACAGTGAGAATGTCGGCCTAATTTAGGATTGTTCATTCTCATACTATTGAGATAAGGAAAATGAAAGGGCGTCACCGGGTGACACTCAATTTGGGCGCCACCCTCTCACATGGGTGAGTGGGGACCCCTTCACTTAAGAATGCATGTGAGAGGGAGACACTCAATTTGGGCGCCACCTCCGATGAGATAATATGTTTTTACAGTCCGTCTTGCTTAAGACCACCACTATCCGTCTTAAGCTTAAGACGGATAGTGGCGGTCTGAAACAAGAATTTGTGATGTTTTTATGTATTGCACTGAAATTTGAACATTTAATTATTATTATTACGACCCGTGCAATTTCTGCAGGGGTTTAACACTAGTTCTTTATTGAAGGGGTCCCACTCACTCTATGTGAGAAGGTGGCGTCCAAATTGAATTTCACCCGGTAACGCCCTTTCATTTTCCATATATAACATGTGCACAAATGCGGAAATGCAGAGTGTGGCCATCAAATTTTAGCAACGTATTTGACTTGTAAATTTTTTTTTTTTTTTTTTTTTTTGTAAATCTATAAAATACTGTTAAAAGGCATCCTAAAAAATGTCAACTAGACAAAGCCACATAGGATGTGTAAAAGTCACATAGACATTCACATTGTCACCTTGGTTAAGATTGACACACGCCTACCTAACCATTCTCCACGCAGACATATATACTATATAGTTAAAAGGCTACTTATACCATTTAATTTTTATTCCACATGTCATTTTTAGATTGGTTAATATTAATTAATTTTAATTTATATTACTTACTTGATTAATGACAATTGACAACATAACATTAACTTATAAAATTAACATTTTAATTGAATGTTTTGTAATAAAACATGTTAATGAATTGATTAAAGTTTTTCATAGTTTTTTTTAAATTTATTTTCATATGATGAAATATTGGTTGAAAATGTTGTATATTTTTTCTAAAAAGTTAAACTTAACTTTCCTGAAATTGTACCACTTTAAATTTATATGTACATCTATTTATTTAAGATCGTTATACAAACCCTTTTAATTAAAAATAAAATAATTGTGAAGTTTAATAATATTCTTAAAAGTAAAGGTATGACATTTTATTTCAACCATATTAAAGATCAATAATAATAATAGTAATTTTCATTAATATTTTTTCCTATTTGTTTTACCTCTTGAACTCCTCACTAATGAATTATCTTATTTAATAATACTCATAACTTAAAAATAAATGAAAAGGCAAATTAAAAGATGGGAATCAATAGTTTATAATGGCTATTAAACCTACAATAGTTTTCATTCACTAATCCTCCATTTAATAATTATTACTCATGACCTTCCAAATTACAAACAATATTTCATGGTTGAATTAAAAAATTCCAAAAAACAAAAAGATGTAACTTACAAAAATTCACATCAAAATTTCTTAATTTACAATTAAAATTCCCATTTTACAATAAAAAAATGTTAGTGAATCGATTAACATTTTTCGTAGTAATATAGCTCATAAAAATTATACATTTATTTATTTATTTAAAATTATACAAACTTGAAAAGAAAAACAAATGAGTAGCTTAATAATATTCTTAAACGTAAAATTATGAAATTTTATATTCAACCATTATTTAAGTTCAACCCACGATAGTTTTCACGTAAGTCCAATGATTTTCTTAAAGGCATCGTCGAATTTTCTCACAAGTCTCTTCTAATTCCCTACACTAGCCTAACTGTTACTCCATTTAACTCTCATACTAATTTTGCAATAATTTCTACCATCATAAAGATTATATAAAGCAACCCATTATATACAACTCTTTGAATGCTTTTGTTTTTTTTCTTAATTAATATTTATGCCATTTAAAGTTTGTGAACACTAATTTTAGTGTACATCATTTAACTTCCAAATTAGCATTATTTAGCCTCTCCTATTTAAGATCGTCTCATTTGTTTTCCTCCAAAACAATCATTTGGGAGTGGTAAAAATTTGCAATATTTTCTTTAACTTGAATTTGGAATGACGAATTACTAATTTGTGTATTTTTTTTTGTTGTACTTTTGTTTTGTAGGCGGTACGAAAGGAAGACCTTGTGGTGAAGTCGTATGGTTAGCGGCTAACTCTTGATGCCATGCACACTCCACATGTAAATTCACTTTTTATACAACTAACAACTTCAATATTTCAATTTGGTTTTAAAGTTTTCTAATTTGTACATAATCAAATTCTAAAATTTATAAATTTTTATTAGATGATGATCAAAATTAAAGAATAGGAATATGTATCAATGATGAAATAAATTCCGATTTCATTTGATATTCCCGGGATAAATGAATCTAATCTTTATTACTCTTATTCCCAAATGTGAGAATCCTACGTTTGTCAAAAAAATGTGAGAATCCTGAGTTGGTGGAAGATTATCGACCTATTAATCTTTGCAATGTTATTATGAAAATTATTACTAAGTGCATTGCTAATAGACTCGCAAGGGTGATGCACTATCTTGTAGGAGACTATAAAAATGCCTTTGTGCCTGGTCGGAATATTAGTGATAATATTCTTCTTGCACATGAAACTATCCATAACATTAACACCCATAAAAAGGTCGACATGGTAGATTTGCGTTTAAGGCCGACATGAGCAAAGCTTATGAAAAGGTCATATGGAAGTTTCTTTCTGGTACACTAAGGTGTTTGGGTTTTCCTGAGTCTCTGGTTAGGCTCATTTTGAATTGTGTGTTGACGGTCTCGTATGAAGTTCTTTTTAATGGAGCCCCACTGCAACAATTCCGACCCAAGTGCGGCCTACGGCAAGGGGACCCCTTATCGTCTTATCTTTTTGTTCTTTGCATGGAAGGTTTGTCGCGAAATATTTCTGTTGCCACTCGTAATAACAAGCTACATGGTATCTTAAGTCAGTCCTCTCCACCTCTCTCACATCTTTTCTTTGCCGATGATTCCATCTTTTTCTTGATGGACAAAAAGTATGCCTTCAGTCAACTAGACTATATGCTCAAAGGTTTTTGTAAGGCTCCCGGTCAAATGATTAATTATAGCAAGTCAGGTATTTTTTTTTTAGTCCTAATAATTCTATTCGTCGTGCATCTAACGGGCTCAAAATTCTAAATATCCGGAATAGTAAGGGAATTGGTAGTACTTGGGTATTTCGACTGATTTCGAAAGCTCGAAGAAGGATATTTTTTCAGTGTTTGTTGACGGTGTTAAAAAACGAATATCTTCTGGGAATGAGATTTTTTTTTCACCAGTTGGGCGTCTTACGCTGATCTCCTCAGTCATGTCCACCATTTCTAATTACTTTCTATCGGTGTTCAAAATAGTGGTAAGTGTGGTAAGGAGAATTAATTCCCTTTTATCACATTTCTGGTGGGTAGGATTGAGATCGTCTAAGACTGTGCACTGGTGTAATTTTAATTTCCTATGTTTGGCTAAAAGTCGAGGTGGTCTTGGGATTAGGAATGTCTCTTGTTTTAATCAGGCGCTACTCGCTAAGCAAGCTTGAAAGTTGGTTAGTAACAAGGAATCACTCTTCGGGAAGATCTTCCATCCGGGATAAAATTCTTCCCCCTTCAATTGGGCCGGAGAATATGACCACCAAGAAAATTCAAACCTTTCATGGGGATGTAGAAGCGTGGCTCTGGTACTCAAACTCATTCTTCCAAACTGTGCCTGAAAAGTGGGTTACTATTCTGACCTCAGCATCTGGAACACATGTTGGGTGAATGGGGAGACACCTATTATGAATACTAATCATACTCCATCGCAAGTCTCGTCTGCTATGAATCTCAAGGTTAAGGATTTAATCCTAGATTCATGGGAGTGAGACTCGGATCTTATCTATGATTTGTTTGGTGATGAATGGAAATCTAAAATCCTAGCCCTCCCACTGTGTATTTCACAACCTAATGATGATAAAATTTATTTGAAGCATTCGACATCTGGAGTTTATGTGACACCCTCATTCATTGCGGAAAAGTAAACACATAATTCTAGATAAAAACTGCATGGATATGTTTGTAATAGTTTCATTTGGGTGAAAACCTGTAATTTTTAAAACCGAAAACGAAACCTGTTATAAAAATATCCAAATGGGAAGGTGTCAAACATGCAAGGTCTAAAGTAAATCTCATAAATAAAACATCGCTAAAGTCGCGAAACAAAGTTATACAACCCAAATATGAAAAAGGGAGACATATGTCCCTAAAAAGTATATGACATAAATGTTTAAGGGTCATAATAAAATAAAGCCAATCTAGGTCCCAAGGTTACTTTGCTCGCTAGCTCGTCCATGTACCCCATATATGCATCACCTACCTGTCAATCGCATTTTATACAAATACGAAAGCCACAAATCGGTGGGGAGTAACTCCGAGTTCTCTCAGCCACGAAATGTCATAATTAATATAACATGTAAACATAAGAATATGAATATGAATAACACATAGCCTTAGCATATAGATGCTAGACAATCGTGCTTATCATGTGAACAACAATAAAACAACACATAGTCCTAGCATGTGAATACTAGACCGACTCATACTACACTATCATGTGAATCACATAACATCCAGGAATCCAAACTCTATCAACCATAGCCGGCTTGCATCTCACCTTCTATGATTCATAGAATCATCAAATAAGAAAGGACAATATATCTAGAGACATGCATAAGTTCTTAGGACAGTCAATAGTCACTCTGTAACTCGAGTCTATACCACGAGGTAAGGTAAACACCCTAGTCCTAAACCTGCGCAGACCTAGCGATATGCGGAAACTACTGCATCCAAGACCCATGATAACACCACATGAGTACCCCTAAGGAGTCCACCAAAGGGTTGGCTAGTACTTAAGCTCAATGTTGTCAGGATCGGGATTCTACTTTGAATCGTTTGGGTTCCGTGAGATCGGATCGTGGGATCGGATCGTAGGATCGTACGATTCTACGATTCTCGCTAGTTTAGGCATGATTGATGGAAGGGATCTCACAAATATGTAAATTAACTATAAAATAACATAAATGAAGTATTAATTATATAATTATAAAAGCCACTATAGTGTTTTTGAACAAAAGAATTGATAATTCAACCGCTAATGTCACCATTGCTAGTTTACGGCAACTAAGGACCAAAATGTTGAAAAAATAGTGAAACGGACAATTATAGTCTCAGACAACATACTAATATCAACACTAGTTATCAAAACTTATTGTTGAAAAAATAGTGACAAGGACAATTGGAGTCTCGGACTACATACTAATTTAATACTAGTCATCAAAACTTATTTAGGGTTCACGGGTGATGAGTAACGAGTAATGATAACAAATTGTTGAATGTTAAATTGGAGTTAAGGTTTGTGGGTATTTGAGAAAAGAAATAGAATTAGGAAGTTAGGTTTACCAGTTTAGTTGGGGCTTATTTTTACGTCTTTTTTACTTAATTTTTCTTATTTTTGTTAGTCAAACGGGTTAACATAACTAAGTGGCTACATAAGTCGATGAAAAAAAGGGAATTAAGAGTGTAATAGGCCTTAAAAAGTTGTAAGAATATGTGGCCCATTGGCCCATTACATGAAAAAGCAATTATTATAGGCAAAATATAGAATCGTACGATTCTACAACGATTCTACGATTCTACGATTCTGACCGATTCTGACCGATTCTACAGCGATTCTACCCCATAACGATCCTATGAGCGATTTGGATCGTTTATCTATTTTTGGATCGTAGAATCGTACGATTCTACGATCCGGATCGCGATTTTAACAACATTGCTTAAGCTGACCACATACTTCTACGAGTACGTCAGGAGGTCATGCCCTAACTTGGATATAAACCCACCAAGCTAAGACACAAAGGCTATTAAGCTGTGAACATACACTCGTCAAAGACTATAATGGCCTATCTATGACGATTGTCTAAGATATCAACACCACACAAGACAAGTAGGACACGCACTTAACCATAAGAGGGGCAAAGAGTCCAAACTTGCACACAAAAATGATCATACACACCCTAGCATATAAAAGGCTACGCAAGAGCATATTCAGCTGACAATCCAACAATATCTCCAATATCAATAATAATCCAAATTCCAGCTAACCAACAGTACCATAATCCATGAGAACAAGCTAAAATGGCAAAGAGGCAACAAGACTCAAGCATAAGGCATCCAAAACATCCAACAACCAACATGTGAAATGATAATTACAAATATCAAGGCATAACATAAAACATCCAACAACCACCAATCTCACCTCAAAGACAAACCCTCGACCCGAGTCCCGCGACGGGTCATCGGTCAAATCGAGGCTGACAGGTTTAAACCTAGTTTGACCAAACTCGTTCGGTCAATCTGGCCCAGCTCAGAGTCTTGGCCTACTTTGCCCCAAATCACAAAATTCATCACAATATCATTCTCATGCCATTTCCAATTTCTATCATGTGAAAGACTATCAACATAAGAAAATATATTCCAACTTACAAAATAACTAATTCCACAAAATTCTCGCATAATAAAATAGCATAAATAACCGTCTCACACAAGGGTAAACTTTTCTATAAATTTTAATCGATAAAACGACGCCATTTACTCATACGGACTCCGAATTGAGTGATTCAATTGGCTAAACCACCTAATTTTTCGACGCCGTTCAATCTGTCATATTTTTGGAAACATTAGAAACCGTCTCGGTCTGGTACTGACGCGTTCCAGCCAAAACACGGACTTGTCACAACACATAATTCCTCATCCAAATTTGTTCCAAACAATAATATACAAATGGGTAACATAGGTTGATTTAGTTTTTGAAAATGAGGGTTAGAGATAGAAAGAGAAAGTGAGAGAAAATCAGAAAAAACACGAAAAGTGAGGAAAATAGGAAACCTAGGGATCTAAAAACACAAAAATAATGATGGTCGCCGCCATAAATACTAGATCTTCTTCGTCTTCTACCCAAAACACACAGAAAAATCTTCAAAAAAATGGCAATAAATTTGATCTCTTGTCTCGTTCTAGTCTGGAGGAATTTCCAGCTCTAACCAGGAGTAAGCAAGGACCTTCCACTACTGATATTCGCAAGGAGAAAGGTATTCATGAAGTGGTGGGTGTTCCAGCGCTAAATTTGGAAACTTTAGTTGAGGATGAACCCCTTTCTGATGACAATATTCCCGCTGTGCCTGTTCCTGAAGCACCTGTTATGGAGGCTCCGCTTGCGGGTCTACTGCAGTTCACTGCGGAAGAGGTTAAGGTGGAGATGGATTATTGGAAGAATTCGGTCTACTGTTTCATTTTAGGAGCGAATCCACCTTGGGAAATTGTTGAAGGTTTTATTAGACGACTTTGGGTTAACCATCAGGTAGATAAACTATCTTTTCTTCCTAGTGGTGTATTCTTAGTTCGTTTTAAGAGCAAAGCTGCTAGAGATGTTGTTCTCAAATAGGGGCATTTCCTGTTTGATAACAAACCTCTCATAGTTAAGCCCTGGACTCCTGAAGTTGAGTTAGTTAAACATGAGGTTAAATCTGTTCCAGAGTGGGTTAGATTACACAAGCTACCTTTGAAATTCTGGGGTAAAGGGATTGGAAAGATTTCAGGATTGATTGGGGAGTTTATTAAGTGTGATTTAGCCACAGAGGACAAAACTCGACTAGGGTTTGCAAGGGTTATGATTGAAATACAGATAGGATCTCCCCTCCCTGATAAGGTCAAATTTCTTGATGAACAAGGAAACCTGATTATTATTGATGTTGAATTTGAATGGAAGTCGTTGGTGTGTGCTGCCTGTAAGGGCTTAGGCCATGGTACTGCAGATTGTAGGAAGGCTAAGAAGCAAGCACCAGTGGCTCCTGCTAAGGGCAAGACATGGGCTAAAATTTGGAGGCCTAAACAAGCTGCTAAACCTGTTGTTACAGGGGAAGCTAGTAGCTCAACTGTCTTTGTTGAGCCTGTTACTAAGCAGCGTGTTGAGATTCAGTTGAAGACACCTGTTATTTGGAGCAAGGCTGGTACATACAGTTCTGGACCTACTCCAATCAGGCCTATTATTAGATTGAGCAGACAAGATTTGGCTGATGGAGGCTACATTGTGCATAGGTTTGGTCAACATACCTTTTTGGATTCTCTAAATGGTTCTACAACACCCAAGGTAGGAATTGGGGTAAGTGGTAGTGTTCCTCACCAGGTGGTGGGGAATGTATAACTTTGGGTTTTGGAACATTAGGGGCCTTAATAATCCTACAAAGCAAAGACATGTTAAATGGTTTATGCATATGAATAATGTGGGATTGTTTGGGCTCCTTGAGACAAAGATCAAAGCTTTGTCTCTAAATAGTTTAAATGGTATTCTTGTTGATGGGTGGAGCATTACTACTAATAATAGATGGCATAAGGGTGGTAGGATATGGGTCATTTGGAATCCTACTGTCTATCAGGTAGATTTCTTTGATTATTCAGCTCAATGTATCAACATGAGAGTTACTGAAATTAGCACTAAAAAGGGGTTTTTTTTGTCAATGGTGTATGCTTTTAATGATTTGGTTGAGAGAAGGCCTCTGTGGAAATAACTGGTGAAGTTTGCTGGTAATATCAATGGGCCTTGGGTAGTTTGTGGTGATTTTAACAGTGTATTGTCTCATTCTGAAAGGCTGGGTGGTGATAGTTTGGATGCTGAGATTGATGATTTCCAGCAGTGTTTGGATAGATGTGCTCTAGTGGATGGACCTGCTATTGGTTCTTACTTCACTTGGAACAACAAGCAGGACCATGCTACTAGAGTTTATAGTAGATTGGACAGGGTGCTTATTAATGCTGAATGGAGTGTGGAGATGAATGACATGTATGCTAATTTCCTTCCAGAGGGTACATTTGATCATACTCCTTGTCTAATCCAGAGTGCCAGGCATCAAAGGACTCACAGGAAACCTTTCAAGTACTACACAATGTGGGGCAAGTCACCACATTTCATTCCACATCTTGTGAATTGGTGGAAGGATTCTACTGGAGGGACCAAGATGTTCAAACTGGTATCAAAATTAAAACATCTGAAGTTTCATTTAAGGAAATTTAATAAGGATCATTTTGATGATATTGAGAATTGCACTATTAGAGCTTTAAAGAATCTTGAATATATCCAAACCAGGATAGCCGATGATCCTAGAGATGTTTACTGGCTAGTTAAAGAAAAGCAAGCACATGAGGAGGTTAAAGAATTGCAACAAGCATGTGCTCTTTTTCTTAGTCAAAAAGCTAAGATTGCATGGACTAAGGATGGAGATTGTAACACCAAATATTTCCATGGCATCATTAAAACCAGGTTTATGAGGAATCAGATTATTACTATTAAGGATAGGCATGGTAGGACTCACTCTGATCCCAAAGGAGTGCAGGAGTCCTTCTTAGACTTTTACAAGTATGTTTTGGGTACTGAGGTGAGTACTGATCCTGTAAACCACCAGATAATCAAAAGAGGGAGGGTCTGCAGTGAGTCCCATTGGGAGCAGCTTCTATCCCCTGTCACTCCTCAGGAGATTAAGACTGCAATTTTTTCTATACCTGATCATAAGGCCCCAGGCCCTGATGGCTATACTAGTTCCTTCTTCAAAGACTCTTGGTCAGTTATAGGGGATGAGGTGTGTGCAGCTATAATGGATGTCTTTGCCTCTGGGAAACTCTTTAAACAAATTAATGCTACTACCTTAACCTTGATTCCCAAATGCAAAATGCCTACTTCTGTCATTCAATTCAGACCTATAGCCTGTTGCAATGTATTATACAAGTGCATTTCTAAGCTTATGTGCAATAGGTTAGCTAAGGTTCTTCCTGAGTTGATTAGCCTGAATCAGGGAGGGTTCATCAAAGGCAGGAGCATTATAGAAAACATCATGATTTGTCAGGATTTGGTTAAACTTTATAATAGACAAGCCTTCTCTTCAAGATGTATGTTTAAAATGGATCTAATGAAGGCTTATGACTCTGTCAGCTTTACTGCCTTCCATTTTCCTGAACAGTTCAAAAATCTAGTGATGGAGTGTGTCACAAGTGCTGCTTTCAGTCTAGCTATTAATGGAGAAACGTTTGGTTTTTTTCATGGCAAAAGGGGATTAATACAGGGAGATCCCATTTCCCCTCTTATTTTTACCCTATGCATGGAATACTTAAGCAGAATTTTGGCTTGTGCTACTGAAAAGATGCAGTTCAATTATCACCCTCTTTGCAAACAAATGAAGCTTACTCATCTGATGTTTGCGGATGATTTGTTGATGTTTTGTAGAGGTAATGCTCACTCCATGGTGCTGTTGTTAAGGGCTTTTTCTGCTTTCTCTAATGCCTCTGGATTGAAGATGAATCCTCAGAAATCTTGTGCATATTTTAGTGGGGTGCAGAGTGGCCTGAAGCATGATATTTTGTCCATATCAGGGTTCTTAGAGGGTACTTTGCCTTTTAAGTACCTTGGTGTTCCTATTACAGCTGGTAGATTGAAAATCAAAGATTGTGCAAGTTTGATTGATAAAATTGTGAATAGAGTGAGGAGTCTTGGTGCTAAGAAATTATCCTTTGCTGGTAGACTTACTCTGGTAAGTTCTGTTTTATCAACTATGCATACGTATTGGGCTTCTATGTTTGTGCTGCCACAAGGAGTAATCAAAAGAGTGGATGCTATATGTAGAAATTTCTTATGGGAAGGTGGTGCTGATTATAATAAGGCACCTTTGCTTGCTTGGCAGAAGGTCTGTTCTCCTAAGAAGGAGGGAGGATTGGGACTGAAATGGAGTTTAACTTGGAATATTGCTACTGTTGGCAAGCTTGCCTGGTATGTTGCAACTAGACCTGATAAGCTGTGGGTTCAGTGGGTCCACCATGTGTATATGAAGGCTAGTCCTTGGCTTGAATACACTCCTTCTACTGCTGTCAGCTGGCACTGGAAGAAGGTATGTCAGGTGAGGGACATTATTAAGCAAGATTATCTGACTGATGGGATTGAGGATATCTATACTGTTAAGGGTTGCTACAATTGGTTAAGGGACAGGAATGATGAAGTCACTTGGTATAAGTCTGTCTGGTGTACTCTAGCTGCTCCTAAACATGCGTTCATTGCTTGGTTAGTTTCACAACAGGCATTGAGGATGAAGGACAGGCTGTATGTTTATAATGTTGTAGCTGACAATCTTTGCTGCTTGTGTGCTATGGCTATTGAGAGCCATACTCATGTGTTCCAGGATTGCCCCTACACTTTGCAGGTGATGAATTTGGTTACTACTTCGTTAGGAGCTTCTTTTAGCTCTGGAAACGTGCTTCAACAGATTAAGAGGAGGAGATGGAGTAGCCTGAGAAAGAATGTAACCACTGCTGCTATAATTGCAGTATGGTACTATGTGTGGATGCAAAGGAATGAGGCCTGGATTCATCATAGACTGAGTTGTCCGTCCATGGTGGCTAGGCAGATTGCTACTTCTCTTCTTAATAGATTTCATACATGTTGTAACAAGCCTATTCTTCCTAAGGATAGTCTTTGGTTAAGTAAGGTGCATTTGATGTAAACATTAGCACAAAAATGGATTGACATTTGTATGTATTGTTGATTATCAATGAAAACGCTGACATTTTAGCAAAAAAAAAATGGGTAACATAAATTAAACACAAGCATACTCATCTTACTCCATTCATTCATTTATCAACAAGATCGTCTCAAACAACAACAAACAACAACAAACAATAAATACAACTACTAATGTGACATTAATTCGTCGAGTAACTCGGAATAGTTACCTTAAGCTAGCAAAGAGACAAGTAATAACTTGAGAAAGCTTCTAAAACCCAAAATTACTCTTCATCTTCAACAACATATGAGTCACCTAACTCATCTTCAAATTCTTCACCTATAAGAACAACAAAAACACAATTATTAAGCTTAAATTCGAAACCCTAAAAAAAAGTGTCTTAAACAAAATTTGGGGGAAATGAAAATAAAGCTTACTAGTAGATGAAGGATGAAAAGAGGATTCCAAATATATAATTTTTATGCAAATTGGTGGAGGAATGAAGGATTTATGAAGGATTTAGGGATTGTAAGGAGGATTTTTTTTTAGATGAATTTGGTGTTTGGTGAAAGGAAGAGAGAGAATGAGAATTGAGGAAATGAAAGATGAAGAGGAGACCCATGGAGGATGGAGGGTGCATGGTTTGGGGTAAGGTGTTTGCGTGAGTTTCAATTGTTTACGTTTTGGTTCGTTTCGACGGAAATTAGAAATATTCGTCGAACGCGATTTCCGAGAATATTAAAGTTCTTAAACACGATTTTACTAAAAGATTAAGTACTCATATGCCCAATATCCAAACTCGTTTACCCAACGACCGTAAGAAATGGGAAAATCCCAATTTTACGACTTTTATCCGAAATTTATTTTATTAAAGGAAAAGGTTTAAATATAGTTTAAATCACTTTTAAACATTTCTAAACTATCAAAAATAATTACATTTCTTCAAAATAAAATAAGATTATATTTTATCAAATAAAGTTTATTCCAAATAAATTAATATAAAATTAAAATAGATTAAAATATTACTTTTAAAATATAATAAAGGTCTTCAAATTTACGGGGTGTTACAGTTTACTCGGTAAAAGTTGGTTATAAGATTGCACTTGAAAATCATTTGAATAAGACATGTAGAGAAAAGGTTTTAGATAAAACTAGTAGGGTATGTGATGCTTTCTGTAGGAAGAAGTTATTGAAAGCCTCACACGTAGAAAGTTTTGATCTGGAGAATTATTACTAATTCTATCTCAAATGGAACGATGTTTCTCAAAAGAGCCATCAATGTAGACCCCT
Source organism: Silene latifolia (assembly GCF_048544455.1). NCBI lineage: Eukaryota > Viridiplantae > Streptophyta > Magnoliopsida > Caryophyllales > Caryophyllaceae > Silene > Silene latifolia. The sequence goes on along the minus strand of NC_133532.1, from coordinate 118,162,910 downwards.
ACTGTCGCTTCTGTTATGGTAATGACTGCGTGGAGACAGTGAAACATCTGTTCCGCGATTGCGCTGTTGTCACACGGAATGGGGCAGCTTCTAGTCTTAGAATACGAACTGGTAACGATAGTTATGTGGATATCGGAGATTGGATAGTTAATTGGATTAACTATCTTTAGGGGGTTGATAACGGGGATCGGGTGATTATTCGCTTCCTCGCCATCATTTGGAGCATTTGGTGCAATAAAAACAACCTTGTCTTTAGAGACTGCAAATTCTCTCTGGATGCTTTTTTCAATCTGCAATCACGGACAGCTGCCTATGCGATTAATGCGACTGAGTCTTCTCGTAGGAGGCCAAGACTTGATTATTGTGGTGTACATCTACCGTTTAATGAGGTACGTGAGAAACTTAAGGAATGCATCCTCATTTATCTGATCGGCACGGGCCATGGATGTAATACAATTAGGGTGAAAGTGGAAGCTAGTTGGATGAACTCATTAAGATCAGCTGCGGGTTGGTGGCGTATGACTCGGATGACACTGTTATTTAAGAAGGTGGTAAAGGGTTCTGGTCTGAATCAGCGTTACAGGCGGAAGCAAAAGGTAGTGAATCACTTCTTTGGGCTATGACTAATGGCTTTCCTCATTTGGACGTGTTTTTTGACTGCCTATAGATCTTATCCTAGATCACAAGAGTGAAGAAGGGACCCCACTTGACTCAAAGAATTCTTCTAGACATCGAAGCTTTGCTTTTCTTTTTGGATTAATTGATAACAATACTCTGAACTATTGTTGTACTGCTCAAAATACACTAGACTATGTTTTAACTACTAATATAACTAACAATTAGACAACTTCGCTTTGAATTGAATTGGTCTATTTAAAACCTGATGTAGCAGGTTATTGTACATGGGGCCCACTTTTAACCCCTTAAATCCTTCATCTTTCCCCTCTTCTATCCTAATTCACTGTAAAAAAAATTCAAAGCTTTTGTGTTTCTCCACCTATCTCCTCCATTGGCAACGGTAAGAAAACTCTCCCCTTCTATTCTAATTCGCTCAAATGAAATGGCCATCTTCCTCTCCATCAAATTCTACGGGTGCGAAAACTCCAAATGTCATTTTCTGCAACCATAACTTGGTTGTTCTTTTGAAGACGGCGAACAAGGACTAAATGTCGGAAAGAAGTTTTATGAGTGTCGATTATGGCCTATAAGTTAATTATTTCATCTATTTTGTTGTCATAACTTGGGTGTTGGTTTAGTGATTTTTTTTTGTTCATTTATTTTGTTGAAGCAGAAGACTTGTGGTTTTTTCCACTTGGAGGAGGAAATGCATCTGGAAATTGAAGATGAAATCAAAATTTATGAGGCAAAATTGCAGAAACTGAAAAAGAAGAATGAAAAATTGAAATTAGAGGTGATGAAGTTGAAGATTGAAGTAGATAAACATTCTAACTGGGAGAAAATAGTAATGTTTAGATTAATAGCTTCTTGGATTATATTTGCGTTTAGTTGGATGTTTAGGTGAAGAACGTGTAATATATTTAAGCGAGAATAAATGTATGAAAACAATCTCCTGAAGTAAAGCAATTCTATTTCTTGGCAAAAAAAAAAAAAAACTTGTCTGATTACACCGGTAACATTCATTGCATTAACCCAAATAGGTGTTTTTTTCATTACATTCCTCCTAATACTTAAGAAAACCATGTCCTAAAACATGGTAATATTACAATATAGATTGTTCTTATCAATTACATAACCACGTCTATCAATCCTTTTTCTTCATTTCTTCTAATGGTTGACTGATTGTTGAGTACTAATTCCATCCAGAATCCTCCTTGGTACAGTACTGCTGCCCGCAACCTGTCAACGAAACCAATAAAAATAGCTGATTATCTATAAACAACTCATTCGCAGATTGTAACTAATGAAAATAGTTAATTATCCACTTACATTTGTATAAGCATTTTCTGATTCATTAAAAAGAACTCCATGTCCTTTTAGAGCCTGCAATGACAAAATAATAAGCTTTCAATTCACATATATATTCACAGATTCTATTCAAATACAAGTACTTATCATATTCAAATACAAGTACTTACCCTTCTTCCCCCACCTCTTCCTGTTCTTCCTCCACCCTTAGCATCGGTTCTTCCTCCTACAGTGGCAGCATCTCTTACAATCCTTATTGTTCTTCCTCCCCTACCAATTCTTGTTGGTTGTGTTGTTGCTCTATGGTGATCTTCAGAGACTGGTTGTGGTGTCTTATTGACATATGGCCCAAAAGATTCCATAGGTATTCCCATTGGCTTCTTTGGAGGAGGTGGTACTTGCTTATTTTTGTTAGGGTACTTTCTTTTGTTATGATATTTGGACTTGCAAACAGAGCAAGTCATCTCTATACCATGTTTGGTTAACTTGCCTGGTTTTTTATGGTCCTCAAATGGGTCACTAATTGACACATGTAAGACCTTAGATATGCTTCTCTTTTATACATGTCATGCACATAATCCTCTGCCTCACATGATATATCAAAGATAGCTGCCACACCATGAAAACATGGGATACCAATGAGATCCTATTTTCTACATGTACAAGTCCTTGCCTCTATGTAAACAGTGAAGGCTTCTATACCATATGTTACCTGGAAGAGGGTTGTACAAGATAAAGGATTAGGATAGAAGAGGAGAAAAATGAAGGATTTAAGGGGTTAACAGTGGGCCCTATGTACAATAACCTGCTACATCAGGTTTTAAATACATTAATTCTATTCAAAACGAAGTTGTCTAATTGTTAAGTATATTGATAGTTAAAACATAGTCTAGTGTATTTTGAGCAGTACAGTAATAGTTCAGAGTACTGTGGAGACCCTTGCGGCCATAAACCATGGATGACGTCCATGTCTCCTATATCATGAGTAGATAGTAAGGGTTTGAGTTCTTGTACAGCTCAACGAACAAGTACTTTTCTTACTTTACACTCATACGTCCGGCTCCAAAACCCCAACAATCGGCCCTGCAAACCCTGCGCTCGACTCTGAAAACCTTGCGCCCGACCACCTGAATCGTAACTCCAAAGCGATCGGCCCTCAGAATCGTAACTCCAAGAGATCGGACTGAATCGTAACTCCAGCGATCGGACTGAATCGTAACTCCAAAGCGATCGGCCAGAATCAGAACTCCAGCGATCGGCCCCCGCAACCACAACAAACGGATTTTCGATCCCTACGCTCTGCCCTGCAATCTCAACAAGAAAGCCTCGTAAGAAAAAAGAATATTCATTGCAAGTACTTGTCTGACTCTACACCCATGCGTCCAGATCTACAACATCAATAATCGGGCCTACAAACCCTAAGCCCAACCCTACAACTCCAACAATCGGCTCTGCAACTCCAACAACCGGCCCTTCAACCCTAACAACCGGCTTTTCCTCCCTACGCTCGGCCCTGCAATCTCAACAAAGAGGCCCCGTAAGAAAAAAGAATTTTCATTGTTTGTATATATATTGTCGAAGTAACTTTATGTTATGTATGTATATTGCCACATTATTATACATTTAACACAATTTACTAAAGTTTGCCACGATTATTAGAATTTTATCATAACCATTGTTATGTTTATTTATGTTTTGCCACGACTATGGTTATTGACTTATTTTTGTTGTTGTAGTCGTTATTTTTAGGGTTTTTTATAACTATTACCTTTGTACTACACCGTTTTAAGAACTACTACTGAAATAATTTTCATTTAAAAATTACTGCCTGTTTGATTTTTTTTTTTTAAACACGCCAACAATCTCATATAGACCCAATAAAATACAATCTTAGCCATTATTTTTTGAACTTCCATCTTTTAAATTGTAAATTTTATCACTTAACCACTACCAACACTATTGTTTGCCAATTATTTTGGGGCAAAATCACTTTAACCTAGCTCCATCTAATTCACCTATCTAATATAATCAATATAAAAAGTTACTTAAACTAAATTAACTGGTTTAAGTGATAAAATTTACAATTTAAGATGGAAATTGAGCTTAAGACATGCTTTACAGTTATCCTTTTCCGTGTTAGTTGCAGTCGTAGTCATTCCGTCATTAATAGCTCTTTTTTCGTGCTTCAAAATTCAAAAATAAAAAATTCGAAAGTTATTTAGTTAAAATTTTTGAACTTTTCTGGAGATGATTATACACATTATTTATACGCTTCCGCTAAAAATTTACAACCCTAACTACAAATCCTTGTTCCGTTTTATCATGCACCCTTCATTATCGAATAAACCAAACATATGAGCATAGATTCGTTGCTAATATAAAATACCACCACAATTACCACATTAAATGAAAAAGAGTACGGAGTATATTATACGTATACTCCCTCTTTCCTAATCAACAATTTATGTTTACGTTATTTCGTGGAGAGGAAATAAATCAAACGTAAACTATTGAATGGGTTGGAAGTATCCCCTTATACTACTAAGAGAATAAAAATTCTCTTAATTTTTCCTCCAAAAAGCATCTATTTAAATAAGAAAATAAGTAAAATTTTCTTTCATTATTTTTTTATGTTTTTAATGAATACATTCTTATAATTAAACTGTAATATTTTAATTAAGTTCATAATTATGATTTTTCATTAAAATAAAATAAAACTGGTATTAATTATTAAACTATACACTATAAGTTGCTAAATTTTTCAGTAATACAATAATTTTTACGGTAGATAATAACTTGACACATACTTACTATTAGCTTTGTGATAAAAACAAATTCATTAAAAACAATTCACGGCTTAACTTAATTCTCTTTGATTAATTTTTCATTTTTATTTTGTTTCATATATCAAAATATAATGGAGTGAAATATTAAATATTAATGAGGTGCAAATTTATAAAAAATAAATATAATACACTAAAAAAAAACTCAAAATACCGCACATCATTGGGCGGGATCTATAGTAGTTATTAATTATCGGGTAAACAAAAGTTGTTAGTTTATTTGGTAGCTCTAGTAGGAAATACCTGTTAAGCTCTGTTTGTTAAAACTAGCTGAAAAAGTAACTAAAATCTGAAAAGGTAACTGAAAATTGAAAAGCTAACAAAAAACTGAAAAGGTAGCTGATAAGGTAACTAAAAAATACGAGCTAATAAAGTAACTGATTATATGAAAAATGTTTGGCAAACTAGCTGAAAATGAAGCTGATTTTTGGTAAATGACTAATGAATAAAGAATAGATATAGTAATTAGAGTTGTTGATTTTTTAGGAGAGAGAAATTAATAAAAAATTAATGAAACTTACCAAAAAAAAAGGGAAGAGGCAAGATAATCAAACTTATGTGAAAAAAGAAAAAAAAAAGATAATAGAAAACTGGAGGGGGTATTTGTTTTTATAGATTGTAGGGATAAAAACTGGAAAATAACTTATTTCAAATACCTAAAATCTCAAATGCTACTCTGATAGCTTATTTAACCAGATAATATACTTGCCAAACACTTTCAAAAAAAATCAAGTAGCTGAAATATTGGTCAAATAAGCTACCTGAACTGTCTTGTCAAACAGAGCCTTAAGCCTTCAACACAAATTCTTATTTGTGACGGAAAGTTTGTAACGGGTTAAATTAAATATACATTGATAGATAAACTCAATAAAGACAAATCATTACTACTTAGAGTCCTAGACACTAAGATTTTTGTCTTATTTACTCATGTGGGTAAAATTTGACCTGGCATAAGGGAGATTGTAATACTCCACTGAACCGAAAACGTTATTCGGGTGGGGTACCTCCTTGAATAGGTCCATTGATAGATTTAAAATCTGACTAGTGCTTAAAGGGATTATAAGTACTACTCATATCAACAAAGTACACTTTCTTTTCTGGTTATCCATGCAAACGAACTCCACAGTTAAGCGCGTTTGCCTGAGAGTAGTCTTATGATGGGTGACCCCTGGGAAGGTTTCCGGGATGTGCATGATTGAGGATAAATTGCGCTGGAAAGGATCCGTGTTGATCTGTGGGCCATGTACACAGCCTAACGAGCTACCGTGTATAATCGCTCCCGACCCAAGATTTGGGCCGGGGTGTTACAGCGACTTATTGAACCTTCAATATGTTGCGGATACATTTTAGAAAAATCAATTTGTCGGACATTGTAATTCAGTTTTTGGGATTTCTCACTTGTACCCCTTAACTTTTTCGTTTTCTCAAGTACCCCTCGTTTTTCACAAAAAAAAAAAAAATAAAAAAAAAAATAAAATAACAGTAACTCTGTGGTACAAGTTCAGGAAGCGGTAATTTTTTTCAAACCAATTATCTCGTAAAGGCCCTGAATTTGAAAAAAAAAAAATCACCGCTTTCTGAACTCCTAGCCGATAGTTATGGTTGGTCAAAATTTTTTTAAGGAAAAATTACAATTTACCACCTCTTATTTTCCGTATTTTACAATTTACCACCACGTATTTTGTTTATTAAAACTAACCACCTACATTTTAGTGTATACATCCCATCTCCCACCGTATTTCATTCCCGATCATTGTTTTACTTAATTCCCGACTCACTGAGTAAGTAAACTATCATATGCCCAAAGTACCCTTCGTATACACTCGTAACGACCCAACCCCACGAAATAAGTAAACCATAAACACCTCACCGGTCACCACATCTCCAACCACCAATCATCAGCCATCACATATTTCCTCCCATCCCTCAAACCACCTCGACAGCTCGACCACCCTAACACAGCCGATCACCCACAAGCACCGTACACACCCATCACGAATCACCCTGCCCTCACCAATAAATCTGGCCATTGGAAATCACCCTTACCTCGCCGCCACCACCCACCACCTCATACTTCACTACTAAATACTAATCACACAATGACAAAGGAAATCAGGCCGCCACCACCAAAACTGCCGGAAATAACCACCTCATCAATTGAAAACCCTAAATATGTAAAACTTATGAATTAAAATTGGTGGGATCCATTCCCAATAAGAAGCAATAATCTTACGCACTCAAAATAATATACCAATCCCAGCCCAAAAACAATTTTCAACGATACCGCCACGAAGATTGGGGCCCACGTTTGGGTGACATAGTGCCGGAGGTGATGACGCGATTAACCCGTAGATTATTAAGAGGAATAAGAGGATTGAGATGGGAAACTTGGTGAATAATGCAATCAAGTAACATTTGTTTTCTCTCTGATGCTCCCATGGTGCTGATTTTGTACTGTTAAGTTGCAATCGATCATGTTGTATGTTCATTTGATGGAAATTTGGGATTTAGGGTTTGTGATTTAGGGATGTGATGTTTGATTTGGGAGTGAATTTGCCAAGGGGATTTTTTTTTTTGTTTATATGGGGTTTTGACAGTTGCAATCTTGGTTGATATGTTGCTTTAGGTGGTGGTCAACGGTGTTGGGAGGGAGGGTAGTGGTTGTTTATTGGTTGAGATGGAGTTGGGGTGGTTGTTGCTTTGTAAGCTTGGAGTGTAAGGGAGGTTATTAGGACATAACAAGAGCCTTATGGTCATTTCATTGTTTATTCACTTAACGAGTCGGGAATTAAGTAAAACTATTATCGGGATTGAAATACGGTGGGAGATCGGATATATACAAGGGAATGTAGGTGGTTAGTTGTAATAAACAAAATACGTGGTGGAAAATTGTAAAATAGTGAGAATACTAGGTGGTAAATTGTAATTTTCACTTTTTTTAATGAATAAACTTTGGCTAACCATAATTTCCGACTAGGACGTCAGTGATTATTTTAAACTGAAAGCTCGTAAAAACTATTAATTTGAAAAAAAAGTATCGTATTCTGAACTTGTAGTCGAGAGTTATTTATAACCATCTTCGAAATTAAATATTTTGTTTAGTTGGTTAAAGACGATGAAGTACCTCAAGTGCAATAGGTGGAAACCATTAAACAATTGACAACATTTAAATGAAATCATCATAATACTAAGAGAATAGAAATTCTCAAATATTTTTTCTCTTTAAAAGAAATCTCGCTAAATATGGAAATATGTCTTTCTTTCATTATTTTTTTTATATAATATTTTAAATATTATATAATTTTTTTTAAACTCTGAATTGTAATCATTTAATTAAAGTAAAACAAAACTGATATAAATCTTAAAATTCTAAATTCCTAAATCTTTTATTAGTCTTATTATTATATCGGATTTTCTAATATGTGCCCTAAGGGCACATGTTAATAAGTTAATTGGAGAAAGTTTGTTGAGAATATTTCCCTTATTATATATAAGAGAATGACTTAACATATAACTACCTGTATATAAAATCTATAAAAATATTATTAAGTTCACAACAAAAAAAAATCAAGAAAATTATTTGATAAAATGTATAAATGGAATCATTAATCATTAATCTAAAACAATACAATACACATTTCATGATTTCACTCAATTCTCTTGATTAATTTTCAAGTTCATTTTTTTTCTCATCTCCCTGAACTAAAAGAATAAGTCTTACTCTAAGTTTTCCCGCTCAACTATTTTAATAAGGATTTGGGCTCTATTTATTGTTAATTTATCATTATTTTAAAAGTTGAGTCTTACATCTGATTTATATGATTTTAATATTATATCATGTATTAGTCTACATATGAAACATGATTGCACATTTGCACTACAACAAATCGCTAGTCCGTAATTAATAACATTTCGTATAGGTCGTTTTGTAATAATATATTTAATGTAAATTTTATAAATATGAAAATTCATATATTCTCCGCTAAATGTTTTACGTAATTTTAATTGACATTGTTTATGAAGATATTCACAAAGAGTTTTAGCTTCTAATATTACATACAAAATTACAAACTTAACAATAAATATATTCTCCTACTTTAACTTAATATCTCTTATCCATGGTGCATAAATGTTTAAATTCACTTTAAATTTATATTTTTATTTGCTAAGCTCTCTAAAATCCCGATCTAAAAAAATCTTGCATTTATGCACGAGATTTACACTAGTTGTCTATTATACTCTCCATCTCGACCGTTTCTAATTTCTATACATATGACTTATTTTTAAATCAAATGTATGAAATTGATTGGAATTAAGAGAGTCGTTATTTTTTAACTTGGCAATTGGGTTTAAGATTTTATTTTTTTACTCAAAAAAGGACAAATAGTATTTAAAAACAACTCATAATGTTAAAGTCAATGTAATACTATCTCCATTTCTTTATATATGACATTTTGCATTAATGAGGTAAACCTTTGACTTTAATATTTACAAAAATATATTTGTTCAAAAAATATAAAAATGGTACCATTATATTCCTAGAAAAACTCTTTCATATGAGTATACATATCATAATATTTATTCTTATATTTTAAGAGATATTGAAGAAAAAAGAGAGTGTCTCAGAATGTAAGAAAGTCATATGTAAAAAAAACAGAGGAAGTACAAAATAAGATTGTGAAAGAAAAATGTTGCCTAGCTGATCAAGAGTCAGTAGTTATGGACCTTACTATAGTGTTTGGAGTGGTTGCAAATTATTTACAGAAAACAACTTTGATGAACTACCATAACTTAGGTACACATCGGTCTGAAATCGGAATCGATGATTTTACCATATCCTAGAGTAAAACCGTTGTACAATAAAATAAATTATCTGCCAACCGTTCACAAATCTAGCAGCTTATGGCCAGCTATGCAATGGAACAGCCATGTGTCGTGTGCCACTCTCGCTCCACTTGAACTCGCGAGAGCTTCTGCATCAGATCGCCTGCGCTCTAGTGTCAAATGCTTTCTGCTGGGTTGGCACTTGTCAGCAAGCTCAGCATAAATAATAAGAGTTGATGTCACTGAAGAACAGGATGCAGATATCTCAGTGTCTTCTGCAATGGGCTTCCGGTGAAGTATAGTTCCTCCAGCAGTAGTAGCAAGATCTTGTAAATACCTCATATATGAAGGCTCAAAATCGCCTGTTAAATAGAACTTGAACCCGGAAAAGAGCTTTGGTTCCTGTAAAATTATTGTACACAGGAAACAGTTAGTTAACGTAGCGAAGAACGTCAAGAAATATAAAACAATGAACTAAGCTAAGGGAAGACATTAGGACAGTTTTCAGTTAACCAGTAACCAGAAAACTAGACATTACTGAACTAGCTGAGTTTGATGTTCAGTTTTCGAGTAACAGGAGTAACATAGCATAAGCTGGATTCATTCAAATAGATTTTCTTTCAAATTAACTTTAAAAACAGTGGAACCACAGTTACGAGTTATGACAAATAAAGTTGGCTTCATAAGTTTGTTTGTAAGATAGACAACCAGTTCAAGAAAAGATCACAGAAAGCAATGTTAAATGAGTGGTTAAAAGTTTTAACCAAGTCAGATGACTCGAGAATAAAGGAATGTAATCGCAAAATGACCCCAGTGTCTCCAAATGACATAACACACAAGGTTCAGAAGACTCCAGAGTCCAGAAGATGAAGAAATGAAACAAAGATTAACTCATCATATTAAGAGGCTCGGCTCCATAAAAATCTATGTGTCCGTCAAAGTTAAACTTTAGCCTTACTCAATGAGTCACTGTTGTATATAAGAACATCTCAATTTGCCAGGTACGAAAAAGATGATGTTTGTACCTTGTTTAGAAGCCTTAATCTTCCTAGATAAGGACCATTCTGTATGCCATAGATGTCACAGGTGATTTCATAGGGAGTCTCTTCGACTAGTTTTGAAGCCTTCATGCAAGCCTGAACCCCTGCAAATGCAACAAATATTGGCATTAGTTATGTATAGAAATTTATCAGACTTGGTTTAGGCACATTAATAGTGCAGATAAATTTAGGTATATAGGAACATTTACTGACATTTGATGCTCAAAATCCATTTCCCTTCAAGGATTCCTTTTAGAACTTTGAAGGTTCTTTTACATGCTCCATTTTCGATTGTCGATGCAATAACGTGGGTCACAGTTGGATTCCAATTAGCTGATAAAGCAACTCCAGATGATTTGGCGAGCTCGGAAACAGCTTCCTGCACATCCAGATCTTATTAGTTATTAGGGTGAAAATTTCAATTTATGCAAGTGTTGATGCTTGAATAAAGTTTAGCAAACGGTTTCTATTCCACCTTTTCCTCAGTCGACAGAGCCGAACCACAGAGAACTAGTTTCTCGGATGACCGACCACAGCTCCATCTACTATTTGAACATTTGACAGAAATTTGTGGCTGTTCATGGAGAAGTTTACTGCAAATAGACAAAGTTATTATATTTCACTGTAAATTTTACTGAAATCATCCAAATTCCAACCTGCAAATTTTCAGCAGAATACCATACCCATTAACATTGTATTTTCCACTTTTAACTTGAGGCACTTGAGATATGGACATTTCACAGGGCAACTTTGATGAGACGTGAAGAGAGCATAATATGACAAAATGTTCCTGTTGAGGAGTGACAAACACAAACAGTGAGTGTTGGAGCAAATTCGTAGCAAATATTCTTAAGCAAAACTGTAACCGAGTATCAAATATTCCACTTACGGTATCCCATCGACATTCTCGAAGCTTTTTGGCACAAGGGACATGGAAACTTTTGCGGCAACTCTTTTCATAGCAGCCCAGAGCAGCTCCTTTCATACCACACAAAGAGCACTTAATTCTGCGGCTTCTTGCCAATTCCTCTTCAAGGTTGACAGCAATATCACCTTCAAAATAAACATTTGGAGCCCTGTATAGCCAAATGGTAAAAAAGAGAGATAACATAATCAGAATATCAGATTACAAATCTCCTCGTCACAGAATCAAATTTTACCTTAGATTCGCTTACGTAATGAGACCAATGATCTTAAACTAGCAAGAGTTGCACAAATCAATTTGAGGACAGATAATAAGATTTTAAAAAAGTCTATAAGAACCATTAAGTTCTACTATTCCATACTGCACGTCAGGGGGATTTTGGGTATTGACGACCAATACAGAAGAGGTAGACAATGCAAATTAAACCTATTATTATTGTACCACTAGCCAAATTACTTTCAGCTACCTATGATAAACGTATTTGAGGATAGAACAGTGTCACCCATGTAACCACGTTGGTCTTACTCTAACGCACAGCTTTATGCTTCTGAATTCTGACATTTTCAAAATAAGCTAATGCTAAAAACCAGAACTATTTGGTCAATAGTGTTTATAGGCAAAACCTTAATATAGTCACTACTCAAAAGCTAACAAGTGGTGCTTATAAAACTAAGCCACTAATCAGGAAGAACGTAAAATGGAAACAACAAAACATACCACTCAGTGCAATTTTTGTGTGAATGAATAACAGTCTCTCCACTATGAGATGCTGGAACTCGCTTGCCTTGAACATAATGAAGCATCTCACCAGAAGCCTGAAGAAATTACTTTGTCATTCAAGTGCTTCATGGCATGTTAAAGTATCCAGCACGTAAAATGTATATTAGGGAGGTAACTACACTACAGCTTAAGACAGTACCTTCGTTTCTTCAGTTTTAAGACAGAAAGCACACTGTGTGGAACTGGCATTACATTTTCGCAAAGTTGGCATGTCTGTATCAAGATGACCCTTTCCAGTCTTCATGAGAACGCTTTTGGTCGCATCAGCCATTTTTTCTTGTAAATTATTTTTGGTACCAGTTGTTTCTTCAATCTTAGATTTAACCTGTTCAATGGATCTTTTCGTTTTCAGACTTGACCTCTCACTAAAACTGCTTGGTTCTCCGACAGACTTTTCATGCAATGAATTGGACTTGGAAGTTGACACTCCACTCCTTTTATCTTGAGAAGCAATTACTTCACCATTAATATCAGCCTTGGATAGTTTTTGCTTCTGCCTACTTGTTTTAACCAGGTCGCTTTGATGACTTTTCTTGATTCTCTTGGAATTACCTCTTGCAATATCGAAAGTGTTCAGCTCACTAGGGCCTCTTTCACCTTCTAAGAAGGCATACAAATTGGAGACATCCACCCCATCAGCATTATCTGACAGCAATATGTCTGGTGATTGAAATGATCTTGATTTTGAAACACCTACTGCCTTTGAACTGCCATGAGCAGAATTATTTTTAGATTTCTGACCTTGCTCAGTGTCACCATTGGTTGAATTAGAACCACCATCTGTCTTTGAATGTTTGTCCACGTTTATCTTTTGACGCTTATTTTGGTTTCTTTTGCTTCCTTTAGTTCCTCTTTTCTGAGGATTTTTAGATTCATTTTGGCTATGATCGATGCTTCCATGCCAAGAGTTAGGTTTGAATTTATCGCTCTTTTCATGGGGACTAATGTTGTCCAACTGCTTTGCAGTGACTTCTTGGTCTATATCAGCAGCAGTTGAGGGTAATTCAAGTCCATTTTCTAACATTCCATCACATGCGTCCTGGTCCTCAACCTGCACCCAGTATTACCAAATCAAATCAAGTCAAAAATGAGTAAAGAATAAAATAAATAAAGGTTCACAGGGTGCTGGACACAATGATTATTGCAAATTTGAAATCATCAGCCATGTAGCAAGAGTGCATGACAATTCAGTCGACATTTACCTGCATCTTTGATGGACTTAGGCAAAGTTCAGGAGAACATGGTCTTTGTGTCCATTCAAACATCTCACTGTCAAAAAGCTCAACATTAACACATTTTCTGATCGGTGCCTGCAAAAAAGAATATATCATCTAGATACTCTATAGTATAGCAAAGACATATGCTAAAAACTGAACATCAATCTGTGGCAAGATGAAGCGAAATTATGGACAACTGGGAGTCATTTGACATGCTGAAAAAACTAAAAGACAACAGGGAAACAACTGTTGCAAATTTGATCCTTCTGGCAGTTTGAGACACTATGCAAAAAACACCCATTAGAATAGTGAAGTTGACAGCACCAGTTAAGGAAGAGCAGTGAGTCTTGCAAATGACGGTCTCATAGATGCTATGAGACCAACCTAAATACTCATATAATCCTCTTTTCAGTAATAGGATGAATGGGTTGGTCTAACAAGTAAGAGCATCTCACATAAGCTTCTGTGAACGAATACTTACTTTTGGTGATATCTTGGCGGGTAGATCATCGTCTGAATCCTTAATATCACTAAAAGAAGGAATATTTGCAGGGGTGCATGTCAACTGATACTCGTCAGTATGCTGGCTCGACTTTTCTGCATCATCATCACGCAACCAAAAAAAAGGTGCAAGGCCAGCGCTTTCGTTTCCAATTGAAAGTGGCTGCTCACTGGGTGGCCTCACAATTTTGTTTACAACTTTTTTGCTTCTCTGATTTTTCTCAAGTTCTTCTTTTGCTTGTCTAAGTGGAGTGTCAGTGCTTGGAGACTCTGGCACCTGAATCCTTTTATTCATGGAGAATGAAGATTTTCCACGACTGCGAGCTGAATTCTTTGCTTTTGATTTAGACCTTTTGGAAGTTTCTCCCTTTTGATGATGACTTTTCGTCAATGGGACTTCTTCATCAGTACTCCCCTTGATTGGATTTAGGTCACCATCAGTCTTTCTTAGAGCATCTGCCAAAGAAATACACACTTTGCATTAATCCATCAGCAAATACATGCATACACACTTTGTGTAGAATAGTCAGGGTTATCTTCTTGATAAAAAGAAAATGTTAGACTAGATGCCTCATCAATTATAGATATTTCAAACAGAAATTTCTTTTAACTGACCCTAAATCATTTTGTGCACCACTCATCATGGTTCTGTTACATGGACATTTTGACTGTAGAAGTACATTAGAGAATTCAATTATTTCACTGAAACAATATACTCCCTCCATCCCAGTCATCTGTTTACCTATTCCATTTTTGGGTGTCTAATTCATTTGTTTACTTTTCGATTTTGGCAATGCTTTTGAGGGGTAATTTGATCACCCACCCTTATTTTACTTGTCATCCAATAACACTAGCTATAAATGGTCTCCTCCTTCCTTGGTCTTTGAGCCAAAAGTAAAGTTAAACAAATGGCCAGGAAGGAGGGAGTACATCACAGATTCACAGAATAAAAATACACTTAACCTGCAAAGTACAGTAAATAACAAGACTCATCAAGATGTCCGCTAAAATAATACAAGTTCCAAACGGAACACAATGCCAGAGATGTAAAATGTCAATGGTGTTCCTACACTCTTTCAAATTAAATCAAATTTTGTATACATACTCCTTTACCAAATCCGCTGAATGATTTATAGGTATTGCCTTATGACAGCTACAAAAATCCATAAGACTCAATCTAACAACACAAGCAAATTGATCATGGGATACTGATAATCAATATCTTGATATGATACATCTTGTACATCAATAGTGAGATTTTTGTATGACTTGACTCAGAGAAAGAAATTTGAGAACAGGCGTTTCTTATAGCAAAAGACAGGGTACATCCAACATCCCCACACTCCATCATAACGTTCGCAAAAACAAAAAAACTTCGAGGCATTGTGTTGTTAGATGGAGCAACCAAAAGCAAGACTGTAAAACAAGATTAAAATAAAATGTCTAGAGACTTCTCAGTCTTGAAAATGTAAGGGTGAGCTTGTTCGGCCGTAATCCCAATTACAATGTGATGGGAGCTCTACTAGTAGAGACAAACACAAACAAGACGTGATAGGAGATTATTGATTTGGTTGGAGTTATTGGAGATACCCCGCGTTAAAATATAACATGCATTGCCCGCTTAATCTTGTATTAATACAATTAGACTAACTTCCTTGTGAACCCAACCTCCCCTCCATTTATTGTGTCGAAAACATGAGTAGTTAATGTGATAACTCAACTTTAAATATGCTCTTCCCTACTGAATACACTTTGCACACTATTCCCATTATTATGAATTTTTTGCAGAAATTCAATATTACCTAGTTTGCTTGTGGATTCATCTTGCGCAGGTAGGGGAATTCCTGAAGCAACTTCCATGCTTTTGTATATGTTCACTAGGTTGTCCATGTGTGGTGCAGGCCGAACTTCTGCAGAACAGCAAGTTTTTTATCAATAAAAGCAGCAACACTAATAGGATATTATACAACACACACATCAATTAAAACTGTTTAGTATTAAGCCGGCTGTTCCACATGTCGAAATTAATATCAATGAATTCATAGATTTCTCAAACAGATGAGCTCACATACTTTATGGTTTTCCTAAAATCCCTACTCTCCCCATCCTATGCTTGAAAGGACCAGAGACATAGCAACAGATGCAAGTCGATACAACCAGAATAAAAAAAAAAAGAAAAAAGAAAAGAAAAGAAAAGAAAGTTTGTTCAGTTTCAGCACCAGTTCTAAACAGCTGAAGCCTAGCACGTATATTTCAACAGCTCCACTAACCTTTCATCCCAGGAAGAAATGATTCTGCAACTTTATTTTGCATCTATTGTCCTTATTTTGCAGCCCAAATTAGGGAATCAATTTTAACCAGTGAGATCAATTATCAGAATATCCGACCACCAATCAAATGGCAGAAAAGCTGCCCTATCCCATCAATACATTCATAACAATTTGGTACCAAGAGCTTGAAACATGTCAAACTGAGCTGTGATCTCTAAGACTCTTTTCCTATCAAGTCAGTGGCATTGCCTTATTTTATTCATAGCTACATACTATTAACAATTACCATCAAGAAAGGCCATTTCTTTCACATCGCTCACTCCAAATACGTCAGTAACATCTTTACACTTCCAACGTAGAAACAAGAAAAGATCCACAGAATATGACTAAACTTGAACTTCCAACAATATTAAGCACCTTGAACACCGCAGACATTCATGAATGGGTTAATGTGTCAAATTGTTTCACTTTCACATGGCTACACCAGCAAGGCAGCAATCATCACCATTGGTATCTATCATTGCCAAGTATCGACATTTGAACAGGTAACAGCAATAATACCATAGTGCCTCATAGGTTCACAGGAAGGGGTCGGACGTTCATACTTTTATGCATGACTTTAATACCCCAAATTCTACTACCTTCAATTCTTTGGAATTACCCAACATTTTAAGATTTGTAAGGTGTATTTTAATCACATGCTGCAATTCCTAAGAATCGGAGGTTGTACAGTAGCAATCATCACCTAGGTATAGTGTATAAGTGTATTCAAGATATTTTACCTAAATTCAGTTAAAATGAAGCTCAATTGAAACCCATGAATCTATCTATCATCACCTAGTGTATAGGAGCCGTGCATCGCAAATTTGAATGATAAACAATTATTACTCCAAACCTAAGCATACATTACTAACAACAAATCTACAATAATCAAACCAATTATTAAAATTAGGGCAAAATATAACAGTAAATCAATTAAAGAAGTGTAAGCATACCTCGGCGTTGAAATGGCACTTTGCAAACCGGACAATTTGATCCAGATTTCATAGATTTATAAATACACGAACTGAAATTGATTACAACCAATATCAATCAATCGAATCAACACTGAACAAAATAATCAACAAATAAAACACAGAAAAAAAAACACAAATTGAAAGAGAGGGAAATTAGGGTTTACTTGCAGAAAACATGGTTACAAGTTAGTGATACAGCAGATTCCAGCAAACTTAAGCTGCAAAACAAAAGACGGAACCGAAGAAAACCAGGACTTCAAATTAGGGTGCGAAAATTTCCAGAGAAATTACTGTTATTGTTACTTCCTCCGTCCTAAACAAACGATCAGGACAGAGGGAGGGAGTGTAAGGTAAACTAGAAAAAAGAATCAGAACTAAAGGCGTCGCTGGTGGCAGCCTTAGTTCCGTCTCAATCATTTGTTTACATTTTATATTCTTTGTAAGGGGCGTTTTAATTGAAGGTAAGCAAATGATTGGGACGGATGGAGTAACGAAATGAGGGAAGGAGGAGGATACTTACCAGATGGGGCAGTTGAGTTCTCGGCATAATTTCTCGAGATAAGAAATATTCGCCATAATAATTAAGGTGTGTTGAGGAAGAAATGTTGGAAGATGTTGTGGAAGTGTGAGAGGTGGTAGTGAGGAAGTAATTGGGATAAATGAAGAAGACTAGGAGGAAGATTGTCGAGGAAGTTGGTGGGAAACTTGAAATTATTTTGAAAATAAAAATAAAATTTTGCGCCCCGCCAAACGTTTTGTCTTACTGGTCAAAATCCAAAGGGGTTGGCCATAATAGCCCATAGGGATGAGAGGATGATCCAATTCCGCAAGCCCGCTAACTTGGCCTGATCCAGTCTAACTCATTCCCGGGTTTTCAATTTTCCCCCACTTACTAGATCCGAAAAATTCTACTTCTACAACCTAAAGCTCGGGAGTCGGGACTAGAACTGGCAAAATTGACTCGGCAGAACCCAAAGCCGACCTAACTCGACGACTACTGACTCGATCCCAAACTCGACTCGGCGCAATATTGACTCGATAAATTGATGATCTGACTATTATAAAGTATGATCTAAATGGAAGCGAGTTAGGTTATTCTTGATAAAGCTGAGTTAATAACAAAGTAACTAAATCAATTTATTAACAAAGACTTAATTTATTGGTAAGTAACGTGATAAATTAGCAAGACTTGATAATGACAAGACTTGACCCGGCACATTAATTGACCTGAAATGACACGGCCTGTTAATGACCTAACCTGACTTGACTAGAAAGGGTATGCTACCTGATATGACCAAAACCTGATACAATTTTACCTAACTCAAGCCCGACCTAACTAACCCAATTGCCACGTCTAAAGACTCTAATTTGTATAAATGGGCTAAATGTAGGCCCCAAGTACACCCCAAAGTTTGGTCAGGTTTTACAAGAGTCACAGTCACCTCCTTTAGCATTTGACATGCTCTTTTACTCCCTCCTAAATTCTCATTGAATACATGCATTATCTGTCACAAACTGAGGGCGGTCGAATAGTACCATTTGACAATGGAATGGTGACATTTGTACTCTATTATGGTCAAAAAAATGTGAGCACTTAAGCATTGCTAAACTCTTCATCGATTTGCACATTCCTTGTAGAAGTTAAACTAGATCCTGGGTCCATAAAGCTGCATTGTCGCAACCTTGGGTGATAAGTAGACGTTATGGGGCGGTTAGTGATACCCTGGGCCAAGCTTTCCCTGCTGTTTTGTTGATTGTCAATTAATGAGAAATGTCTCTTGTATGCTAATTTCAAAAACAAAAAATGAACAAGTATTCACATCATCAAAAATTTGATTTGTTCCAACTAAGTGACTGCAAGTAGTTCAATGCAATAAGAACCCTGTGACTCCGCGAGCTTGCTGGGCGTGGCTTTCACAAAACAAAGTGATTGAAATCTTGGCCTTCAACTCTTCAAATATCTGTAATTTCATTAACATTTACCAGTAATCTTTACAAGAGCAAGAACCGTCTTTAAAATGATGAAAACGACTACGATCCCTGACTACTATCTCACGATCAAAAATCTTGGATATTAGTTTTATCGCGACATGGCAATCAGGGCAAACTCTCAAGTTCTTTATAACTGTAATTGGGGTTCTTGGCAATGTATTGATGAGCATAAAAGCGATAGCAATTTTCTCGCTGTGATAACTCAAAGCGGTCTCCTTCTCTTCCTCTTGTATGTCAGCAAGCACATTTTTCGTGTGAGGCACATAGCCTTCTAATCTCAGCAACTTTGTGATTTCACTTAGCATTTCATAGATTTCTTTGTCTTGTGGATGTGATCGATCTCCCATTACAAACTCGTGTACACGATTTCTAAGCTCAACTTGGCTAAATCCCGGTGGCTTTTTAACACCGTCCTTCACCATAGTAGCCCTCAATTGGTGAACATCTTTCCATCGATTCTCAGATGCATAAAGATTTGAAAGGAGCACATAATCTCCACTATGCTTAGGATCTAATTCCAACAGTTTATCCCTTGAAACTTCGGCCAGAGCTAAATCCCCGTGTATTGCGCATGCACCCAATAACGTCCTCCATATAATAGCATTCGGCTTCAACGACATATTTTGAATGAATTCATATGCTTGCCTTACCTTCCCCGCTCTGCATAGCAAATCTACCATACAACCATAGTGCTCAATCTTAGGCACAATTCCATATCTCTCCGTCATCTCATTGAAATAATCGAATCCCTCATCGACCATCCCACAATGACTACAAGCATACAAGACCCCGACTAAGGTAATCTCAGTTGGCATGAATCCTTCCTTCTCCATCTTCTTAAAAACCTCAAGCGCTTCATTTCCGCGCCCATTTACAGCCAACCCAACAACCAAAGAATTCCACGACACCACACTTCTCTCCCTCATACCATCAAAAATCCTCTCCGCATCTCTAACCCTCCCACATTTCGCGTAAAAATCTAATAACGCATTCATCGCATGCAAATTCTCCGTCAAACCAACCTTAAACATATAATCATGTACCCTACTACCTAACGCCAACGCCCCAAGCTCAGCACAAGCACACAACAACGTCACAATCGTAAAACCATCAGGCTTCACACCCTCATCACCCATATCCCTATAAAACCTGAGAACATCATCAAATCTCCCATTAAGAGCAAACCCATTAATCACAGAGTTCCAAGTCACGAGATTTCTCACACGCATTTCCTCAAACACCTTATGTGCACTCTCAGGTTTCGCGCAAACTGCGTAAAAATGAACCAACCCATTTTGCACAAACACTAATGAATCATACCCATTTTTCACAACATCACAATGCACCATTTCACCCAATACAACATCCAATAACTTAGAAATTCCCTTCAAAAGAAAAGGGTAAGTATGTGTATCAACCTCAATATTTTTTACCTTCATTTCACTATATAAACTAATAGCTGGTCTAGGGTTTTCACTTGATGCATACCCTTTAATCATAGTATTCCATGCAAAAATGTTGGGGGCGTGGACTTGATCAAATACCTTCTGGGCATAGAGCATAGTTTTCGACAGCGAAACCGCGAAAAATATAAGGTGTTTGGTGAAATGTGGGTGGTTTAATGGTACACCATGTTTGATGGAAAAAGCATGGATTTGTTTGAGTTTGTAGGTTGAAGATGCAGATGATTGTAAAAGTGCAATGCATTGTTTAAGAATCAAGGGTTTTTGTGTGTTTTCTGTTAGGGTTTTAGTGCAGAAAAATGAGGGGGAAAAGGGTTTAAGAAATTTTGGTTTGAATTGCTTAAGCATAAGCATTACTTTGTCATGTTGGAATGATGTGCATAAGCATAATAATACTAATATATGGAGTTTGATGTTGTTTTGGGGTTTGGATTTGAAGATCAAACAATTTATACGAGTCCGAGTTGAGACGGGGGAGAATCGGGTTAGAGTTTCATTATCGTTTTATGTTTACATAATGTAAAAAAAAAAACTTATATGAGACGGTTTTACATGTGAAGACAGCAGATTACCCGTAGTTCTATAGTTGAATAAAAATACAAAATTATACTCTTTTGGTCTCAAGTATTTTTCTACCCCTAGTCAAAGTACTCCTCGTAAAGCATATAAAGTTATAAACGGTAAACAATTAATCGGGATGGAGGAACTAGTTAGAAATCATCTCAGGTAAGACGAGTGCCATTATATAGAGAATGAACTCATTTAAGTAGAACATCAAAGTAGTTGCATTATGAATTCAATTTGTATATACATAAATCAATTTTTTTTAATTTTATTGATCTTTTCTACCAAATCATAGTGGTTGCAGGATGATACAAATTCAGTAGTGTTGCACAAAAGAAAAAGAGCAAAAACCCTGTTCATGGGTTTCAGTCTTCACTCTTTCTTCACCATCAAATCAAACACAATAAAATACAGATATAGCTAATCTTGGCCGAGGGAGCGAATGAACTCGGAAAAATAATGGTTAATCCAAGAGGTTCCAATAGTGACTTGTGGTGGTGGTGGTGGTGGGAGAAGGATCAAAAGTCTCCCATTTTGCAGTAACTACCACAGGCTTCAGACTAGCATTCGATATTTTCAGCATGTCAAGTGTTTCCACACATTTCTGCACTCTTTTACCCTGAAATTTAAGTAGATAAAGCCGATTAAGTTTTGGTGTGTCGTAAAAGAAAGAAAAGAGATAGGGAGACGGGGAGTGAAGTTACCTGCAAATTGTTTAGAGCTGAAACCTCAATTCCTGCAGAAATAATGCTATCTAGTTTAACTGCTTGTCTCATCAGCAGTTCAATCAATGTTGATATCCGAACCTCTGCCACCTTAACTCCGTTCCCTACTGATTTCTCGATGCCAGAAACCTGAACACACAAGTACATTATAACAGGTTCGTGTCTAGTCTTTTTCAGTCTTACATAAGGCTGAAGTAAGATTTCCTACTATCAAAACTAGTTCAGCTGGTATAATCAATGAGCGGTAATAACCATTTACCAGTGTTCGAAACCTTCTAGCATTGGAACTGCCGTAGACAAAGGTTTACCAGATCAGCCAAGGAATCGACTTCAGAGGCAACTTCAGCAATGGCACGTTGAGCGCGTTGAAGTTTATCGTTCTTATGCATCTCTAACAATCTCTTCTCTCTACTGCAAGGATCTTCCGTAAGGATAAGTTTTGATCTATCTTTTACACCACAAATGTCCAAGAATTGTTTATCTTCTTTCTCTTTTCCTTTGTATGTTATTCTCTGCTCCCAGTAATGCAATCCACTTTGTACTGTTAACAGCTTCTTAAGCTCCCCTGTGATTCACCAAACTCTAATTTTCATAACAGCATACTCGTATCATAAAACATTAAAACCATCTAAAAACAAATTGTAATCGAACAATAATTAACTCATAAGGAGTACTCCGTACAAACACAAAAATCTATGTCTAGGAATAAGACTTTAAGAGCATACATACCAAAAGTTGCCTGAGAGCTAATAGAGATCTCATACCGAGCCGAACCGTAAGCAACCCGAACCCGAATACATTTGACCGAGACGACAGCCACATCGTCAGTCCTTTTCTGGACTAACATACCACCCGGTCTTTTCTCCCATTCACCCTCCTTCTCCTTCTCCTTCTCCTTCTCCATAGACGACAATTTCAACGTCGTTTTGGAGTTGCTATTAGTTGATGTACTAAGCATGGCTACTCCAACAACACTCATATTCTTCACCACATTCCTAACCATTTTCTCTTAATTATGTTTTTATTATGTTTTTTAAATAGTGTGAAATTTTTACAAAGGGAAAATTATTGAGCTTCTTCTACCGACACACAAGAATATATAGTTAGACTTGGTCTTTGTTTTTTGGTCAAGGGAAAAAGAGCACACATATGACACACAAAAATTATTAATAATGGATTTCTGAATTAAATATTTGATCTATACTCGAATAATCCTTCATAATTGAAGAATTTTAAGGGGGTTGAAGTAAGTTACGGATTTAACAACAGAGGGAAAGGAGAGAAAATTAGGTTTGATGTTTTTTTGGTTAAGGGTAAAGAAATGGAAAGTTTGGTGCAAAAAGTACTGTAATGAGTAAAATATGTACTGCGAAGATGAATTATTCTCATTGAAATAACCCTTTTATTTATTTATATATGAGTTTAATAAATTAACGGAAATGGATATAACTGTAAAAATAGCGCGGGTAGTCAGAGAAATAGTGAATGTAATAATATTAACATGAAATATTGTGAAAATAATAATATTAACCGCGGTACTAGTAAAAGTGTCTCATAATTTGTTGATAAATTTTAACATTTTAGTATAAGTGGTAAACTTAAGTTAAAGTTTAAGGTAGTTTTATTAAAAAAATTAAAATTTAAAGATGAATAAAGGTAGTCCGACCAGATCCGGATATCCTACCCAGGTTAAACTATACAGTAGGATAGGAGTATGTGAATTTTTATAACTTTAGGTAACTTAATATTGAAAGGGTTTTTCTATCCTATGCCCACTAGGCATAGGATAATAAACCAAAAAAAAGAAAGTATTAAATGATATTTTCATGGGAAATTGTAATATCTCATCACTTTTAGTTTTCTTCACAAAAAATACATTTAATACTTTCCTATTTTAGCTTCTTATCCTATGCCCAATAAAAACCAATATTGAAATCCATTAGTTTTGGGATTATAAATACTTCTCTCCCTCTCTTTAAAACCATCAATGAATTTTTTTAAAGGTTGTGATATTTATTTAGTTTGTTTTCCTGTTGAGTCATCCGGAAACAGCTTCATTTTTTGTGTTACCTCCGATCCCCCTCACCTCGCTATTTGTGGGAGCTTATTTGTTTTAACTTTGGGGGGTTTTGGAGATTCAGTTTTTTTACCTAACCAAAAGGTCATTAATTTTCCTTTGAAATATTTTGGGGTTTTCTTCAAATACACCAAAAAAATTAAAATTAAAACTTTGAATTGTTTATTTGTTGATTTAGATTTATAATTGTTTTAGGGAGAAAGATGATATTCGTTGAACCAGAGGAATTTAACGACTTTCTTACTATGATGGGGAAAGACTACTTCTTTCCCAATATCCCACTCCTCCTACCAGACGAAGACAATGATGCTGAGCGGGAAGAATATTTTCCATCAAAATTAAATGGCATCTCAAGATACCGAATTGTAGTACAGTATCCTGATGTAATCCACAACAATGTTACCAATTTCGATTATAGTAATTTTGATGTGGTTTCCTTTCTGTCAACTGATAAAAGGGATTACCTGATTCGTAATGACAAGGATTATAATGGTAATGGTAATTACAATCAAGTTAAAGTTGCGAGCCTTAGTGATAAGAAATGGATTATGGTTTGTTGTTTTGCCTGCCCTCTTTTCTCTATTAGCTCTTATTCATTGGAGTTGCGAGCTGTTTCAAGTGTCTGTTCTGAACTGTATGAATGCTATGGTGATTCTTTCGAGATGGTATTAGTTTTCAAGATGACTGAGGGTTTTTTATATGACGAGTCAGCTTTCAGGCACCAATTGTCGGGTTTTCATTCGTCCTGTCTTGCAGTTCCCTTTTTTGACTCAGTGTCTTCAGACTGTATATGTCGTTCCCTCGGATTTTCTGGTACAGGGAAAGGCATCTTTTGTTGTGTGGATGAAAGGAAGGTTATCTGGCATAAAGATTTAGGTTATTTTAACACATATGGAGTCGATGCCTTTCCCTTTACTGATGAAGCTAACCGAATAGTTTTTGAAAAAGAAAGAAAAATATCCTGGAACGATGTATCCCTTGAGAACCTATTATGTCACCCATCCTTTCTTTATAAGAATCCGCGGAGTTCTGGTGGGATAATTGAGGTTACGACTATTGACCTACTTAAAGAGAAGCTCGTTGGAGTGTACTTATGCATGAATGGGGATTTCATACCTGAGCTTCATGAGATATATGAGTGTTGTAAAGCCGCTAACAAGGTATTTGAGATTGTGGTAGTGTATATGCCTTTCATGAAAAAAACCTGTAATCCGCAGCTGTTCCAGGCGTTCATTAATCACGCTCTTGAAACACGGAAGATATCATGGTGGGTCTTGCCCTTTGAAAGCTGGGTAAGTCGGAGACTCTCACGACTCATACCGATCCTTGAAGATGAGTTGATCATTGTTGGAAAAGGATTTGTAGATCCCTATTGTGCATATGTTGTACAAAAATTTGGAATGCCTGCGTATCCCTTCTCGAGGAAGCTCATGTTCAAGAAGGAGATAGAAAGGATAAGCAAAGTCGGTTTAGCTTCTTTGTTGGTTTACGAGGATATTGACTATGTTCTCCGGAAGGATAATTCCAAGGTACCTGTGGCCTCGCTTGTAGGCAAGAATATTTTCATTTTTGTCGACTTTGATTCAGGGCATATTGATAAAAACGTGGGCAGTCCATTTTTCTGTTATTATTCGGATATCAAGGGAACGCTTTTGAGTTATTATCCGGAAATGAAGGCAAGAGATCCCGAGTTAGAAGTTATTTATGTTGGCTCTTATGCAACATTGGTTTGTACTAGTTCTGAAATACCATGGTTGGTATGCCCTTACGACAGTAATCACTTTGGTATTTTCGCCAAGAAAATATTTGTCGAGGGTATAAGGGTTAGCACCCTTGTTGCAATTAAGAAAGATGGGATGGTCGGTTCCATACAAGCTCACAAGCATCTATCTTCACACGGCAGCCAGGCTTTCCCATTCAACGGTAGTCAATTAAGGATAGAGGTGATGCGTGAATTCGAACTTAGATATCCTCGGTTAGAATTTGGTTATATGTAGTTCGATACTTCAATGTAGTATGCTGCTATATAATTATATGAACGCAAATCTGTGCTACATCAGGTAAGTTTATCTATGTATAATTCTACATTTCTACTACCCTAGTTTTCACGTCCTTCTTTTCTTTTCTTTTTCTTTTCTCTGTTGAAACTTGTTTTAAGTGTTGCAGACCCGCTGACACAACCGAAGGCCAGAACCCAATGAGTATGGGTACGGGTCGTGCCGTCGTGGTTGTCTACAGTTGTTATGGTGGCTTTGGGCTGCTTGTTGAAGTTGTCATGATTGTAGCATGTTGGCTATTGTTGTTGTGGACTTGAGCTTGCGACATTTTGTTTATGTTGTCGCAGACCCTAAGAGTATGTTTGGATTTAAAATTCAAAATTTCTCCGCAATAGGTAAGATTTAAGTGTCTTGGTCTGACCTGACTTGGCTAGACGGCTATTGTTGTAGTCGGCTAGTCCCTCCCCTTCCCTTCTCTCCCTTTCCCTTCTCTCCTTTCCCATCCCCTCCATTTTCCTTCACTTTTGCTATCCAAACACACCCTTTAACTGTTGTCGTCGTGTTGCCGACCAGGATGTGAACTACCTGGTTGGGCTGACCATTATAGGGTTGGTGGACTGCTGTGGATTTGGGCTTAAGATGCTGCTGGTATATTAGACATATTTACGCGTGGTTCCAAAACCACAACTGGGTTGGGTCCGCTTTACTTTTGGACTTCGCTTCTAAGGGAAGGGAAGGGAAGGGGAAATGGGGTGTGGCATTGTGGGTGTTTGGATAAAAATATACAATTTCCTCCAAATCTTGCTTATTCTGTAGAGATTTTAATTTGTCTTGGAGGAGGGAAAATGAATCCCTCCAAATTTCCGGCCCTTTATTTTCTTTAACCCTCATTTGCTATCCAAACAAGGGATTTTAAATCTCCTACTCTTCCTCCCTTACTTTTTTCTCCAAATCTTTTAATCCAAATACACCATTAAAGGAAAAGATATAAGACATACGTAGTACTTAGTAATGTAGGTTTGTGAATGTCTCAATATTTTAAAAAGTTCCTAAATGCAAGGTAAAAAGAGTCGGATGTATATATAAACCGAATTTCATAGCCAAGTAACGAATTTCTATCCATGTATACATTGCAGATGTCAATTAATTTAATGGCGCATTATATGATTTCTTATACAATAAATAAACATAATCAATTTAATGTTGCGTTATATGATTTCTTCGTAATTTAAAAAAAAAAAAAAATTTAGTACTACATTTAGTTGAAAACCAATAAATTTACCATACATTATTTGAGATTATTTTAAGTAAAAACTGTGTCACGTGTGTGATCCAGTCCTTGATCAATTATGTCTAATAATCATCACAATAATGTTTTGGATTTACTAGCTCATCTTAGTTGTTTTGGATAATTGGTTGGTATTATTTTTTTTGGCTTGACTATCTAGATGACTAGATCATTGAGTCAATCAACTGATTGTTGATGAGGTTATGATTGTGTAATACGTCGTAGTTTTTAAGGCTGTACTCGATTGAGTATAGCTTACTTGATCGAATGAGGGACCGAGTGATATCTGGGAAGTTTCTGAAACAGGGTCACTCGTTCGAATGACGGTTCAACCGACCGAGTGGAGCTTCACCTCGACCGAGTAGACCGAACACTCGATCGAGTGCTTTGTCGTTTTCCATTGTTTTACATGAAAAAAGCTATTGAGTACTTCCCACCAGTCAATTGTTATTTATTGCTATTTTAGGTGTATCACTCATTTGTTATCTATTTACTCGGTAAGTTTTATAAAAGTGGGTGGACAATATTAGGCAAGTGGCATAGGATGAAAAAGCTCTTTGGTTTATCATTATTTTTCTTTCTTTTTTGTCATTTTTTTGTTCTTTGTGCAAAAATAAATAAATTACAAATGACCGAAATAAAAGGAGTAGTTTTTATTTTTGTAAAAATGAACATGTACAATTTTCTACGCGGGCCAGTTAAACTACACTGATTGAAGCCCGAATACCTTTTGAGAGTATTGCCTTCATACTTATGGGCCAGCTTACCACTCTTCCAATTTTACTGCATTTACCCAAATTCACAAAGCCAGATGGTTTCAAAACAATTTATCGTCATGGTTTATATGTTGTTCATGATCATTTTAAATATATAGTAAGTGTTGAGTAAATCTCCTGTAAATTTTTAATGCGGTTTTACGATCAAATATTATAAAACCATATGAAAAAGATATTGATGTCCTTATCATGAAAAAATGGTGGTTAGTGAAAGTTATATCAATGAGATATAGGTAAATTAACACTTGGTTTTACAATAACGTTTCAAGTTTGTGTACATCGGATTTATAGAAGAATTGTGTTTACATCTTAACTATTCATAGGCTTTTAGTACACTTTTATTTAATCTCAATAATTTATTGTGAGATCGTTTTATTAGATGTCTGATTTTGAATTTATATGTCCCTTATAAAATAAAGTAAATGTAAACTATTTACTAAGATGAAGGGAGTAACAATTAAGACTTAAAAGTAATCAAGCCTATCTACATTAGACATTGTGGGTGTAAGGCCATGTTCTTTTCGACTGAAAGGAGCTGAATTGACTTATTGGAGCTGAGTTGAAGTGAACTTAATTGAATGGAACTTAGCTAAATTGAAGTAAGAGTTAGGGGGTGTTTGGTAAACGGCGGATTGGAAAATTTTCAGCATCATGTTTGACTCACCAATCTACTATTTTAAGTGTTTGGTAAATGACATATTGAAAGAGTAGAGTGAAGCTCAATCTACTGTTTTCCAATATGCTGCTCTACCCAGCATATTTACATTACTAGATTGTGAAATATTAATCCGTCAACAATCTACACATAGATACAACAATCTATTAATCAAAATTTGCTAATTACCAAACACTTTTACTAAATCTGCTAATTGAAATATACTAGTCAAATCTGTTAATCCAATCTGTCATTTATAATCTGCTTGACCAATCTACTTCTGCTAATATCAATCTACTGATTACCAAACAGGGCTTTAATTTGTGAAGAGATTAGTTGAATTGAACTAAATGAAACTGCACTGAATAGCGTTGAGTAGAAATGAAACGAGTTGAAACTAAGCCAGAAAGAACATGGCTTTAATCTACATCGGTTACCAAGTTCTCATCAATCAATAACTACAATAGTAAAATTGGCCTCTAAATTAGTACTCCCTCTATCTCCAGTGAATAATTTACATTTGCTTTATTTTGTGAGAAAAATAAAATAAGTGTAAATTATTGACTATCACGGAGGAAGATAGTACATGTAATATCATCATATTTTCCGATAATTATTCCTCCTCTAAATCATCTCAAAAGGCAAAATAAATTGCACGTATGTGGAAATTGTAAAGAATTAGTATAACTGTATAATTGATGATTGATAATAGTTAAACTGAGAATGGTACAATATATAGCGAAGTATACGTGAACATTCACATAATAACAACCTAAAAACAATTTACCTAAAATACAATAATAATTGCTTGATTTTAGGAGAGATATATGGGATAGAATTATAGAATAATTCTTCCCTTAATTGTAGTGTTACTTGGTTATGAGATATTCTCATATAGACACGTGAAATACATGATAATGCTTCTGCTTACTCGCGTCAAACAAAGAAAATGTAAAGTATGCATCTTAAGGTACCCTGACAAAATAAAGCAAATATTCCTTAAACTAAACATAGAAGTCCATTACATTGACCAACTTACTTAATAACAAAAGTAAAACACCGATAAATTTTAAGTTTAAGACGGATAATGCAGTTAACACAAATTTGTACGAACTTAAATTAACATGTTGCCTATTTGTAGAAGTAGATTGTTATGGTTCGCATAAAACAGTGATTGGTTTTACTTGATGAGTTTTTGTATCCATTTGATCTAAAACATGCTCAACAAGACCACCCATACAAATAATAAGATATATAAAGCCAAATGCTAAACTAAGGATTCCTATTGAAGAAGCCAAACCATCATACATTGCATCCACATAAGCTTCGGCTGCTACCTTGTATCCATAGTATACTGACCATCCACTTATCAACATTGACACCGTCGTGACTAGAATGCGTACAACAACGAGTATAATGCGTACTATAATCGGACGACCATGACTCTTGGTTGTATCATCCTTTCCTGTTCACATTTACGTATGTATATATATATAATTACATATAAAGTAAACGTAAACAATTGACTAAGACAGAGAGAATATGAGTATTATCGGTTTTTATTATACCTTGATCATCAGTTGTAGAAGTTTTGACGTCATGTTGTTGAAACCAAGCCACAGCCAGGTAGTGCTCTACTATTATGAATTCCCCAATTGAGATATAGAATAAACCTAAGAAATTATGAGACATCGTAAACAGAAAACCTCTAGTAATAATATCAGTAGTATGCCTTGTTTCTATTCGAGCAATTCCAAACAGGAATGTCCACAAAACAATGACCTCCCCAACATCGATAAACGTAATGAACGTACTTATTATCCAAGAATTACCTCTTGAATTCACCCTTTCATTCTCCATTTTACTTATTTATTTATTAATTAAGGTGGTTAGGAGTAATATATAGTTGGTGATTATAGGATACTAATAATAAGGAGAAAATATCGACATATTCTTTGTGTTTTAATTAGTCAAATGAGGAAAGCTAGGTTGTTTGAGAATTGAGACTACAAAGAGTCCAAAGAAAATCTACTACTATTTACAAGAGCTATAAAAGATGTACGTAGTACTTCCACTACTTAGTAATGTAGTTTTGTAAATGTCTCAATATTTTAAATGGTTTCTAAATGCGGGTAAAAAGATTGGATGTATATATACACTGAATTTCATAGCCAAGTAACAAATTTCTATCCCTGTATGCAGATGCCAATTAATTTAATGGTGCGTTATATGATTTCTTATACAATAAATAAACATAATCAATTTAATGTTGCGTTATATGATTTCTTTGTAATTTTTTTAAAAAATTGAATAATTTAGTAATACATTTAGATGGAAACCAATTTACAGTACATTATTTGAGATTATTTTAAATAAAAACTGTGTCACGTGTGTGATCCAGTACTTGTGTCTTATAATCATCACAATAACGTTTTGGATTTACTAGCTCATCTTAGTTGTTTTGGATAATTGGTTGGTATTTTTTTTTTTTTTGGCTTGACTAGCTAGATCATTGAGTCCATCAACTGATTGTTGATGAGGTTATGATTCTGTAATACCTCGTAGTTTTTAAGACCGTATTCGACCGAGTGTAGCTCACTCGATCGAATGAGGGATCAAAGTCCTGGTTTTTTTAGACTTAAAGTCACATAATTTAAGTTTACTTTATATTTTATAAGTTTAGTTAGGTTCAGTTCAGATCCTATAAGTTCAGTTCAGTTCAAATCTTATAATTTCAGTTCGATTTAGATTCTATAGGTTCAGTTCAGTTCAGATCCTACAAGTTCAGTTCAGATCCTATCATTTTAGTTCAGTTCAGATCTTATAAGTTCAGTTTAGTTTAGATCTTATAAGTTCAGTTCAGATCATATACATCACTTAATTTAAGTCCAGTTCAGATCCTATAAGTTCAGTTTACTTCAGTTCAGATCCTATAAGTTCAATTCAGTTCAGATCAGTTTCAGTAAAAAAGAACAGGACACGACTGATATCTGGAAAGTTTCTGAAACAGGGTCACTTGGTCGAGAAGAGCTTCACTTGACCGAGTG
The DNA here is from genome assembly GCF_048544455.1 of Silene latifolia. Taxonomy (NCBI): domain Eukaryota; kingdom Viridiplantae; phylum Streptophyta; class Magnoliopsida; order Caryophyllales; family Caryophyllaceae; genus Silene; species Silene latifolia. The sequence goes on along the minus strand of NC_133532.1, from coordinate 118,130,984 downwards.
CCCTATCGTTTTCCATTGTTTTGCATGAAAAAGGCTAGTGAGTACTTCCCTCTCCGATTAATTGTTATCTTTTACTGTTTTGGGCGTATCACTCATTTGTTATATGTTCGCTTCGTAAGTTTTGTAAAAGTGGGTGGACAAGTGCATTAGGGAAGTGGCATATGATGAAAAAGCTCTTTGGTTTATCATTTATTTCTTTTTTGTTATTTTTTTTGTATTTGTGCCAAAACGAATATATTACGAATGACTAGAATGAAGGGAGTAGTTTTTATTTTTGTAAAAATGAACTTGGACAGTTTTCTACGTGGGCCATTAAAACTACACTCATTGAAGCCCGAATACCAATTGAGAGTATTGCCTTCATACTTATGGGCCAGCTTACTACTCTTCCAATTTTTATTGCATTTACACAAATTCACAAAGGCAGAAGGTTTCAAAACAATTTATTGTGAGACAATTTTCTTACGGTATTGCTCTTTCACATATGAATTTTACTCATTTATGTAGATATCCAGTATCTGTTGAGACTCCAACAAACACCCGATGATTATCGGACTACAACATCCTTAGGAATCGAAGCGTTTGATCGACAGTTTGTGTACAACTATACGTCGGAAAACTTAAAACGATTTCGAAAATAAAACATTTCAAAACTTTTCAAAAGTACCTGGAGTGTTTAATGCATGACGACGGGGTCACAATGACACTAATTAGAGTCAAAACCGACACCTGACCAAAAACCGACTCAAAATTCAAATCCCGACTCCAACAACGAGTCAAACCGAGTCAAACACAAAAAAACAAACCTTTCAAATGCTTCCATGTTAAGATTTCCCGGAATCCTAAATGGTCAAGTACAAACCAAGTTCTTCCAAATCCTAGGATAGAACAAATCATGATTGTACTTGTGTGATAGCGACAAGACAATCGAAGACGTGCGAGATGGCTCGTGCCTCTTTGAGCCGCCCATGCGGCCACGTCGCTCAAAACACACACAACCACCCATTTCTCTATAAATACCCCTCAAATTCCACCATTTGAGAGTTATGCGAGTGTCCGCCCCCTCTTTTCTCCCTTCAAATTCTAGACTCGACTTCTCAAGTCACCAACCGACACGTGTTTACGACCTATCGATCGCAAACACAAGCCTTACACATTTTTTAGTACCGTCATCGTGCATTAAATCACTTGACCGACCATCTCGACCACTACACCATCACTAAACTTAAAAAAACACTCTTTTACTTTGCTAAAACGGTATTCAAACCGAGTTTTTCGGCCAAACAAGTTGATACACTTTCGTCGGTTTCTCGTCTTAAGCCTAGCATGTAAGTATGAGGGTGTAAAAATCTTCTCCTATCATGTTTTCATTTGTTTCATGACAATAACATGCTAAATTATGCATAACTTAAGTAGCACATAGGCTCGCGCCTAAAGCACCCCTCACCATTAAATCCAAACCGTGTTTGGTCTCTTCATCTCCTTCATTTTTATTTCATATTTTTAATCGGTTTTTACCATTTCAAGTATTTTCAAACCATTTTTCTCATGACAAGTTTTTAACCATAAAACATTAATCATCCTTGGTTCCTAATACCATGACGGTTTAATCCGTGTCCCGGTGATAATATTTGGTTAATTACATTATAAAAAGGTATTTTAAAACCTTTTATTTCATTTCTTTACATTTTGAAGGGTATTTTAAAGCCTTTCTCATTTCTTTACATTTTTCCAAAACAAATGTATTAGTCACCAACACAAAGTCATCCTTGGTTCTACATACCATGTCGGATTTTAACCCGAGTACGGTGATGAACGTTGACTAATTACAAACAAATGAACTTAAAACAATTAGTTCATAATCATTTTCAAAACTATTCATGTCAAGTTTGCAAAATCTAACCCGACATCGAATATTGTCAAAACAATGGCGATTATTCAAGTTTCGTTCGTCAAATCAACACAAAAGCGGCCTAAACGGTCTTTTCAAATCGAGACGGGTTTAAACACCCATTTTTCAATGCATTTTACAAACCTTTTTTAATGGGCAGAAGACGTCTTTCATCGTCTGTTGACCCGCGCCTAAACAGGCCACTTACTTTTCTATTTTCAAACTAGGGGTGACCCCTTTGCATCGCCAACAGGCTCGCGCCTCTTCTGGCTGCCTGATGCAGGATCTGTTTCCCTTCCAGCATTTGTCCAGGACGATCCCGACTTCGGTTAACCCGAATACATGACGGATCAGATGACGAATCTACCCATTTTACCTTACATTTGCAAAATGCCTTATTGAGACAAATGGATCACGTTATGTACCATAAACCTAATTCGGTAAATGGATGTTTAATTTCCGTCTTGCATGCAATCAACGTTAAATCCAACTCTACATCTTATACTTGATACTTGGATTAAAAAAACTGACATAGAAAGCTTACATGTTAGGTTCAAACTAGTGGATGCGTATTCATACATTTACCCGTTTTATCAATTTATGCATTTAACCAACCAAGATCGATCAGTAGAGGCCGATACCTCGGGCGGGATTGGGTGTCCGATTAAAGGGCTTCCCAATACGTACCTTCACCTCTTACTCAGAAACTTTGAATAGTGAACGACCTTATCCGGGGCGTACGAGAGTCATTCTAGAGATAGGATGCTAAAGAGAGACGATTCCTTATCTTTAGTACCTATGTCAAACACCGCTTTTTGCCTTGATTGACCTAGGTGTAAAGTGGATTCGAACGGGTTCCAAGCATCCCACAAATTCTTGGTGGCGACTCCGAACATCTCTTGCATCGTTTTGAGACCCTTGCCGAGACGAAACCGACCGATCTAAAACGATCCGGTCGAAAGCATTTTTACGCCACCGAGCGTGGCTTTCAAAAAGACCGCTGACGTGTCCACATATCGGTTGGGCATACGCAGATGGGCCATGTCCACAGACCTGTATTGCCGTATGTGGAGGAGACTATAAAAAAAGTGTATGTGACCTGTATGTAAACAATAAAGAAATAAAGTAAATAACGAGTGACACTGTATGTGACCTCCCAAAGACTCCACCTAAGCCCAAACCGACGACATTTTTCAGTAGAGCTCATATGGTAGAATGTCATAGGTAGCGCCTATTTCAGATTTTAATTTGTGACATGCTACTTCGCGTCAAGATGATAAGTATCTCTGTCAACTGTCCAAAAGTAAATGTTACCTTTTAATTGATTGGAGGGAGTATCTGTTGGGTTCATATACCCTTATTAGACTCTTCTAATGGTGATCTAAATAGCTTGTTGATTTAGAACTAGTGGATCTAGTTGCATGCATAACAAAATAAAAGAGATAAAGAAGAAAACAATGTTCCTTACATTGTTAAATGGTTCGAAATGGGCACAAGTAAGGTCTCCTACATTCACTTGTTCTTGAGCTTAATATGTTAGGATGATTTCCAAAATCTTCAAGTTCCAAGTGTAGGAACATTCCAATCGGTTGCACCCAAGACATTCCCATAACACTAATTCATATACTAACTAGGTATTATGAATTAGTAACCTTAAATTTGTATCTAATATTATTTTCATTACTACTATAGTATTTTTAGAGGTTTTATTAGATCTAGAACAAAAATTATACATAAAACAAATTTATGAGAGAAGATAAGAGAGAGAGCATAAGAGTTTTTCTACAATTGAAAAATGAGAACCAATCTCATAAAATGGGGAAAGGGAGTGCCGGTTTAGGCCTTTGAGAAAAGCAAGCCTACTCTTGCTTTTTGTCTTATCAAAACAATAGGCTACTAGGCTAGTGTTTAGGTGTGTAAGAGTGATGATTATGTTTGAATGCAGCAGGGTGGTGAGAGTTGTCAACTGCGGATTCAACTTCAGATGCTTTGAACTCTTCTTTCTTCAGGTCATGAGCCTGACGAGTTCTTCCAATTTTTCCACCTCGCTTCTATCCCATAAAAATAATCAACTTCACAAAGCCCTAACACACTACCCATAAAACCGGTCCACCCTTCATAAAATGGACTCCATTTTATCTTTGTAATTTGTCATTTGTAATATGTTGTGACATGCGACATGTAACATGTCATTAGGCATAATAATGCATATTTAACAAATTAAATATCATTATATATTAAATAAAATTACATTTAACAAATTAACAAGTAATTCACAATTACATGTATATAAAATAGGTCACATTAAGTCTAGTTAATATAATCTACAATATTTTGTAATTATAACTAACTAATTACTCTTATCTCAAATGTTTCATCTCCCTTTAACTAAAAGAATAAGAAACTCTAGAATTTTTCCCGCTCAAATTTTTAGTAAGGAATTGGACCTCCTATATTTGGCTATATTATTCTATTGAAATATTCTATACAAATTGGGCCTAACAAGTGAACACATAATTTTTAGTAGAAATATCTTTCAAGACTAATGTGTGAAATAAGATTGCAATATACCAAATTATGTAGCATAACAAATCTTTCACCTTAAATAAAATATACCAAATAATATTCTTATGAGATTTAGTTGTTGCCACATTTTTAACTCATCCCCGCGGAAACCGCGAAAGTGGTAATTAAGCCCCTTAACTTTGTTCAATTGTGAAATTATGCCCCATTAGTTTTATTTGGAGTAATCAAACTCCTTAAGTCTCACCAAAAGTGAAATTCAACCCCATTTTTCAAAATTTCACAAGAATTTTAATTAAAAATATTTTATGTTAGTATTAAATAATTTTTTATATACAAAAAATTACTAATTGCAACTTTGCGAATTTATACATAATTTATTAATCATTGACGAACACTTTTACATACATATTTAGTAAATTGTTTATAATTTATATAGTATTCATACATATATAATAAATTGTCTATATACTATAAAATTAAAAAAAAAAACAATTCTCAATATTTAATATAAATATAAAAGTTCTAAAAGTTCTAAAATAAAATATTTCATTTTTGATAAACTGTATTAAAAGTGATTTTAATATAAGAATTTGGTGAAAATTAAGAAAATGGGGTTGAATTTCACCTTTGGTAAAACTTAAGGGGTTTGATTACTCCAAATAAAATTTATGGGGCCTAATTTCACAATTGAACAAAGTTAAGGGGCCTAATTACCACTTTTGCGCCACTAAACTAAAAGAATAAGAGTTGCTCACAATTTTTCCGCTCAATTGATTGATAAATATGATGGGGCCACATTAAAATTATGAATTTTAATTTATTGACTATAGATGGCATCCACATAATAAAATATTACAATCAAATCAAATGCCCACTAAAAATAGGCTTAACACTGTCATTATTCACGCTTAATATGCCGTAGTATACTAATTTGTTCTTTTTTAAGTTGATGGTTGGAGTTGATAAAGTTTCAATTTTATTTGTTTTTTTTTCTAAAATAAATTGTCCTTTTTTTTTTAAAGTTAACTAATCTTTATTAATATGGGTTGTTCTTAATAAAGGATAAAGAGTAAGAATCAATAATTCTAATTTTCCTATTAAAAATAAAAGAAAAAAGAATATAGGGGTAAATAGTATTTTTAATTGTTTGTAAATCATCCTCCTAGATGTGTCGTATACTCTTTATATATGTTTTCGTTATAAGGTCAATATGCACTTTATAATAACAGAGTACTGACCCTATATTAGGTTATGTTATTCCATAATAGTCAGCTATCATTATTTTTAATAATAAAAATTAAATTCTTTTATATAATTTTATTAATATTATAATCAGTATATTACAACATAACTACAAGTCTACAACTCATTTATGTAAAACAATTTAATTTTTACAAGCTCAATTAATTTAAACCTCACAAGTGCCGTGCTTTAACACGGGATCTCAACTAGTGAACATTAACCAATTTTAGTAATATAACATATTATTTACTAAAATAAATCTTATTTAATCCTTTTACAATAAGATATGAAATTCTCACTTATAAATAAATTTGTTCAATTTAAGGATTTAATTAATCCGTATCATTGTATCAATCTACGGTTAATTAACTTTACAGTTTGGGAATCGTCCTATAGGTGTGACCTTAAAGGATCAACTGATCACCACCGTCAAACGACACTAATGTCAAACTCTAGTTAGCCAATCATTACCGATTAATGTTGATCAGTTAACTATATAACTGAATCATGCCTTACATATTCTTATTATGAGATTTAATTATGATGTTTAATCATGTGATCGCACTATTGTTGAGGACACTTACTCCAACAATCTCCCACATGTCTGAGACAAGTATGCGTCACCAATTCTCTTGTTCTACTACATCATCTCCCACTCAATGCAAGGTGTCTTGCAGGTCGTACTTGCATTTGATCATATCTTGAGTGGTTTCCTCGATCTGGGGAGTAACTGTTTGACCGGAATTATCTACCGTAGATACCTTCCGAGTGTGGCCACGCATTTCCAGTTCACTACTGTAACGCCCCGTAAATTTCGGACCGTTAATATGTTTCGAAAATAATTAATTAATCAAGTAAAATTTGACAATAATGTATTTAAAGTAAAAATAATTCAAAGAAATATAATTTTATTATATTTTGAAGAAAAGTATTTATTTTGATAATTTTGAAATGTTTAAAAATAGTTTAAACCGCGTAAAATCTTTTATTTCGAAATAAGGGCGTATCGGGGGGAAAATGACAATTCGTTTGAACGTTGGGTAAACGAATTTGGAAATGGGTCGTATGAATACTCAATTTTATTGTAATCTCGTGTTTAAAGACTTTGGACTTGACGGAATTTGCATTTGACTTACGGATTTAATTATTATCGAAACGAGTCAAAACCGACTCGAAAAATCCCGACTCAAACCCGAATCCCGTCCTTTCTTTTCCTCTTACACGGCTCCCCTCCCCCCTTTACCCTTCTTTTCTGATTTTTGTTCATATCATCATCATCAACATCTCACAAAGACCAAAAAACACCATTTTATCATTTCAAGCTCAAAATCGACGTAATTTCTTCGTTACTAGTCCGTTTTTCGCATAATTTACCTTTCCGGAATCCCCTCGACGCGATATACAACTTGGTACCATTTAATTTCAGTTTTATTGAAGTTGTTTTAAGACGATTTTTGGGTATAATTTCGGTTTTGGTGACTTTTGTTGTGTTTTTGTTGTTTTTAATAGGTGAAGATTAAGATGATGATGGGTAGCTACTGTTTTAGGGTTTTCTCAAGGGTTATTTTGCCTTTTTCTAGCTTAAGGTAACATATTTCGAGTTACTCGACGAAAGATCGTCACATGTGTGTTGTTTTTGTATGTTTTATGATTTTTGTTTATGTAGTGATTTTCACATGTTTAAAATGGTTGCATGCATGTCAATTGTTAGATTAAATTATCATAATAGTATGGAAATGATATGGAAACGATTAGATAATGCTTAAAACGGGTTAAAATGAAGAAAAACGGTAAAAAAAGAGGAGGTTAGGGTGGCGGCAGCCGGCCGGCAGGCCCGTGGCAGGCCCACGGCTGGCCCGGGTCGGTCCGTTGCTTGTTTCGCGGTTTTCCATGCTTTGTCCGTCATTTTAGGTTCATCAAGGATATAATTAGAATGAGTATACATGGTTAAACTTGTTAAGGGAATCATAAAAGTTGCTAAAAGTTATGCTAATGGTAGAAAAATTATGTTATATTGACAATTATCACATGTTAGGATAATTTACAAAATGAAATGGTAATTAATAGGCTCAAAATGAATTTTATAGTGATAATTGTAATGTTTTGTTGATTGTGCCGAAAACTGAGCCTTAGTCCCTTTGACTGATGCGATGTCAGTTAATTGAGTGATTGGTCACCGCACTTGACCCGCACTGTCGCAGGGCTGGGGTTGCGGGTAAAAATTCGGTTGAATGATTTAGATAATCGGCCTTTTTCTTGTTTTAGGCCATTTATCAAGCTTTTGTTCACATGTATAGCTTATTGAATTTAATAGTGACTTGTATTGTAGAAATGGCCCTAGTTTCCCCTGAAGCCTTTAATATGGTTACTATTGTTAGAATTAGAAATTAGTATTGAATACTTATTGAGGATTCTGTTGGGATTGTATGCTGTAAATAGACATTATAAGCCTTTCACATGATAGAATGCTAGAATTTATATTGATAAGTAGGACTTTTTGCCCTCTTAAGGTTAAGTGGGTGTCTTACTTGACTTGTGTGGTGAGTCATGTGTGGTGTGGGCTAAAATATTCAAGCTGGGACTAGCTGAGACTAGGTCCTAGGTGAGTATTTCGGCCTCCATCATAGATAGGTCTTTATAGTCTTTGACGAGTATATGTTCACTGCTTGATAGCCTTTGTGTTCCTGGCTAGTGGATGTTTATCCAAGTTGGGGCATGACCTCAGGTACTTATTTTGATAGTATGGGGTCGAAGCAAGTACTAGCCAACCCTTCGGTGGTGTCCTTAGGGTACTCACTTCACTTTGTTTTAAAAAAAAGTTGTGGGTCTTGGGTGCGGTGGTGTGTATCCGCATGTCTAGGTCTGCGCAGATTTTAGGCTAGGGTTGTGTTGTCTCTTGGCCATGTTTTCTTAATAGTAACCGCTGAGCCAAGATACCGGTTCGATTACCTTCCCTACCTCGTGGTATAGACTCGAGTTACAAAGTGACTATTGACCGTACTAAGAACTTATGCCTGTCTTTGATATATTGCCCTTTCTTGTATGGTGATTTTATGAACTCGTAATAGGTGAGATGTAAGCGATTACGATTAATAAAGTTTGGATTACTATTTGTTATCTGATTCACATGATAGTTTAGTTTGGTCAGTTTAGGGGTCATTTGCTAGAATACATGATAAGTAAATGGTTTATCAAATTGTTTACATGTTACATTAATTTTGACGATTCGTGGCTGGGAGGACTCGAAGTTACTCCCCACTGAATTGTGGCTTTCGTGTTTGTATAAAATGCGATTGACAGGTTGTTGTTGCTTTGTTTGGGGTCACAGACGGCTAGTGAGCAAGGAACCTTGGACCTAGTTTTGGCTATTCTATTAGTAAACCTTTTATACTTTTGGGTTGTATATAATTTGAAGGGACATATGTCTCCCTTTCTATTTTTGGTTTGTATCCTTATATTTCCGCGTCTTATGTTATGTATGTAAATTAGTTTATCAGTTGTTGCAGGGTTTTTGACACTCTTCTTGAGTTGGAATTGGTTGTGAATGGTTTAGTTAGAAAATTTTTGAAATTGCAGGTTTTTGGACTAGTTGAACCATTTACAAACATATCCTACCAGTTTTTCTGTAGAATTTACGTTTTTTTTTAAGGCTAGAATTGTGGTGTGTCACAGTTGGTATCAGAGCCTATTGCTCTCGACGCACGTTTGTGCACCCCACTTAGAATCACTTGACCTTTAAAAAAAAAATAAACTTGAGAGATGGGTAGGATGGGTAGAGTTAGGATTTTATGTGGTAGTCTGTTTGTGATTGCTAATTGTTAGGTACTAATTGATTTTCTCTTTTGTAAGATGGCACTCCAATAGAGGTAGATAATGCAATTTTACCTTAGTTTTTCAATCTCGTTGTTTATTCGTCTTTCAAATTCCTCTTCTCTCGCCTTGGTAACTACCTTTCAATTCTTTCTCCCGATTCATCTTAGGTTCGTTTTCTTCTTATAATAAAGTCCATGTGGACACCTTCCTTTTATTCCGCAGGATAGTTCGCCCTTGTTCAAAGAGAACCCGATTTTGAGAGAATGTAACTTTGGAGGGCGTGAATGAGTTGAGAAATTGATTGGTTAAGGTTTGAGTGGTATAGGAGAATATAACTTGGGATCCTTTGGTTAGACTTGTTAGTTGTGCATGATATGAGAGCCTAGTGGGTTGAGAAACACCTTGGGATTTATGTCTATTGAGAGCTTGTTTGTTATAGATGATTGAGCATGGGTACTACCTTAGTACATAAGATGGAATGAACCTGAGCTACTTCATTTGAGAGTCTTAATGTTTCATGTGGAAAATTTAAGGAATGATAGTTAGCCCTAATCCTTGTAGGCTTTGAAAGGAATACAATAGGACATTGACGTTGCTTAATGGATTGGTATCGTACTTTGGAAGTAGTTAGTTTGTTAAACCTTTTAAGTTGATCAAATCTAGTATAGAGTAGCTCTTGTTGACCTTTCGAAATTTGAGGACACGTGGTTGACCTTATCAATCATATCTGGATTTGGAAATTTTGGTGGAATGTTGTTCGATGTAGTTCGTGAGTTCAAAGATGCGATTCTAATTTATGGTATCGGAGATTAGAAGTATTAAGTGGTGAGATGAGGGAGTAGACAAGCTATGGTACTTGGGAATGACATAGTAAGTGAAGTTCAATGACGAGAATTGTAAAGGAGATACTTTGTGACATGGGTGGTAACAAATGAAATTGTGTGGTGAATTGATTTTGGCTCTTAGAACCAATTGAGTTGAGGAAAACCTACCATTGTGGAGTCCTTGTTAGTCTTATAATTGGGTAGACTTTTGGGGCTTGGTTGAGCACCTTAGTGATGTAACCTTATCATATCGATCATAAGTTTTGATGAGTGTTTGGTAAGCGGTAACCCTTTCATTGTGCCGCTTCTATTCTCCTTTCCTTCTCTTTAACGTTCGTTGAACCTTGTTTTTATGCCAAAGTTTACGTACCTTCTTCTTGCCCGAGATACCTTCTTAACTTGAATACCTCTTATTTTTGTCAACCGTTATCTTTACAGTTCGACTCCTTATTTCCTAACATGCCATTTGTCCTTGCTTATCCTTCCTTAACGCCTTTTTATAATACTATTTCTTTTGAGAAATGTTGACCTTGGTTGGGAAATCATGACCTTTGACGGGGTTATTTGGGTTTGACCCTTTCCTGGTTTTGGGAGGATTTGATGTTGAAAAGACTTAGGTAGTGTGATGGGACATACTTGATGGTTCTTATACCTATAGATCCTTGATAGAGTGAGTACTTTGTATTGGTGGACTTTGTGTGTCAAGTGTGAGTTGCAATGGTTACTAAGGTTATGGAACATGGCATTGTTGTTTATGTTTAGGGTACTAGTGTTTAGTACTTATCTTAAAATGGATGAAACTGAATGGTGGATTTGAGGATGTAAGATTGACTAAGTAAGTCGAGTTGTGATTGGCTTCCATAATCACTTTGGACATGAGAGTTTGATAATGTGTATGACCATATGAGAAAAGCTAATGGTGGGATTATTAGTTGGCTCTTGAGAATTCTTGAGTTGAGAGAGACTTAGTATTGAGAATTGAGGTCGCATTGAGTACTTGTGATGATGAGACGATGTTGGAGCTGAGTGTAGTTCTGCTTTTGAGAATCCTTAATAAGTAAAAGGATAGAGAAACTTGAGATCCTATGATTTTTCATAATTTGGGGTTGGTATGTTACTACCTTGATTTGAAATGAGAACCTTGTGGAATGTTTGAGGAACCTTCTTTTGGAGTTTATAGCTTGGTATTGGGATTCTTGATTGAAGGATTACTTTTTGAGGAAATCATAGTTGACACTAGTTGGATACGAATATAGCTTTGTTGGAAGCCTTGACCTTGGACTTGTGGAGGTTGTTTCTGGATGTTTGAGGATTTGGAACGATGAGATCCCACTTATAGTGAATTATCTTGTTCCAGGGAATATGATAGGAGGAGGTAACATAAGCGATTGAGGAAACCCTTGGGAGTGATGTGGTTATGAGTTTGGTTGTTAGGAAGTTTTCGGAGCCGTTTTGAGTGATGTTGTTATTTGAGATAAGAGTGTCTGGTGTTTCCTTGGTGTCTAATCTCCTTTCTTCCTTGATCAAGAGCGTTACCGCTCATATCTCTCTTCCTTACATCATCATACTCCTCTCGTAAGTTTGATGTTGGTAATCTATGAAACTCTATCTTTGACATCCTTGTAATTTTGACTTCAATTTTTACACCATGAAATTCATTATAGCTCTTTTTGATTAGTTAAATTTGAATCATCTTAATATACTTTGTTTTATATGCTATCTAAGTTATTTTCCGTGTTGTACAACTTCTAAATTTTCAAGCCACCAGTTTCAGTTCATTCATAAAAGTTTAAGTCACTTCTGCAAACCTAACCTATTTTTAAAGATTTGAAAATGAAATTTTGATTTATTTCCAAAAGGTATTCCTTTTTCTTACCTTTTTTCCGAGTTACTAAGCCTTGTATAATCATAATTAGTAAAGATAGTATTCTTACTATAGAATTTTAAACTAAAAGTTTGAAAATGCTTTTATGATTTTCAATGGTTTTAACATTAGTGAATGTTAAATCTCGTTGTTGGAGACGTCCCAATAATGGGTTTTCTCATTTATTGGTGTAAAAATATTTTTATATCTTGATATGAATATGGATGTTCTTGTCTGATCAACAAGAGTATCACCGTTTCATTGAAAAGATACCTATATTTTCTTATAACTATAATTTCTCCTTCTAAGTTTCGAGGGCGAAACTTTTTAAATAGGAGGGTGATTGTAACGCCCCGTAAATTTCGGACCGTTAATATGTTTCGAAAATAATTAATTAATCAAGTAAAATTTGACAATAATGTATTTAAAGTAAAAATAATTCAAAGAAAAATAATTTTATTATATTTTGAAGAAAAGTATTTATTTTGATAATTTTGAAATGTTTAAAAATAGTTTAAACCGCGTAAAATCTTTTATTTCGAAATAAGGGCGTATCGGGGGGAAAATGACAATTCGTTTGAACGTTGGGTAAACGAATTTGGAAATGGGTCGTATGAATACTCAATTTTATTGTAATCTCGTGTTTAAAGACTTTGGACTTGACGGAATTTGCATTTGACTTACGGATTTAATTATTATCGAAACGAGTCAAAACCGACTCGAAAAATCCCGACTCAAACCCGAATCCCGACCTTTCTTTTCCTCTTACACGGCTCCCCTCCCCCCCCTTTACCTTTCTTTTCTGATTTTTGTTCATATCATCATCATCAACATCTCACAAAGACCAAAAAACACCATTTTATCATTTCAAGCTCAAAATCGACGTAATTTCTTCGTTACTAGTCCGTTTTTCGCATAATTTACCTTTCCGGAATCCCCTCGACGCGATCTACAACTTAGTACAATTTAATTTCAGTTTTATTGAAGTTGTTTTAAGACGATTTTTGGGTATAATTTCGGTTTTGGTGACTTTTGTTGTGTTTTTGTTGTTTTTAATAGGTGAAGATTAAGATGATGATGGGTAGCTACTGTTTTAGGGTTTTCTCAAGGGTTATTTTGCCTTTTTCTAGCTTAAGGTAACATATTTCGAGTTACTCGACGAAAGATCGTCACATGTGTGTTGTTTTTGTATGTTTTATGATTTTTGTTTATGTAGTGATTTTCACATGTTTAAAATGGTTGCATGCATGTCAATTGTTAGATTAAATTATCATAATAGTATGGAAATGATATGGAAACGATTAGATAATGCTTAAAACGGGTTAAAATGAAGAAAAACGGTAAAAAAAGAGGAGGTTAGGGTGGCGGCAGCCGGCCGGCAGGCCCGTGGCAGGCCCACGGTTGGCCCGGGTCGGTCCGTTGCTTGTTTCGCGGTTTTCCATGCTTTGTCCGTCATTTTAGGTTCATCAAGGATATAATTAGAATGAGTATACATGGTTAAACTTGTTAAGGGAATCATAAAAGTAGCTAAAAGTTATGCTAATGGTAGAAAAATTATGTTATATTGACAATTATCACATGTTAGGATAATTTACAAAATGAAATGGTAATTAATAGGCTCAAAATGAATTTTATAGTGATAATTGTAATGTTTTGTTGATTGTGCCGAAAACTGAGCCTTAGTCCCTTTGACTGATGCGATGTCAGTTAATTGAGTGATTGGTCAGCCGCAATTTGACCCGTACCTGTCGCAGGACTGGGGTTGTGGGTTTAAATTCGGTTGAATGATTTAGATAATCGGCCTTTTTTCTTGTTTTAGGCCATGTACACCAAACATCAGACCAAAGAAAATTTGGCTCCCCAAACTTAAACTTTTTTCATCCGTCCCAAATGATTGGTAGGATATTGTCTTAAATAAAAAAACCATAACCACAACCCAAAATCCCAAGGCAAAAAGTGCCCAAATTGTAGCCGAATAAGTTGAAGCTTTCACATTATCATCTCCCCTAAGATAGGCAATGAACTTATTAACTAGTGTTGACACTTGGTTAGTTGCTATTTAATTTGTAGAAGTAGTGAAAATTAGTATTATATTTAAAAGGAAGAAATTATGGTTACTATAAATGAAGTAAATAAGATGATGATAATAATAAATATATTTTGGATAATTTAAGTGTGTGATACGTTTGTGTAAAAATTGTGTGGAAAAGATGATTACAAGACTCTTACATTTATACTAAAGCATCATGAGCTATGTTAAAATGCAAGAAGAGACAAAATAGTAGGTGAGTTGCTCCACCTATGGTTAACCTATATGTACAAATTTGTAATATTCATCCTTATCGTGACAGTTGTCACTTTCATCATATGTAATATTTTTACATTACCATGGATCAACAACTGACTTTTATTTTATGGGATGAACTTGTGTGTCTTTAGATAAATCTCTTAAAATAGAGGATTTGTTTTATCTAGGAAACGATTTCAAATACTAGCACATATAGTGATAATAAGGATAACTTTTTATATTTCTAGGAAATTTGTCATGTCATTTAATATCTATTTGACCCGTCTTAAAGTTTAAGTTGATACTTCCGTCTTAAACAGAAATTTGTGTACATATATTATTTTGGTTTTGTAGTAGTGTCTTACTGGTTGTTTTGTGATAATATATTGAAAAAAATGAGGACGATTTATATATAGAGAACAGAATAAGAGTGTTGTACGTGAAAAATGGTGTACTCCATATAATATAGTGTATAGTTGTTTACGGTTAAAGTTATGCACAACGGACATAAGCAAAGAAATGAAAAATGTCCAAAGCTTGGGTAAAACCGTAAAACATAAACATGTTTCAATTTTAACTAATTTTACATCATATATTGGAGTATTGGACAAGTAACAAATTTATGTGTATTTGAATTTTGAGCTATTATGGAAAATGTAAAGTGCTTGAGAATAGGTTAAGTATGCCAAGTTCTATTTCTAGCTGAGCGCATATATGATAAAGTAGCAGCACCCCCCTTACTTTCTCTCTCTTCCGATTTCTATCATTCTCTTGAAACCAAAACAATTTTAATTAAGAGTAAGTATTATGCCCATGTGCTCCTCTTTCCTTCTAGAATTTGAGAGAGAGGGGAAGTCATTTAATAGTCTAAAAAATCTTGGAGAATAAGATTGAGATTTCTTTCTCTTTTCTCTAACCTTTTCCTGGAAAATGGAAAGCACATTTTTTACTTTTTTTTTTCTAGCTATTTCTTCTTGTCTTCTCTTAGAACAGATTTTCAGTCAATTTTCCGGTTTTATTTTTTACCTTCTTTAAGATTTGATTGTTTGTACTCTCCAATTTTAGGATCGGAGGGTTAATTACAATCATATATCTTTAGCTTGAAGGTTTAAAATAAACAGTAATGTAAACAGAATACATTCATGAGCTTTATCTCATGAATTGATTTCAGTAAAATTCTATTAGAAATTATGTTGGGACTATTTGGTTGGTTGTTTTCTCCAATTTCATCGTTGATTTGAAATGGAGATTGTATTTTAAAAACCCCTTTATTGATGTTTAGAGAAATGTTTTGAATTTTTTATAGTTGCATCATATTGAGAATTGAGATCTTCCTTTGTTTATATTCTTTCCTGCATTTTTTTTTCCATCTTTGTTGTGTTGTGTTGTATTTCCTATGGGATAGCAAAGTTTTAAGAGACTTTTTTTGAGAGTTTTTATTTGTTCTATTTGTTTCCCTTATTTTTATGATTTGGCTAATTTGAAAGTTGTTGACTTTTCGATTACCTCTCATCCGCGAGGATGTTATAGGTCGATTTCAATTGACCTAGTTTCCTTTACTTATAAAAAGAAAGTTCTATTTCTAGCTAACATCAATTTATACCTAGAACAAGTAAATTTACTATTTGAATTTTGATGGGAAAATATTGGAGGCAAAGTGTTAACCAAGGGGAAGTTTGATTCCTTCATTTTTCCTTTATTACTAGGACAATTACTTATAATGATTCAACTTTTGTTTTATCCTAATAATTAGTTTGGAATTGGATTTGAAATTGAATTCAAATTTTTGATTTCTACAATTGAAATCATGAAAATAAAATCAATTTCGCGTTTCTAAGCACTATCTAATCCAATTTACAATGTTCATGTTTTAACTAGTTTGAGTTTAGTCTAAGATTACGAGTGGTGTACTTTAATTATTAATCAAAAGTCTTAAGTATATACTCCGTATAATGATTAAGGTTTAATTAAATATGGTCAGTATAATTGATTAACGATTTTAAATAATTAGAATATGGGGAAGAAGAGAATTAAATAAGTATTATCCCAATCGTGGTATTGTCTGATAAAATTTTTCATGTTTTTAGGCTTATAACATTGTGATATGTAAAAGAGTACATCCCTTTTGTTCACTTTTAGTTCTACCTCTTTTCTTTATTTTATCTTATGGGTCTGAATTTCTCAAGCCAGCCACAAATTAATGTATGGGTCTAAGTAGTAATGTAGCGAGCTAGGAAGCTAAGAAAAGAAATGGGAAATATTCAGAGCTTAGGAAGAATAGAAGCATGTTAATTTCTGTTTCTAGCTAACTTTACATTATACATTAACAATAGAATATTAAATAAGTAATAAATTTATAATGTATTTGAATTCAAACTATTAGGGAAAATATTAAGAGCTTGGAAGTAGGTTATGCATGCCAAGTTATATTTGTAGCTAACTTTAAATTATACATGAAACAAGTAAATAGTGTACTAATTATATTTCGATTAAAAATATTGAGGGCAAAGTGTTAACCAAAAGGAAGTTCGGTTCTTTCATTTTTCCTTTATTATTATTTGATTATTTATAAATGCCAAAATTTCTGTTTGGCCCTAATAATTAGGATAGACTTTGGGTTTTATTTGGTTGAGTTAGGTTAAGAGGAATTATCGAGCGTATATTATTTTACTCCCTCCGTCCAGGTTATTTCTTTACCTTTGATTTTGGCACAAAGGCCAACGGGGGGGGGGGGATCATTTGGGATGTTGTTGAATGACAAGTGGAAAATAAATTATGTGTATGGTCAATTTAACCTTAAAAATAGTTCATATATAGAAAGGTAAACGAATGATGAAACATTCATAAATGGAATAGATAAACAAGTGACCGGACGAAGGGTTCTCCATGATAAAAACTCACAATATAATAAAATATTTACATTCGTCGTGTAAAAATCTTTTGTAACTAAGGTTTCTGAAAGAGAAAAAAGTGAATATAAAATTATGGAAGGAGAAAAACCCCGAGTTAAAGTGATGATTTTGAAAACAGTACAAATCAAGTTAGGAAAATCAATATATAAAGAATTGATGGAGTAATGCCTAAAAACATAAAAAATTAACCTTACGGCTTTACCTCAAAAATATTACTAGCCCAAGTAGAGGTCAAAAGTATTCCAAAAATAGTGTGGGTCGAAAAAATATTACATGCATGCTTAATTGAGTTGGATCTATCTGTTTAGTGTTCCGATAGTAATTTATGACAATTGGGTTGATGTAATTATTGTACCTGAAATTTAATAAACAAATTCAAAATAATTGGTTTTCAATAATTGAGATTGATTAAATTATTACTCCGTAGTTTAGATAACTTAGGTTAAGAGTTGAGAAATTATAATTTAATTACGATGGAGCATAAATAAGCTGATGAATTCTCATAATCAAATTTACAATATTCAAGTTTTAAATCAAGATGGAGGAATTATATAGTAAATAAACTGATGAATTCTCATAATCCAATTTATAATATTCAAGTTTTAACTAGTTTGGATTTACAGTATTCAAGTTTTTACAAGTTTGGATTAATTAGTTTAAGATCATGAGTGGTTTATTTTAATTATTAATCTAAAGTCTTGAGTATAGTTAAGGTTTAATTAACCATGATATGTATAATTGATTAGCCAGCCATTTTAAACAAGAGTAAGTCTACTTTGTGATGGATAATATTCGTTACAAGCTTGTGCCGGGTCAAATATCACTCAAATGAATAGATAAGATAAAAGTTAAAGTGTCTAAGGAGATAAATACTTTATCTTTATCTACTCATGTAAGTTTTATTGACCCGTCACAAGCTTATGACGAGTATTGTCCGACACACATGAAAATTTGTGTTCAAACAATTAGAATTTGGAGAATAAGCGAATTAAATAAGTATGGATAGGAAGTATAATACTCTGTACTATATGGTTGAACTGTTGTCGCAATCTCGGCATTATCTGATAAATTTGTTCATATTTTTAGGGCTTCTAGCACTGTGGTGTGAAAAGAGTGTACCACAAGTTACTTATAATTGTAATACTATGGTTTTATGAGTCTTTGGGTACTCTATCGAGTGGGGCTTACTCTATCGAGTAAGTATGTTTTTACGCAAAACAGTAGACTGCCTGTAGGGTACTCGATCGAGTAGGCTTGGCACTCGATCGAGTAAGTGACTTACTCGATCGAGTAAGTCGGTTTTCGGGTGAATTGCGACGGGTTTGTTAATAATGCGGATTAATATGTATGCTTTCGTCATCCTTTCATAAAACACTTTTACAAAACCTAAATCATAATCAAGGAGAAGTTTCAAGTTACGTTGCCTAATTCCTTTGCATTGTTAGCAAATCCCGGAGCTAGAAGTGTCGGTTTTCATCGTTCTTTATACCGTTGTGATCCTTGCGTCGTGGGTAAGTTCTACATATGATTTTCTTATCGTTTTGTTGAGTTTGGTTAAACCCTAGTTTGGGGATTTGGGGGTTTTTGTGATTACGTGGTTGTGGTAGTGATAATATGTATTTATGTATGTATAGGAGGAGGGTTCGTTGAGGAGAGATTTTGAGACAGCTGCTTGATCGTCCGATTTCGTGTTGCTTTCCAGGTAGGGTTTCCCTACTCAGTATTAGTTACATGGTTGTTGTGATTAAAGATTGATTTGTATTGTTAAGTTATCAGACGGTTGTTGTTTTCGTACTGTTGATTGGTTTATAACTGTTTGTGATCTTCTGGGCGTGTCCCTGGCTGAGTGGAGTCACTTGCGGGAGTGACTTCACGCCCTTGGTTCGCCCTCTGTGGAACTCGCCACAGGAGGGGATGTGCACATTAAGGAAACTTGGGTTTATCGCTCAGTGGTTGATGAGCGGGGATTTGGTGGGTACGGCTGCGATCCCCCACTGGCGGTGTGGAGTACTTGTTGCGATGGGTACTCTAGCAGAACTACACACTTTAGTGTGTAGTCAAGTGTGTGGAGATTGGTTATGGAGTCTGGAGAATTGTTGTGATTGATTGAGCTGTTTGGCATTTGTTTCAGTGTGGCTTTATGTTGTGTAATTAGTACTGACCCCATTTTAATGTTTTAAAAACTGTGGTGATCCATTCGGGGATGTTGAGCAGTTATTGAGCAGGTATGATATGACGCGTATGAGATTGCTGGGATGAGTCATCACGTGGCAGTTGGAAGTCTTCCGCTGTGTCAGACGATGTTTTATAGTTTTGACAGTTTTATCAGTAGACCGTTTGAGAACCTTGTATTTTCAGTTTAACAGTTTTGGTTTTGAACATGTAATCACTTTAAACTATATTGATCTTTAAATTATGTTTCTTCATTGTCATTTGATTATCATTGCCTCGGGTAACCGAGATGGTGACATTCTCATACCTTAGGTGGTCCTGGTAAGGCACTTGGAGTATGGGGGTGTCACAATAATACTCCGTTTTCACAACCTCTTTTATTTTATCGGTCTGAATTGCTCAAGCCAACCACAAATTACTTATATAAGATCATGCTACAGTCTGATTACTTAAAAGTAATCACTACTTTATTATAACAAAATATCCATTTTATATTAAATAGTAATTACGTTTACTATTAACGACAATTTTTTAAAGTGGCCCGTTTTAAATATAAAATATTCTTTTTTTATGTCTGTCGGTCGCACTACATGTATATATAGATATTTCAATCATTCCTTTATTATGCCCTATTTTTGAAGTGTGGTACAAATGCATTTTTTCTAGTAAGTCTCTCTCTTAAGACGGGTCTGTCATATAATTGATGCACAATAGTTAAAGCATAATCAACACCGGTTTGGGAATTATATGTATAACCTAAAGTTTTGTAATAAAAATCAAACATGTCTTTTAAACCACTTGCTTTAACACATGGACTAAATATCAAATCAACACAATAATAGTGGAAAATGTAATAAAATATTCTAACCATTTTTCCTTCATTTTTGAAACAACCGGTATTAAGCATGGTACGATTTCACATTGTTTCATAGCATCAACAATTGAGCAACATTGCAAAATAACACAATGAATATTAGGGTTATAAACTTGTGAAAAAACAGTTGTAGCATCTTTAAAAGCTTTTAACAATTCACATACATATTGGGAAAGTACCTACATAGATTCATCAATTAAGTTGACATCGTCTTTATTACCCTCATGTTCATTATACAAAGGTGTGATAACATCTTTATATCTAATAGCATCATTAAGAATTTTATAAGTTGAACTCCGTCTTGGTGGTGTTTCTAATGACCGTTTTTTAGACCTTAACCCCAAATTTTCACAGAATCAACATATTCACGTCTAAAATTCATGCCATTTTAAAATCCATTTAATTGCACTTCTAATTGGGTCTAACAAAGGAAATAACAATTTAATACCTTCTTGGGCGGACAAGTTAACAATGTGAGCACAGCATCTAATATGGACAAGTTCTCCTTTTAACAACAAATTGATTTGTGATTTCACAAATTCAATGGATTTTGTGTTGGATGAAGCATTATCAAAAGAAATAGACATAATTTTATTGCATAAATTAAACTCGATAATTGTGTTTTTAATACGAGTGAATATATTTTTACCGGTGTGTCTTTCTTCCATTAAGTCAAAAGCAATTATACGTTTTTTTAATGTTTTTCTCGACACTTTATAATAAAGAGATTGTAAAGACAATTTAATAAATTCTTCTAATTCAACACTATAAAACCATAAGTAAAAGGTTTCTCGGTCATGTAAACATATTTAACCATGTTATCAACCATAGTGTTTCGATTATAAAAGAATGGTTTACTACTGAGCATCGAAGATGCATAACCACTAATTGTTGGTTGTTTTTCCTTTCCTCCATCAGATTTGTGATTAGTGGCATTTAGCTCATGCTTATCCAAGTGACGGGTCAAGGTACCCGTTCCCGTTCCCTTCTTCCATTGATAAGGGATGACTTTATTCCCCATCAATAGACAAACTTTATAAGAGCATATAAAGTGCTTTCTTGGCCTTGTACTTGACCTTCACGAGCCACTTTCTCAAAATACTCTTAAACCCAAGATACATCGCCTTGCCTTCCGCCTTTTTTCTTGGTAGTAGTTGAACCCGAACCAACAAAAGTTTGCGATTCTTCGGTATTTGGAAAGCCACCAACTAATAAAGATAATAAACAAAACTAATTAGTAATATAATCAAGTCAACTAATAATTACAATATAAAGAAATTGAGATTAGAGAATTAGAGAGAAAATATAATTACTTTAATTATATTTTTAATTAATAATATAACTAAAGTAATTAATAATAACATGAAATGATAAAAAATAATTAATAATTACTAGTATAAATTATTTACCATCACCCAACATTCTTTCCATCTCCTCTTTACCGATTTCTTAGGGGATATCAATATTGATATTTTTAGACATTATAATAGAATTAGTGAGAATTAGAAAGATTAAGATAAATTAAGATAGAATTAGAACTTTAGATTATAATTTATAACTTCACAACTTGGCTCGTCCTGTTGACAGAGATACTTATCATCTTCCTGCGGTACACTCTCATCAAGAGTGTCTTGTTGCTCCACCTGTTTATCAACACTACTACTACTACTATCTGACAAAAGAAAAGACTTCACAGTAGGGTTAACCATAGAATTTTCATCAAAGACAACATTTCTACTCAAAATAACTCTACCTTCAGATGGAGACCAGATGCGATATCCCTTGACACCATCACCATAGCCCATGAATAATCCCCTTTTAGCTCGTGGCTCAAGTTTACCCTTACTAACATGATAATAAGGAGTAATACCAAAAGCTCTTAAAATAGAATAGTCAGCAGACTTACCAGACCACATCTCAAATGGAGTTTTGAGATTCAGGCTCGTGTGAGGTCTCCGATTTATCAGATAACATGTTATACTAACTGCTTCTACCCAGAATCTTCTTGTTAGTCCAGCATTAGAGAGCATGCACCTTGCCCACTCCATAAGTGTCTGGTTCATTCGCTCTGGCACGCCATTGTGCTGAGGTGTATCTCTGACTGTACGATGTCTAGCAATCCCCGTCATTCTTGCAGAACTCATCGAACTCAGAACAACAGAACTCTAGGCCGTTATCAATTCACAGCTGTGAGATCCCGTAAAAAATCTCAATTTTAAAATTAATAATAGTATGGAGTCGCTAGTAGGTTTTATAAAAAAACGTACAAAAACAAGTTTAACGGAAGAGCCCCTTTTTTATCCCTGGTATGGGGGCTGATCCGTCACTCCGGTCTGAACCAAAGATTGCGGATTCGGGAGTAAAGGTACGGTCAGGGAAGGTGTTAGGCACCCGGACCGCCCATCAAACTGACGACCTCTACTATTTATTTTTAATATTGTATATTTGACGAAATTAACAATAAAAAAAAGGTTATAAAACAATTATACAAGACTATACGAATTATTTAGGTGGGTGGACTAGCTAAGTTATTAGTTTATTTACAAATAATACAAACAAACAAATTAGATTATGACAATAGCAAAATAAGGAGTAAAATATGACACCCTCGGGCCTACGTGGATACGGCGTTTCGACAATTAGCTTACTTGAACTAACTTTTGGGCGTCTTTATGCTCAAAATAGGATCAATGTATGGAACAGTATTTTGGATGGTAGGTAGTACTTGAATTAACTTTAGGGCGTCTTTATGCTCAAAATAAGGATGTAAAGGGGAGTATTTATACTAGTTAAGACGAAATATTTGACAAGATGTAAAATATTTACGAGATAGAGTTGTTTTGGGGAATTTCTATTCTTCTCACGTCGTCCATGTCTTGAATTTTAGTGCAAACACTACTCTTATCTCAAACGTCTTTGAGTCGTACGTACTCACTGCTAATTTCTTTTTTTTCTTGCATTATCTTCTTGTCTCAGGTAATAATAACCAGAAGTTTTGCAATTTTCATCTACTAATCGGGTACTTTCTTATTGAGCTCCAATTCTTTTGCATCTAATTCTTATCTCTTGAGTTTGTTGCTGGCAAATTAAGATTCCCATATGGAGTACATGCGTTGATTGCGCAACTTACTTATCACGTTGTTGGGCAACTACGTGTATTTTACCCGAATTTGGACTTTAATTTCTTTTGGGCTGAAGTCATTTAAACTAACTCGATGCCATACATTAATAAGGTGGGTTGCCTTATTTATTTATTAGGTCCGATTAAATATCATCTTGAGCACGTTCTATAAAAATGTGTAACTCCCTATCATTATTTACGGTTTTTTGCCATTAATATGTCAACTGACAAATTATTATGAAGGTAGAATTATTAGAATTGAATAAATGAGCTATGAATGTAGTAAGTGGTCGAAGTGGACTGGGTGATAAAATGGTTGTTTTTAGGACGATTCTGAGCGTAAATAATCTTATATCAAATTCAAGTAAGTTTCATTCTGAAATAAATAAGGGCCTCATCATCGGGTGTTCAAAAGGCTAGCAGACATTTTGAGGTATCTACAGCAGCCTCTTGACCTTCTTCCTAGTTTGATTCTCCATTAATGTCTTCCACTGCTTAAAGTGAGTGAAGGCTTCGTTTTTGTGCTTCATCAAATAAATCCAAGTCTTCCTTGAATAATTATCAATAATTGAAACAAAATACCTGTGACCTTCCAAAGACTCCACCTTAGAAGGACCCCTAAGTATCAATAATCATCAATAATTGTCAGTCCTCCATTCATTCAATTACTCTTACTTAAGACTTCACTATCCGTCTTATTAATAAGACGGGTCATTTTGATATCACATTGTATAATATGGGTCATGTAGCTGAAAATGGGTTGGGGAGTTTAATTAGTAAAAAAAATAGCCTAACACTAGTACACGGCAGTAGGTATGCAGCTTGACAAGCCTATACAATGACAATTTTTCAAAAATTAAATTTTGTACTACACACACCTTACTCCAACCATCTCACATCTCACATTTTCATATCTTTCTCCCTCTCTCTTTCAATACTGATTCTCCCTTTTCAATTCCTGAAAAAATCTACTGGAAAAAAAAAATTAAAAATCTCAAAAAAAAAAAAATTCAAATCTTTAATCCTTTTCTATTACAAACTTTTCGTTGTTTCTCATTCCAAACGTCATTTATTCGAATCAGATCCTGAAAACAAGATTAATGTTTGCCCAAAAATCTAGACCAAAAACTTCATCTTCATCTTCAAGTTACCCCTCCATCTTCATCTTCATCTTCATCTACAAGAATTAGTTGTAAGTAAATCACAAATGAAGAGAAAGCCCTAAAATCATATTTTAATGATCATTGTTTGTATAAATTTTATAAAAAATTTATTTTAATTATTATAGGATTTGGTGTCTTAAATTTGATTGAAACTGAAAGAAATTGGTTCTTTTTATGGGTTTTGTTTCTTATTTTTGAATAAACTTCAAAAATATTGATTTTGTTAGGAAATTAGTAGTATTGTGTTATCAATTTGGAAGTTGATGTTACCAATTAGGTTGTATACAAAACCCAATATTAACGATTGAATGATTATTATAATATGTGACCATTTTCGTTTGTTATGTTAACAGTTCTGCTAATGCTAGCAGTTGTATTTGATTTTAAATTAGGAATAGGTTGTATTTGATTGTTGATAGATCTGTGTTATGACTTTTGGGGAATATGTAGCCAGTTATATATGTTGTATATGAACAATTTTGGGTGAGTATATTGATACGTAACATGTTCTACTTAAATGGTATCAGGTTGAACTGAAGTGGTGATATGTTAAATTATACGGAAAATTCACGTGGTACCCTCGAACTTTGCCATTTTACATGTGGTACCCAACTTTTTAAGTTTGTGTACATAATATCCTTCATGTTTAATTTTCATGCACAACATACTCTTTTGTCGCTATAAAAAAAAACTCAATTACGCATAACTCCTAGACTGGAATTCAGAATAGGCCAATTTTTTTTCCTAAAATGAATATCTCGTCATAATCTACGATTTGAGGAAAAAAATTGTCGACTGACATTTTATAGGGTTTTTTTTTAACGAAAATCTCAAATCAATAATATCTTCGATCTTAAATTTCCAAATAACCATTTTCGTTTTATCAATTTATAGATCTTGAAAAGGTAATCAATCTGGGGAAAAAAATTAGTGAATTCCGATTTCTGATCTATGATTTATGCTCATTTGAAAACTTTAAGAACGATAAAAAAGGCACGTTGTGTTTGAAAATCAAATCTCAAGGATATCATGTGCACAAACTTAAAAAGTTGGATACCACGTGCAAAATGGCAAAGTTCAAGGGTACCACGTGAATTTTCTGTAAATTATAATATTGAATTAACGTGGTGAGATGTTAAAATGAAATGGTGACATCTGATACTGAAATGCTAACATAATATGCATTCGTGTATTAATGTGCTAAGATGATATCCTCAATTAGTAACATGTTGAACTGAAATGGATACATATTAAATAAATATTGTCCTCAATTGGTAATATATTGATCTAACAATGATGACATTTTAATCTGCAATGATAACATGTTGAACAAAACTCTACTTGTCACCATTTTGGAGAAAGTTGTTACCATTTTCTCATGTTCTAATCATCGGTTAATATTAATTATTGATCGTCATTTCGACTTAAAAATAAAACTGGTAACATGGCAAACAAAAGTGATAACATAATTCACATCCGGTTACATTGTTCATACGAAATGGTAATATGTTACTAATTACGTTGATAAAGAGAATGACATAAGACCATATATGATAACATGTTTATCATGATATACAACCAAGTATTAACTAAATTGGTTACATAGTTCTAACAAAATAGTAACATATTTATCAGGATACACAACCAAGTATTACTTCTTGGTCATTAATGATTGTTCATTAATGCAAGACAAAAAAAAATGGGTAACATTGTCATCAAATATTGGTACCATTTTAGAAATAATATGAACCCGCTATATCATCCAAAAATTGATAACATTTGTTCAATAAGGTGGTAAAATATTATACTTACATTTTTTTTACTGATTATGACAAAATTCCCAACAAACATTGTCACATATTAGTTGATTATGACAACATACCCAGCAAAGGGTAACAATTTACACTTTCCTAACTTCATGAGCAATGTCAACACGCATATCAACAATCTCATCATATATCGTCCAAAATATGGTAACATTGTTCAAAAAGATGGTAACATATTACATTTTCACCCCTTATATTAGCTTTGTAGAAGCATCGTGTCGTGATAACATTCTTCTCATGTCTATTAAAATCAACACTTTTCCTCGCTTCTTCCAATTACCATGCTCATCTTCACACGAACTATCATGTTGCACAAAAATAACGAAAAAGAATGGAAATTTGTTTTTGTGAGAACCCATCTAAAAAGGAGAAATAGTCTACAAATATTTTTATGTGAAAACCCAAAAATTTTAATTCCACAATAAAGCTGCAAAACAAAAAAAAAATTTTGTTTTTAAGATTTCCTCAAAAAAGGATTTTGTTAAGATAAGGTAGAATTCAATTCCAAAATAAACCCTAAAATACTCATAAAAAAACATCAATTCATCAAAATAAATCTTTTTATGCAAAATATGTCTTCTAACAAAAACAAAAACATTAACTAAAAACCTTAATTTACCAAAAATCCTAAATTTTAAACATTAAAATTTACAAATCAAAGAAATGGTAAGAAATTTAGAGAAAAACAAGAGAACTCATGTTACCTTGTAAACTTCAAACACAACAACTTGGTTGAAAGTCACTAACTTATGCAAAGATTGAAGATGATGAATATTAAGACCATTAATTTAAATAATTGTTAAGATAAGGTAGAACATGTATGTTTGTAGGTAATAAGCCGAGGAAATTGTGCATTGTAGTTAAAAGTGACTTGAATTGTAGGCACTCATGATTTGTGAAGCATTAAATTTAAGTGTGTACTTGGACTATTAAAATAATAGGAAAGGCAGTTATGCATTAAATGCATGTTAGTACAATTATTTTACAGCCGCGGGTCATTTTGTTGTAATACGGGTCAAGTTGATCCGTCTTAACATTTCAGACGGATAATGCGGTCTGAACTCTAAAATAAGAATTTGTGGCTTTGTGCCATTCATTACATTTTATTTTACATTGCCTCTCTTAGGGCTCAGTTTGCTACAAGCCCTCTAAGTATTTATGTGTAATCTGTTGCTGGCACATACGGTGTCGGTGTGAGTGAGTCGTCTCACATAGGTTTGGTGTCGAAATTCGTAGCCTCTGAAATCTCTGACTCTCAGATCGGCAGGAATCGCTTGAACAACCATCTCACCTTCTTCTTCAATCTAAGTATACAATAAATACAGTAAGGAGATGAAATCGGGTAATTCATGAATTTGAACATTTAAAAATCGAAACTTTTTTTTGTAGACGATAAAAATAATTTTGTGAAATTTTTAAAAATCGACACTTTTTTGCAACTTTGGTGGCAAAAGGTTTAAACTTTGAAAAGGGAAATAGATAGCATGCAATAAAGTGAAATGGTGTGTTAATTGATGTAAAGATTGCAACATTTTTTTACTACAATAAAAATAAATTTCTGAAATTTGTAAAAATTGAATTTTTTTTGCAAGATTGTTGATAAAAAGGTTGAAACTTTTGAAAGAGAAGATAAATAAGCTGAAATCTTAGTGTAATTGAGTAAAGATTGGAACTTTGTTTAGTGACAATAAAAGTAAATTTGTAAAAATTGAAACTTTAAATGAGAAAATTGAAAATAAATATACCATGCAATGAGCTAAGAGAAATAAAGTAACAATACAATTAAAAGTAAAACAACAAAGAAATACGTAAAATAATACCGTAATTAGATGGTCAATGCCGGATTAAGGAGAAAAAGGATTGTACATTAGATGTACTACATCATACTTAATGACTTTTTGAATTTTTGTGTATTTTTTTGGGTACTATAGAGTTTATGAATTACATTTTAATTTTATGATGTCAAAAATGATTTTTTTTTTGTTTATATGTAATTTTTTTGAGTTATTATGTAACTTTTTGATATTAAAGTTTAAGTAAATAAACTCAAAAACTTTATAATAAAACTCAAAAATTTTAGATTAAAACTCAAAAACTATACCATCTGATGTACTACATCAGATGTATAATCCACTTACTGCGGATTAAGAGGAGAGAAAGTAAAATTGAGAAAGTAGAGTTTGATCTAATAAGAGAGGTAAAGAAAAGAGGTTAATTAAGAGGAGAGAAATAGTGGGAGATTTATAATGTATAAAAAATTTGGAAGGAAAATTAAAAAGGGAGCAAAAAAAGTAGACAGAAATCCGTTGGGATTAAGGCAAACAAATTTTCCTTGACAACATTTGCTATGAGGATTGGTAGGGCGACACCCGGTGTTACCGAATTTCGGTAACACCCAAATAAAAAAAAAATTTAAAAAGTAGTATTTATTTTATACATACAGACATACAGTGTCGTTGTGAGTGAGTCGTTTCACATAGATTTGGTGTCGAAGTTCGTAGCCTCTAAAATCTCTGACTCTCATATCGGCAGGAATCGGTTGAGCAGCCATCTCACCTTTTTCTTCAACCTAAGTATACAATAAATACAGTAAGGAGATAAAATCGGGGTAATTCATGAATTTGACCAATTAAAAATCAAAACTTTTTTTTTTTTGCAAACGATAAAAATAATTTTGTGAAATTTTTAAAAATTGACACTTTTTGCAACTTTGGTGGGAAAAGGTTTAAACTTTGAAAAGGAAAATAAATAGCATGCAATAAATTGAAATCGTGTGTTAATTGATGTAAAGATTGCAATTTTTTTACTACAATAAAAATAAATTTCTGAAATTTGTAAAAATTGATTTTTTTTTTTTTTTTTTGCAAGATTGGTGATAAAAAGGTTCAAACTTTCGAAAGAAAAGATAAATAAGCTGAAATCTTAGTGTAATTGAGTAAAGATTGAAACTTTTTTTAGTGACAATAAAAGAAAATTTGTAAAAATTGAAACTTTAAATGAGAAACTTGAAAATAAATATACCATGCAATGAGCTAAGAGAAATACAGTAACAATACAAGTAAAAGTAAAAACAATAAAGAAATACGTAAAATAATACTGTAATAATGGTGTATGGATACTATAACAATACAAGTAAAACAATAAAGAAATAAAGTAAATAATTTTGTTAGAAAGTGTATATGACCTGTATGTAAACAATAAAGAAATTTTTCAGCATGTGACCTGTATGGCTGTATGTGGAGGAGACAATAAAAAAAAGTGTAGACCTGTATATAATAAACAATAAAAAAATAAAGTAAATAGCGAATGACATTGTATGTGACCTCCCGAAGAATTCACCAAAGCCCAAACCGACGACATTTTTCAGCAGAACTATGTTAAAATGCAAGAAAAGACAAAATAGTAGGTGAGTTGCTCCACCTATGGTTAACCTATATGTACAAATTTGTAATATTCATCCTTATCGTGACAGTTGTCACTTTCATCATATGTAATATTTTTACATTACCATGGATCAACAACTGACTTTTATTTTATGGGATGAACTTGTGTGTCTTTAGATAAATCTCTTAAAATAGAGGATTTGTTTTATCTAGGAAACGATTTCAAATACTAGCACATATAGTGATAATAAGGATAACTTTTTATATTTCTAGGAAATTTGTCATGTCATTTAATATCTATTTGACCCGTCTACAACTTTAGACGGATAGTATCCGTCTAAAATGAGATTTTGTGATTAACAAAAATGGTTTGGAACTAGGGAGTACACCCCTTTGCCCATTGGATGTTAAGTCATGTGATGATGAATGGATCATAGTTCCATTTAAGAATACTTCCAAGTTTTCTTTATTCCTTCCTAAAATGAAATCAGACCTACTTCCGTGTCCCATTTCATCTTTGAATAAAATTACCAAGGCTGACACTAAACTAGTGCAAGAATACGCACATTTTATTTAACATAAACTAGACGCGATAATTCTACATTCACCTTTCTATATATTCTTTTTAAAGGGCGAGAACTACTTGTGCTACAGGTTGTGGGGGACGACGAACATGACCTCTACGGGTCAAGCGGGAATGCAACTCCAAAAAAAAGGAAAAGACAAACGCCTCCTAAACAAACCATACTACTTTTAACTTTGAGTTTTGGAAATAAAAAGTGAATATCGTGGCACTCACACCAACACTACATGTCTACATTGGACTATTTGTAGATCCCATTGGGGTAAATTGTCATATGGGTACAAAAAAATTCTAAAGTAAAGGCAAAGTAGTTATGAGAGAACTTTTCTCGGTCGTACTGAATCAGATAAAAGGTATTCCGATGCGATGCCCGGAACTAGCATAGCGATAATACGTAAATTATGTCATTTAAAATATAGGAAGGGAGGTTTTGATAGTAAACAAAGGATGAACATGAATACGTGAATCAACAAACAAATGGATAAGTGAACTAAAAAAAGTACACCAAACATCAGACCAACAAAAATTTGGCTTCTCAAACTTAAACTTTTTTCATCCGTCTCAAATGATTGGTAGGATATGGTCTTAAATAAAAAAACTATACCCACAACCCAAAATCACAAGGCAAAAAGTGCCCAAATTGTAGCCGAATAAGTTGAAGCTTTCACATTATAATCTCCCCTAAGATAGGCAATGAACTTATTAACTAGTGTTGACAATTGGTTAGTTGCTATTTAATTTGTAGATAGTAGTGAAAATTAGTATTATATTTAAAAGGAAGAAATTATGGTTACTATAAAATGAAGTAAATAAGATGATAATAATAATAAATATATTTTGGATAATTTAAGTGTGTGATGCGTTTGTGTAAAAATTGTGTGGTTACAAGACCCTTACATTTATACTAAAACATCATGAGCTATGTTAAAATGCAAGAAGAGACAAAATAGTAGGTAAGTTGCTCCACCTATGGTTAACCTATATGTACAAATTTATAATATTCATCGTTATCGTGACATTTGTCATTTTCATTATATCTAATATTTTTACATTACCATGGACCAACAACGGATTTTATTTTATGGGATGAACTTGTGTGTCTTTAGATAAATCTCTTAAAATAGAGAATTTGTTTTCTGTATGAAACGATTTCAAATACTAGCATATATAATGATAAGAAGGATAACTTTTTTTATATTTCTATGTAATTTGTCATGTCATTTAATATCTTTTTGACCCGTCTACAACTTTAGACGGATAGTATCCGTCTAAAATGAGATTTTGTGATTAGCAAAAATGGTTTGGAACTAGGGAGTACACCCCTTTGTTCATTTGATGTTAAGTCAGGTGATAATGAATGGACCATAGTCCCATTTAAGGATACCTCCAAGTTTCCTTTATTTCTTCCTAAAACGAAATCAGACCTATTTCCGTGTCGGGACAAAAACTTTGAATAAAATTACCAAGGCCGACACTAAACTAGTGTGCAAGAATACGCACATTTTATTTAACATAAACTAGACTCGATAATTCTACATTCACCTTTCTATTTATTCTTTTTAAGGGGCGAGAGCTACTTGTGCTACGGGTTGTGGGGGACGATGAACTGGACCTCTACGGGTCAAGCGGGAATGCAACTCCAAAAAAAGGAAAAGACAAACGCCTCCTAAACAACACCATACTACTTTTAACTTTGAGTTTCGGAAATAAAAAGTGAATATCGTGGCACTCACACCATCACTACATTGGACTATTTGTAGATCCCATTTGGCAAAATTGTCATATGGGTACAAATAAAACTCTAAAGTAAAAGCAAAGTAGTAATGAGAGAACTTTGTCCGTCGTACTGAAATCAACTAAAAGGTATTCCGATACGATGACCGGAATTAGCATAGCGATAATACGTAAATTATGGCCTTTAGAATATAAGAAGGGAGGTTTTGAGAGTAAAGAAATGATGAATATGAATACGTGAATCAAACAAACAAATGGATAAGTGAACTAAAAAAAGTACACCAAACATCAGACCAAAGAAAATTTGGCTCCCCAAACTTAAACTTTTTTCATCCGTCCCAAATGATTGGTAGGATATTGTCTTAAATAAAAAAACCATACCCACAACCCAAAATTACAAGGCAAAAAGTGCCCAAATTGTAGCCGAATAAGTTGAAGCTTTCACATTATCATCTCCCCTAAGATAGGCAATGAACTTATTAACTAGTGTTGACACTTGGTTAGTTGCTATTTAATTTGTAGAAGTAGTGAAAATTATTATCCCCTATATACTAAATGAATAGGAAAAGTTTCACATTTTTCCGCCTAAAAACACCTTTCCTATTTTGATATAATCCCCTATAGACTAAAAGAATAACACATCTGTGTTATTCCCGCTCATGTTTCCCGCTCAACTTCCCCCCGTACGAAATATTCTCTTCTAATATATTGTAGTCAATCAATAACAATAATAATAATAATAATAACAACAACAACAACAACAACAACAACAACAACAACAACAACAACAACAACAACAACAATAATAATAATAATAATGTCAATTATTATACCCCATATGAAATATTCTCTTCTATAATATTGTACACAATAATATAGCCGTCAAATAATTGTTGTCAATCTTCGATCTATTTTAGGTAGTAATAAATATATACACGGAAAATCATAGAAAATCAAGAACAATAAAATGGCAGTTGTATATACACTATAAAATATTTTATATAGACTATATAATTTTATATACACTATACAAAATTTTATATAGATTATATAATATCATCAATACACATTACTCAAATTATTATATACACAAATTATATACACAATACACAATATTCTACCGAGATTATTATTCCCCAATTTATATACAAAATACACAATATAGTACTAAGATTATCTCCCAATTTGCAAATAACATTGTACTGAGATTATCTCCCAATGTTATTAAATATTAATGTCATAAATTAGTTGCATGTAATAATAATTTACAATTATAGTTTTATTAATACTTCAAAACAATATAATACTTCGTATAACTTTAAATTCACAATCAATATATTTAAATAATAGTAATACAACACTTTTCTAGAAACACCCCTACTAAATTACCGTGTTGTAGCACGGGTTCTATACTAGTTAACTTTTATTTACTTTTCTATTTTGATATAATTTCCTATCTACAAAGATTTGTCGTATAGAGGATTTGTTTCTTGGTGTTTGTGATAAAAAATTCGTTCACTATGTAAGACAAGTCATAGCTAAAATATATGTTATTAAAAAAAATCTCCCCTCCATTTTTAGTCTTCCCATTTATTTTCTATTGATCTCCAAGACAATATTTTGACCGCTCTTTTCGACACACATATATAACGTTTTTTTGCTTGAAAATGATATTTTGTGAAAGAAAGAGATTTTGATGAATGGGAAGATATAAAAAAAATCGGAGTATAAAATAATATCACTTATTTCGCGAGAAAATTTTTTTTTTCATTAAAATACACATTTCATCTCACTACATAAATCTCTTGATTAATTTTATTGTTTTAATTCATTTTCTCAAATCAAATAAAATAATGAGAAACATTACAAAACTAATGAATTGTCAATTTATAATCTATAAATAATATACAAAAAACTAAAACTCTATAAATACCGTTTATGTAATGCACGGGGTCTACACTAGTTACATATAATGTAAATAAATTACATGCATAATTTTTAAAAACTAGATAGTACGATAAATTTTTTTAAAAAAAATATTTTTTGTTATTTCTTCTTAAACCATTGCATGTGAACACGTATTTGTAACAAGTTTAAACATTAATTATGTAGATCGCTGATTTAGACCAACTAGATAAGTAC
Organism: Silene latifolia; assembly: GCF_048544455.1. Taxonomy (NCBI): domain Eukaryota; kingdom Viridiplantae; phylum Streptophyta; class Magnoliopsida; order Caryophyllales; family Caryophyllaceae; genus Silene; species Silene latifolia. Next base: position 118,096,627 of record NC_133532.1, on the reverse strand, counting down.
AATAGAAATGCAAAAAAAAAAAATACATCCAAAAACATTAATACCGGCCCAAATACATTCCCGTGCAATTTTGCACGGGTTTAAAACTAGTTATATTTAAAAGGAAGAAATTATGGTTACTATAAAATGAAGCAAATAAGATGATGATAATAATAAATATATTTTGGATAATTTAAGTGTGTGATACGTTTGTGTAAAAATTGTGTGGAAAAGATGATTACAAGACCCTTACATATATACTAAAGCATCATGAGCTATGTTAAAATGCAAGAAGAGACAAAATAGTAGGTGAGTTGCTCACCTATGGTTAACCTATATGTACAAATTTGTAATATTCATCCTTATCGTGACAGTTGTCATTTTCATCATATGTAATATTTTTACATTACCATGGATCAACAACTGACTTTTATTTTATGGGATGAACTTGTGTGTCTTTAGATAAATCTCTTAAAATAGAGGATTTGTTTTATCTATGAAACGATTTCAAATAGTAGCACATATAGTGATAATAAGGATAACTTTTTATATTTCTAGGAAATTTGTCATGTCATTTAATATCTATTTGACCCGTCTTAAAGTTTAAGTTGATACTTCCGTCTAAAACAGAAATATGTGTACATATATTATTTTGGTTTTGTAGTAGTGTCTTACTGGTTGTTTTGTGATAATATATTGAAAAAAATGAGGACGATTTATATATAGAGAACAGAATAAGAGTGTTGTACGTGAAAAATGGTGTACTCCATATAATATAGTGTATAGTTGTATACGGTTAAAGTTATGCACAACGGACATAAGCAAAGAAATGAAAAATGTCCAAAGCTTGGGTAAAACCGTAAAATATAAACATGTTTCAATTTTAACTAATTTTACATCAAATATTGGAGTATTGGACAAGTAACAAATTTATGTGTATTTGAATTTTGAGCTATTATGGAAAATGTAAAGTGCTTGGGAATAGGTTAAGTATGTCAAGTTCTATTTCTAGCTGAGCGCCTATATGATAAAGTAGCAGCACCCCCCTTACTTTCTCTCTCTTCCGATTTCTATCATTCTCTTGAAACCAATTTTTTTTTATTTAAGAGTAAGTGTTATGTCCATGTGCTCCTCTTTCTTTCTAGAATTTGAGAGAGAGAGGACGCCATTTAATAGTCTAAAAAATCTTGGAGAATAAGATTGAGATTTCTTTCTCTCTTCTCTAACCTTTTCCTGGAAAATGGAAAGCACATTTTACTTTTTTTTTGTCTAGCTATTTCTTCTTGTCTTCTCTTAGAACAGCTTTTCAGTCAATTTTCCGGTTTTATTTTTTACCTTCTTTAAGATTTGATTGTTTGTACTCTCCAATTTTAGGATCGGACGGTTAATTACAATTATATACGAGTATCTTTAGTTTGAAGGTTTAAAATAAACAGGAATGTAAACAGAATACCTTCATGAGCTTTATCTCATGAATTGATTTCAGTAAAATTCTATTAGAAATTATGTTGGGACTATTTGGTTTTTTGGTTATTTTCTCCAATTTCATTGTTGATTTGAAATGGAGATTGTATTTTTAAAACCCCTTTATTGATGTTTAGAGAAATGTTTTGAATTTTTTATAGTTGCATCATATTGAGAATTGAGATCTTCCTTTGTTTATATTCTTTCCTGCATTTTTTTCCATCTTTGTTGTGTTGTGTTGTGTTTCCTATGGGATTGCAAAGTTTTAAGAGACTTTCTTTGAGAGTTTTTATTTGTTCTATTTGTTTCTCTTATTTTTATTATTTGGCTAATTTGAAAGTTGTTGACTTTTCGATTACCACTCATCCGCGAGGATGTTATAGGTCGATTTCGATTGACCTAGTTTCCTTTACTTATAAAAAGAAAGTTTTATTTCTAGCTAACATCAATTTATACCTAAAACAAGTAAATTTACTATTTGAATTTTGATGGGAAAATACTGGAGGCAAAGTGTTAACCAAAGGAAAGTTTGATCCTTCATTTTTCCTTTATTAATAGAATAAGACCAAAATCAAGCTCTAAGGAGCCGTTGCAGATATTTGTGAATCATTCCCAAATGATTCATTTCCCTTATTTAGCTTATACAGACACACAATCCACTACTTATTTTACTCAACCTTACTTTGTATATATAAAAGAAAGATGGCAAAGCTGTAGACACAATATTGAGTGAATAATAATATCATAAAAGTTATACAATTATCAAATTTATTATGGTATCAGGTTAGGTTTTACTAATCTGCCTCTTTCTTCCTCTTTGATACAAAATTGATCTTCGACGCCATGGCAGGCGAACTTGTTCCAAATACAAATGCCAACGTTCCTAATCAAACTTATTCTGTCATCCAAGTCGAGAATCCGGGTACAAATATTACTCAGATTCTCTTCAATGGATCAAATTATTATGAATGGTCACGATCTTTCCTCTTGGATATTATGGCCAAAGGAAAAGACGGTTACATTGACGGGTCCGTTCCGAAACCCACCGAAACTGCCGCCACTTTTAAGCAATGGCGCTCCACCAATGCTCTCGTAACAGCCTGGATCTTTAATTCTATTGAATCTACGCTTCGCAATCAAATAACGTCTCGTCCTGAGGCTAAACTACTCTGGCAGGACGTAATGACCCACGGATATATCAACTCCAGGCGGACTTTGTTGCTTGCCATCAAGGCCCCACCAAATCACTGATGTCATACTACGGTCGTATGATAAAGCTCTGGGACGATATCATGAATCTTGATCCCCTTCCACAATGCTCGTGTGATCCCTCTGGTTGCGATTGGGTCACTCTCATGGATGCCAGGCGCGAGAAACAGCGGACGAGGGATTTCCTGATTGGCCTCGACACCAAATTCGACAATATTAGGTCACAAATTCTCGGTATCAATCCTTTACCCAATCTTAATTTAATTTATAATCGTCTTTTACAAGACGAAAGTCATCGATCTATGTCTCTGCTTTCCATTACTCAAACCCCTGATGTAATGGCACACACTGCTCGTGCTCCACATGAGGCCCCTTGCTCTTCCGGTGGGGGTCGTGATTCTCGCAGTAACAAAAGCTCGAATGAGTCGACTAGACCATACTGTATTGCTTGCAAACGCCCCGGTCATCTTTACAAAGTCTGTTACCGTGTCACGGGTAATTTCCCCGAATGGTGGAGAGATCGACCCCGTGATCGTATTTATCTTGATGATTCCGACCCAAATAATATCATTATCACCTATGAAGGGCGCAATAAAGCCCCAATTGACCGCTCTAAACAGAGCCATTCCCACGCTCCACCTCGAGCACATATGGCTACCGGACCTGTTCTTGCAGGACAAGCTTCCTCATCCACCGCTGCACCCACCTTGGACAAAGTCGATCTTAATTCCCTGACTCACACACAACTTACGGCACTGTCCAAGATGTTACAGGCGCATCAAGCTAGCTCCGCTCAACCCACTCATGGTAATGTCTCTAAACCTTCTTTATCTTGTTGGATAATCGACACAGGAGCCTCGCGTCATATGTCTGGTTCACTGTCCAATTTTTCTAATGTTCGAACTATTCGGCCATTGTCCGTTGGATTACCTAATGGTGATCTTACCTATGCCACTCGATGCGGCGATGTTGTGTTGTCAACACGCCTTATTTTAAAAGACGTCTTATATGCTGAAAATTTGACTTGTCACCTTATATCCGTCTCAAGTTTATTGTTAGATACGTCACTCACGATACAATTTTCGCACCAACTTTGTTTAATATAGGACCGTTCCTCGAAGATGCTGATTGGTGCGGGTGAGCAACGTGAGGGACTATATTACCTGACGGGTGTGTGTGGTGACACGGTGCAAGCTCATGCTGTAGGTTCCCTCAATTCCTCCGAGCTTTGGCATAGAAGGTTGGGTCACCCATCCTCACATGTGCTTCATTTTTTACCTTTTATCAACAAACATTCTAGTAATAATTTTAATTCTCGAACCTGTGAGATTTGCTTACGCGCCAAACAAACGCGCGAACAATTTTCTTTAAGTTTAAATAACGCCACATCTATTTTTGATCTTATTCATTGTGACTTATGGGGACAATATTCTCCAAATGGGTCGTGTGGTTCCCAATATTTTCTTACCATTGTTGACGATTTTTCTCGGTCTACACGGGTTTACTTTTTACGCCATAAAAGCGATACGCAACAAACTCTATTAATTTTTTTTGCAATGGTAGAACGCCAATTTAATAAGAAAATCAAAGTGTTGCGTAGCGACAATGGGCGTGAATTTACATCTTTAATTCCTTTCTTTAACACTCATGGTATTTTATTTCAAACTTCTAATGTTGGGACTCCCCAACAAAACGGACGGGTAGAACGGAAACATCGTCATATTTTAAATGTCGCCCGTGCCCTTTTATTTCAAACTAGTTTACCAATATTATTTTGGGGCGAGTGTGTGATGAGTGCGGTTCATCTCATAAATCGCACTCCCACTCCTCTCCTTCAAGGAAAAACCCCTTACGAAATGCTCTTTAACAAACCTCCTCCTATGAAAAATATTCGTGTTTTTGGGTGTCTTAGTTACGCTAAAACTTTAAATCGTAACAAAGACAAATTTGCCTCTCGTAGTCAAAAATGCGTTTTTATCGGGTACCCCTTTGGTAAGAAAGGATGGCGTCTCTATAACTTAGACACCGGATCTTACTTTGAATCCCGCGATGTTATTTTTCTCGAAAATGAATTTCCCTATGAAAATTTGGGTCTTCACTAAAATGACGCTACCTCAACCTCGTTCTTACGGGACACCCTTACTCCTATTGATGAGGTTGTGCTCATTCACCCAAACACCCCTGTGGACTCGGCCCATACAAAAGACCAAAACTCAACACAAAATTCTGGTCACAATGAGGCCCAATCCCCTCCACAAACAGACCAACAACCCCACAATAACAATATGGGCCAAGCTTCTCTTTCTTCCCAAAACACAAAACAAAACAATAAGGGCCCTGCTATAAGTGAAGCCCAAACAAAGGAGGCCAACAAGCAGTCCTATGCCGAGCCCAATGGTGACCCCACACCATCACAAACCGAGTTGGGCCGTGGTCACCGTTTAAAGAAACCGAACTCTAATTTAAAAGATTTTGTTCGGCCACCCGTCCGCCCATCAACTCACTTGCTATCCGCATCGTCATCATCATCAGGTACCAAATTTCCGATTTCTCATTATATTAGCTACGGTAAATTTTCTCCTCATCATCAAGTTTTTTTGTCGGCCATAACCAACAATTACGAGCCTAGTTCTTTTAAAGAAGCAGTGCAGGTACCCGAATGGAAAGAAGCCATGCAACTTGAACTCGATGCACTCGAAAGAAATAGCACTTGGACCGTAGACCTTCTCCCCAACAAAAAGGCAATCGGGTCCAAATGGGTCTATAAGATAAAGTATAATGCCAACGGAACGATCGAACGCTACAAAGCTCGATTAGTCGTCATGGGGAATCGTTAAGTCGAAGGCGTCGACTACAATGAAACATTCGCTCCCACGATGAAACTCGTGACCGTTCGGACTCTCCTCGCCATCGCCGCAGCAAAGCATTGGACCTCCATCAAATGGATGTTCACAACGCATTCCTACATGGTGACCTTAACGAAGAAGTATACATGAGACCTCCACCGGGATCTCATAACATTCAAGACGGGAAAGTTTGCAAACTACAAAAGTCTCTTTATGGACTCCGCCAAGCTCCCCGTTGCTGGTATGCTAAACTCGCTTCCGCCTTAAATACATATGGTTTTAAACAAAACCCTTATGACCACTCTCTTTTCTCCTACACAACCCAAGAAGCCGAAATTCACGTCCTTATCTACGTTGACGACTTGGTTATTTGTGGGAACATGGATACAAAAATTGCCGAATTCAAGGACTACTTAACCAAGTGTTTCCACATGAAGGATCTCGGGACACTCAAATATTTTCTCAGGCTAGAAATAGCGCGCAATAAAACAGGCATATTTGTCTCCCAAAGAAAATATGCCCTCGACATTTTAACCGAAACCGGTCTTCTTGGGGCAAAACCCGCAAATATTCCCATGGAACCCAACCATCAACTTTCTTTATCAACAACCCCGCTGTTAAAAGACTCCCAGCCGTATCGAAGGCTTGTTGGACGGTTAGTTTACCTTTTGATAACACGCCCCGAACTCATCTACTCAGTCCACATATTGGCTCAATTTATGAATGCGCCTAGGAAAGCTCATTGGGATGCAGCCTTACAGGTCGTAAGGTACTTAAAGAAGTCACCAGGACAGGGTATTCTTTTACGATCCGAGAACAACCTTCGGCTACAGGCTTATTGCGACTCTGACTATGATAGTTGCCCCGTAAGCCGCCGGTCCATTTTTGCATACATTGTTTACCTCGGGTCCTCTCCAATTTCCTGGAAGACAAAGAAACAAAACATTGTCTCCCGCTCATCTTCCGAGGCCGAATATCGTGCCATGGCACAAGCCACGTGCGAGCTCAAATGGTTAAAGGGACTACTCGAATCCCTTGGCATCCCTCACACGACACCTATACAGTTACATTGCGATAATCAATCCGCGATACATATTGCCAAGAATCCCGTCTTTAATGAACGGACCAAACACATTGAGATCGATTGTCATTTTATTCGTGACGAAATTCTAAAAGGAGTTATTACTACTCCCTATGTTCATACAAGAAGTCAGCTCGCCGACATCTTCACCAAAGCTCTCGGACGACCATCTTTCGACTAGTTGCTCTCCAAGTTGGGCGTTTCAAACTTACACGCTCCAACTTAAAAGGGGGGGTAATAGAATAAGACCAAAATCAAGCTCCAAGGAGCCGTTGCATATATTTGTGAATCATTCCCAAATGATTCCTTTCCCTTATTTAGCTTATACACACACAATCCTCTCCTTATTTTACTCAACCTTACTTTGTATATATAGAAGAAAGATGGCAAAGCTGTAGACACAATATTGAGTGAATAATAATATCATAAAAGTTATACAATTATCAAATTTATTATTTATTATTAGGACAATTACTTATAATGAATCAACTTTTGTTTTACCCTAATAATTAGTTTGGAATTGGATTTGAAATTGAATTCAAACTTTTGATTTCTACAATTGAAATCATGAAAATAAAATCAATTTCGCGTTTCTAAGCACTATCTAATCCAATTTACAATGTTCATGTTTTAACTAGTTTGAGTTTAGTCTAAGATTATGAGTGATGTACTTTAATTATTAATCAAAAGTCTTAAGTATATACTCCGTATAATTATTAAGGTTTAATTAAATATGGTCAGTATAATTGATTAACCATTTTAAATAATTAGAATATGGGGAAGAAGAGAATTAAATAAGTATTATCCCAAACGTGGTATTGTCTGATAAAATTTTTCATGTTTTTAGGCTTATAACATTGTGATATGTAAAAGAGTACATTCCTTTTGTTAACTTTTAGTTCTACCTCTTTTGTTTATTTTATCTTATGGGTCTGAATTTCTCAAGCCAACCACAAATTAATGTATGGGTCTAAATAGTAATGTAGCGAGCTAGGAAGCTAAGAAAAGAAATGGGAAATATTCAGAGCTTAAGAAGAATATAAGCATGTTAATTTCCGTTTCTAGCTAACTTTACATTATACATTAACATTAGAATATTAAATAAGTAATAAATTTATAATATGGTTAATTGATAAAAATAATCCCAACTATATGTGTCCTGCTCAAAGTAATCCCAACTTTACAATAACCCTGAATAATCTCAACTAAACAATCATTTAACTCATATTGCCTTGAGTGAAGGGCAACCTATTGAACATATTACTCCTTTCACTTAAGTCACATTATAACCCTTACTATGCCAATTACCTCCATCGTCGCCAGATTACCTTCATCCCTAACTCACCCATGTTCATCATCTCCACTGATGTTATTTATCTTCATCATCGCTGCTATTCATCTTAATCATCGCCATTGTTGAAAACGCAATGGAGAAGGTAAGTTTAATTTAAGGATTCTTCTTTTCAGTTCTTTTCAATTGTTTTAAACTTGTCTTTAATTGTTATATTTTGATTTAATTAGTATGATTTTAGGAAACTAAACATTTTATTGACACAAAAGAGAGGGGAAAAAAAGGAAAATGTTAAATAAAAGGTGAAAAGGGAGGAAGAGAAGACAACGACGAATAAGATAATGAGATTAGGAGAAAAGGGAATGAAGTCCATTAGTCCTTCACTGGGTAGTTGTCAAATTAGAGTTTGGTGCTAAAAATTAATCCCAATTGTGAATTGAATTGATGGATTATCTAGGTATTGATGTATTTTGGATAAAGATTGAATTTTTAGTTTTAAATTTGTGTGTGCTTGTCAAATTAGGGTTTGATGTTTGAAACTAGTGTAGATCCCGCGCAAATGCGCGGAAAATATAGGCATTTTAATTTTCAGTGCATTAGTTATAGATTTTCGATTTATATCTCACGAATTTTAATAAAAAATAGTTAATATTAAAATAAATCAAAAGAATTGAATAATTCCATGAATTGTGCTTTTTATGAAAATATTTTAACTACATCAAATTATTTTAAAAATATTTTTTTTCGTCACGAAATTAATAATAGGAATACAGTTATGTAAAGATTATTTTAAATGGAAAATTAGCTTAATAAATGAAAATCTAATTTATTTCCATATATAAGTTTGAGCACTTTAGAGGGAAAACTTTAGAGAAGTTGTATTCTCTTAGTATATAGGAAGATTTATATTTTTTAAAATTTGCACCTCATTAATATTTATCAGTTCACTCCATTATATTTTGATATGAAACAAAAAATTGAAATAAAAAACTAATAAAAAAAATTATTTAAGTTGTGAATTTATTTTAGTGAATGTTTTTTTATCACGAAGCTAATAGTAAGAATGTGTCAAGTTATTCTCTACAGTAATAATTATTACATTACTGAAAAATTTAGCAACTTATACTTTATAGTTTAATATCAATTTTATTTTATTTTAATGAAAAAACCATAATTATGAATTTATTTAAAAAATGAGAGTTTATTTATAAGAATATATTCATTGAAAAGATAATAATGTAATGAACGCAATTTTTATTTATTACCTTATTTAGTTAGATGCTTTTTGGAGGGAAAACTAAGAGAATTTTTATTCTCTTAGTAGTAGGGGGGATTGTTCTCAATTTGTGGTAATTAGTTGAATTGAATTGATGAAATTTATGGGTATGATATTTATTGGATACAAGGGACTACCGTAAAAGGTTTTGCCTACATGTTGACCCTTCTTCGCACACCTCAAATCCGCAGGTAAGTGATGCGCGCATAACACTTCTTTTTTGCCTTTTTTTTGTAGGAGGAGATAGAAGAGGAGGAGGACATATTGAAATTAGGTAAAATGACGGAAAAGAAATGAAGTGCAAAAGTATGAAAATGGAATGAGAAAGTTGAAAAATGGTGTGAAATTGTTAATGGAGGAAGAGAAAATGAATAAGAAGAAGGACAAAGGAAGGGGATGGATATTATAAGAGGTAACCTGTAGAAAAATAGTACTTACCGGTACCAACAGGTAAGTTAGGGGAGGATAGCAATAGAAGTTAAATGATGGTTTAGTTGGGATTATTCAGGGTTATTGTAAAGTTGGGATTACTTTGCGCAGGAGTGTGGACAGCGGGCCGCCCACGGGGGCGCTTGGTGAGAAGCGGAGACAAGCGTTTGCATTTTGTATGGAGTCGCCACCAATTTTTATGGGAAATTGGAACCGTTCGAATACTTCATGTCATGTCAAGACATAAAGTAGTGACATGAACACTAAGCAATCGTTACCCTTAGCATTCTATGTCTAGAATGACTCTCGTGGATGCCAATGAACACGGGTGCTCACGGAGATCTGGAGTAAGGGGTGAGGGTACGTATTAGGAAGCTCTTTTGATCGAACACCTAATCCCGCCCGCCTCGATAGCGGCCTCTACTAATGATTAGGGAAGTTATTCGTACTTGATATATCGTCGATTATATGCATGCAATGCAACATCCAAGTTTTAATCCTAACATGTGAGAATTAGGCTAAGTCGGTTGACAATTAGTTTAACAAACAATTGGGTCGAAATAGGATTTAATATTGATTTACATGTGAAAACATACAAGCAATGAAAGAAATACAATAACGATAAATTACAATAATGGAAATTACATTAATTACATTGGAAAGGCGATTTATGTCGAAAATACCCTTAAAACGGATAAATTGAGAAAAAGAAATAAAAGAATGAAAATTAAAAGAATTAACGAACAGGAATTAGCGATATTACGGATAATAGTTAGTTAATACGTAAGCTAATTAAACTACGTCAAGGCAGAAACGGGTTCGTGGACGAACTCGGCCAGAAACAAAGGCAGCAGCAGAGCCGTCCTTTGAATAGGCGCAGCACGCGCTGCGCCTGTTCTTGGCTCGATTAATTTGTGAAGCCGTATTTGCGAGCCGTTAATGTCGATTGATGATTTTAATGGTGGATTAAAATAATTAGTCGGATGAAAGTGATTAACAGGTTGTTTAACATGTGAATGATGGTCATAAAAGCAGTAAACATGGACGAGATGGAATTAAGACGGATTGTTTATATGAATGAACGATTAATTAGTGAATTAAACTAACTAAACAAATTAATTAGACTAAACATGATGGATACGATGAACTAATGATGAACATAACAATTGACAGATGCAAATATATCAAAGAATGAATTCCAGAAACTCAATATGAACGAATTGAATTTCTACAACCCGGATTGAATTTATGATGAAAACCCGCGAACATTGATTATTCGGGATCTAAGGTCGGATTTATGATGAATGAAACATGTGAATGAGTGATGAATTATATACATATGAATTATTAAACTACCATGTGAACGAAGAATTAATCAAGCAAACAAAATAAACAAAAGCAAGACGAAATTTACAGAGGACGAAGAAGAAGAAAAGAAGCAGGAACTGCGGCAGCCTCACGAAGAGGCGCAGCAGGAACTGCGCTCCTTCGAAGAGGCGCAGCAGTTGCTGCGTCTTTTCTCGACTGTTAGTCTTCTGAAAATCCGTAAAAAGAGGTTTTTAAAGGCGGTTTTAGAAATCGGTTTTAATGGAATATTTTCGACGTAAACCTTACAATTGATACGATAATTAAATACAATAAATAAAATAAGGATTATACACCCTCAGACTTACATTTTGACGAAACGAGAAGGACTAAGATATCGATTAATGATGCTCGACGCGAATGCAAAGAAAGTGCCCTCGTAAGAGGAAAACGATTAAGTTGATTGATTAAATAGATTGATTATTGGTGTAGTTGGTCAAATTGGTCGGTCATGCAACGGAGAGGCTGGTACCCGGAAGGATCCGAGCTTACGTGGTCGAATGTTCAAGCACGTAGGCGCCAATTAGTAAGAACAAAGTCTAGAATGCAAAGGGAGAAGAGAAGGGCGGACACTCGCGTGAGAAATATGAGGAGCGAAGGCTCCTATTTATACTAATCACGTGGAGGAATTAGGGTTTCGGAGACTCTTTGGAAGTGAATCTCGGAAAGATATGAAAAAGATACGAAAAACATGCAGAGAAGGGCCTGGGAAGAGGCGCAGCAGCAACTGCGTCTCTTGGAAGAGGCGCAAAGACTGCTGCGTCTATTCCCGGAGGTTTCCTCCGTCAAGAAAGATTTCCGCGTTTGAGTTATGGTAGGATGGAAATAATTCGATCTTCCTTAATATTTAACATGAATATTACGGGATATTATTTGCCAAAAGATAAAACTTGTAAAATATGGAATAGAAATATCCGGAACATTCCAGAACATTCCGACTCGGGATTTAACAGTTATCAGAAAATGGAGACGGTTTTTGACCCGGACTCCGAATATACTCTAATTACTGCCAAAACGACCGTATCAGGACGTAGATGACAACTAAGAGGTTGACATTAATATTTGAGCAATCACTTGACGATAATCTTACGAACTGTCACAAATCGTTCCGCGAATCAAACATGCGGCCCAATCATCACCGGGTGGTTTGCGGGAGGTGCGAAACGAGGTGTCTCTGAGCCCCCACTTTGACCGAGGCTTGGACAAGGCGAAAGTCAAAGTATAGCCATCAGGTCAATCGAAGATTACAACCTGACGACTATGGCGAGGCGGCTCAAGGGGTCCGAACCAAGGACTGTCGTCAGAACATTTTAGAGTTCGTCGACTATCGGGGAGGGTCGTTTAAAGTCCATTAGACTACGTAAGGAAGCTCGCCAACCATAAGAAGAGACCATACCGAGACTTTAATCGAACTTCGCGGGAAACAAGAAATATTGAAAGCGGCAGGACGTCGCAGAAAAATCGCTGGGAATCCGCTGCGCTCGGTCTCAAGCGAACTTTGACAAAACTTGAGGTTGAATCTGCTTGCGTCGGTCTCAAGCAAACTCTTACTGGGGAATATATTGACGACTAGGAACATCTTGATCGTCATGGGAGAAATCTCGAATGAGCAGTACTGCAAAATACTACTGCGCTTGGAGAAAAGGATTTGAGCAATACTGCGAAATACTACTGCGCTGGATAAAAGGAATTGAGCAATACTGCAAAATACTGCTGCGCTGGATAATAATACGCAACGGTCCGCTGCTGGCTGATGAAATGTGGGCCGGAACAAAGAAAATTGCCGAAACGGACCAAAAGAATATAATAGCGTTGAAGAAGAGGCGCACCAAAGATGGGCCCACGAATAACGAACTCATAACGAATTTTTGAAAATTCGTATGGAGGGAACACAAGGAAGAGGCGCAGCAAGAGCTGCATCTCTTGGAAGAGGCGCAGCACCTGCTGCGTCTTTTCCCCAATTTGGCTTTTTCTGCGTAAAAACGCGAAATCAGACGGATTGTGTTCATTATTTCGAAACATAAATCTTGCAATTTCTCTCTCAAATCTTCACCATTTTCGTCGAGGTTTGATCCAAAAGTTTGCATTAAACATGACTAATCGAGGTATGTGTTCCAATCTTGTATTAATCGTCTACATTTGTTGAATTTTGAGCCGCGACAATTAGGGTTTTCGACCCTTTTGATCGAAAATTTGGGGCTTTTCCCCCAAATGGATTTGCCATGTCAAATTGATGTTAGAAATGGATATTAGGCGATGTTAGGAACATAACCATGTATTTGCTTCGAATTTTTGTCGAGTATTGAGCTCTTGAGTGAAATTTGAGACGGTTTTACAGCTAAACCGTAAATTGCTTCGAAAATAGCCTTAGGATTGCCCATTTGTGATGAAATTTGACATTTGGAATCCTTGAATGATGGGTAAACTTCCTACCATCTCGGAATTTTGGTTTGTGACAACTTTTTCGGGACACCTTCTTGGGCATAATCGCCGTTATAGCGGAATGCTGCCGAATTTTCGACTCAAACCTGGAACTAGGCTTTGACTTTGACTTGACTTGACCCAATTTATCACATGAGTGATCGGGTTGGCGGGAATATGGCCAAAGATGGCATGGAAAGGGGTGTTTTCGGGGCTTTGAAGGCTCGAAAACTCTTTAACAAAGGCTTGTCGTCATGTGACGCGGCCTGAATTTACTTTAACGTTGCAGGTGATGAGGCTTCTACTTCTGGGAGGACTCCCATGGAGATAGACGCCACTACGTGAGGAGGCTTTAGAGCGGGCCTTCACCGCGCGATGATGGTCGCCGAGTTTCACGAGGAGGAGGCTGCCGAGGAGGAGGAGATCCCGAGACGAGCCAACGTTGGGCGAGGAGGTCGTCAGCTGAGGGGAGCTCCTGCGTGGGCCGAGACCTGGGAGAGTAGGCACCTGGTGTGGGCTGCCGAGGGTCACCTGTCCTACAGGACGGTGAAGAGTCCGTAAATAGAATTCACTACTCATTATCCATCCTCTTTCATTCTTTTGTCCAAATTTCTTTCACATTTCATTCAAAACTAAAGATAGCTTTGTTTCAAATCATCATAGGAGGCCGGGAACATCAGGTCGTTCTCGGGTTACACGACAGCGATGGAGCACTACGAGCGGTTGTCGGCGGAGGAGAGGGCCATGATCGAGCGTGGAGCGTTTGGTCCTCTGGTTCAGGTCTGGAGGGATATCGTGAAGAGGAAGTTGCGGGCTAACCTTAGCCTGGTCCGTGCTTTCTTGGACCGATTCTGGGATACGACTTCCACGTTTCACCGCCTTTCGGTGAGGTGGGAGTTACTCGGAGGATTACGGCATGATTTCTCGGTCCGCCGTGTGGGACCGAGGAGATGGTGTGGCGGAGACCGCGAGGGGGCGGACTCGACCGAGGCGAGGAGGTTGATCGGTTGGAACTTGTCGCCGAAGGTGTTGCGATCTTGGGTTTGGTACCCAGTACCTACGTTCGAGACTACTTTGCGGGGAAGACCCCGACGCTGGTGACGATCGATGGGAGGGAGACGGCTCCTCCTCCCCGCACACCGAGACGGAGGGCTCGCTTGTGGTCGTGGTGGTTTTTGTCTTCGATTTATCTCGGAGACAAGGGCGAGAGGTCACGACGAAGCTTCTTCCCTTTCTTTCGACCCGAGTTCCCTAGGGCGCTGGGACCTGGTCATCTTGGTTTTGCGGTCCTCATCCGCTTCATGAGGGCCATGGTTCGTCCGGAGCTGATGGAGAAGGGGACTTCTCCTGGTGCTGTCGGACCTGGACTACTGTTGGAGGTATGAACCTTCCTCTTAATAGCAAGTTTCTTTCTTTATCGAATTACGAAGGATCGTTATTGATTATTCTGTCTTACAGGCATGGGTGTACTCCTACTTCCCGAGTCTCGCGCCGAAGAGGACGGAGCCGCTGGAGAAGGCCTATCCCGTGGTGAGGGATTGGGTGATGTGCCGGACGAAGAGCAAGCGTTCTTCGCACAATGTCTACCGGCGGGACGTGAACGCCCTTCAGCTGAGCAGCGTGAGTATCCCCACTCGTGTTCATTTATATTTATTATCCTTTGCCTTTATCTGATCATAGGAATGATCTTTGCTTTATCTTGTCGCAGTGGGTGCCCAGACCTTGGGCGGAGTACGCTGGAGCGCCTCCTTTTGTCGCTGAGGTCCTTCGACCTAGGAGCCCGAGTCGGCTGCTGTTGTGGACGTCGATGGGTCATGTGTGGTATCTGGGCGAGCGTTTGGCTCATCAGTGCTCTCGGGACGCGTTGACGGTTCCCGTTGATCCTCCGAGGACGATGTTCAGGGAGCCTACTGAGGCTGAGAGGGAGGCGGACCTGGCTGGTGCCAGTGGCGACGACCTTCTTCTCCTTGGCGAGGACTACTCGGCGTTCCTTTACGGGAGGTTGGCGTATTGGCCAGTAGTGGTGAGTATCTTTTATTTTCCTTGATTTGATTTTGAGAATTACGACGAAAGATCATCGATTAATGAGAGCTATTTGTCTTTGCAAGAGGTCGAGGCGGCGGGCATCGAGCCCCCAGTGTACCCCGAGACCCTTGAGTACACCGACGCGATCGGGAGGACGACGATCTCCGAGCTGCGTGACTTTGACGTAGCTGTGAGGGATGCTGGCCTAGATGACTGGCATCATCTGATTCGGAGGGTGAGCCTCCAGCTTACATGACTTTTGTGTAAGAACACATTTGATTAAACATATTCAATTTACTGAGAATTTCTTTTGAAATGCAGGTCGCGCCATCTCGGTTCGTGGCACTATGGAGGGTGGCCAACCGGCTACGGGCTACTGCCATCGAGGCACTCGTCGGTGGTCGAGGTCGTCAGGTATGAACCTCATTTGATTTCTTCTGATTTTTGATTTCCAATTTTGATTGAATTGATTGACATGAGCCAATTTGCTTCTGTTTACAGGCTGGCCGTGAGCTGGAGCGAGAGTTGGCCCAGTCCCGGGAGGAGGCGGCTCGCTTGTTGAGGGAGCTCGAGTTTCGGGATGCCGAGAATGCCGTTCTTGCGGCAAGAATTGCTGAGTTGGAGGGCGCCCAGCGGTAGTTTTGTGTAGTTTTGTAGGCTTGTACATTTTTGGACTTTGTTTGGAACATTTTTGGATTTTGTTTGGGGCGCAAGCCCCCAGTTTGCTTGGACTCTTGGACTATGTTCGGGGCGGAAGCCCCCAGTTTGCTTGTACATTTGTATATACGATGGCCTGAGTGCCTTTGCTGCTGGGTTGTCTTGCTTGTATCTGCAGGTTAGTGTTTGAACAGGTTTGGTAGACAACGGTTTACGCCGTCATGCTGCCGAAATTTACATAGAAATCACGCAAAACATACATTTTATACATGTGGCCTTAATTAGCGCAAAAAGAAGACTCAAGAGAGCATAAAAAATGCAAAAATGTAAATGCAAAAAATTTGCCGGAAATGACCGGACGGTAGGGAGGGTTACCCCCTAAAAAAAGAAAAAAAAGAGAGATCGATAAGTGTAGAAATGTAGAAATGAAATGTTGAAAATAAAAAAAGAAATTATAAAAAAAATGAAATTCAAAAAATGAAATTTATTTCCTAGAAAGAATGAAAAAGAATGAATTTTAGTGTGATGAAATGGCGAAGGTATCGACGTCGCCTCGAAATGCGTGCCCGCGAATTTAGGAAACTCGAAACATGGTAATCTTCCCGTATTTACCAAAATACAACCTCGCAGGAATAGGAAATCGTGCGTTTATAGAATTAGGAAAGATCCAACGCGGAAATCACAGAAGTGATATTGGGGAAGAGGCGCAGCATGAGCTGCGTCCCTTTGAAGAGGCGCAGCAGGTGCTGCGCCTGTTCCCAAGCTGGTCTGTTCTGACGGATTTTTGGAAACAACAATTAGTATAAATAGAAGCGTCGATGGAGTTTTTAATTCATGTAAATCTTCCGTCTTTTCTTCGTCTATTCACATAAAATTCCCAAAATAAATTTTCAAGAGAAAATTATCATCATGAATACTCTGGAGATCCGCTTGAAGGAATGGACTAATGAATTTTCGAATATGGAGAAGCATGACATGGGTGCTTATAACCTTGGGTCTTTGTTGAGTTTGAAACTCATTAAGATTGTAAAACCATTCTTGGATGCTTGCCTTGACTATTGGGACCCGAATTATCATGTTTTTGCGTTCCCTGGAGGTGACATTTGCCCATTTCCTGAAGAAATAGCTGCTATTGGTGGATGGGATCCCGAACATTTACCTGCCATTCCTTCTACTTCACAAGGGTATAAGAGCAAATTCAGAGACTTGCCTGGACTGACCAGACTTGAGGTGGATCGTCTAGTTACCCCGAAAGGCGTGAGAATGTTGGACTTTATTGATCGATTCATCAACAGGGCTGACCCCACTGTCTCTCATGTTGCTAGGAGGAGAGCATTTGGCTTTTGTTTGTTGCATGTGTATGTCTTCCAAGGGCATGTTGATGAAGACTTGAGAGGTGACCCTCGTCTTTTGTGCCTTATCGAGCAAATGGAGCTGCGCAGGACCCCAGCTTGCTTATGCTTAGGGGAGATTATCTTGGGCTTGGATAATAGGAAATCCAACCGCGATCTACCGTATTTGGGGAGTCCCGTCATCCTACAGGTGGATCGTACCGTGGTGGCATCTCAAGTCTGTTACTGGAGTGTCTTCTTTGGATCCCACTAGGTCTGTGCGCATTCCGGGATTGGAGTTCATGGTATGCATCTTTCCGGAAAGATTGATGAGGCAAGTTGGGCTGAAGCAGACGATCCCGAGGCTTGATATTGTCCCGCAGACTGCTATGGCGCTTACTATCGAGAGCCGAAGAGAGTGGGCTATTAAATGGGCCCAAAGAAACATGTGGTTCTTGAACTTCTCCGCCAATGCTTTATGGGTGTCGGATTCCTATCTGAGGTGGAGAAAGGCTGCAACTCCGGAAGAGCGCGAGAAACTGAGGAAACGCGAGCCTGTTGACTACAAGGTGCGCGAGGGAAAGAAAGAGAAGGAGAAGCATCTGACAGAGGGAGAAGAAGAAGCCGGGCTTCAGGTCATTCGTCCTTCAAAGAAATCAAAGACTACTCCTGTTGCAGAGATGGTGGTTGGCAAGAATGGAAGAGTTAGGCCTCGAGAAAGACCGTTGGTGATTAGGTCTGAAGTGGTGCATGAGCGCCCAGCTCGAGGTCGTGACAAGAAGTATGAGAAGAGTGACAAGGGCAAAGGGAAGATGGAAGAATAGCCCGAGTCTTTATTTATTATTTGATTATTATT
Source organism: Silene latifolia (assembly GCF_048544455.1). NCBI lineage: Eukaryota > Viridiplantae > Streptophyta > Magnoliopsida > Caryophyllales > Caryophyllaceae > Silene > Silene latifolia. The sequence continues at coordinate 118,078,397 of NC_133532.1, read as the reverse complement.
ATTATCGTTGTTGTAATAAAAAGGAGGGATTTTTAGAATCCTAGCCTATTCTATTTTTATTATGTAACGTACTACTATTATATGAATGGAATAAAAAAAGGTTGAATGGTTATGAAACCGTTGTGATTTTCTTTTATTATTCTTGTCGAATTTCAAATGCAATGCAAATGTCCCTCTATTCACATTTAGATATAATGGGTTGAATCCTGTGAAGGATTGCCTACGTATTCACTTAAAAAGCGAAATCAAACCCTTGCGCGTAGTTCGAGTAAATGTAAAAGAATAATTGTTCGAAGCAAGAGCTTTTAATGAACATAGAAAATAAGCATGAGCTTTTGCTTGTTCTCAAGGTGCGAATTTAGTTTATTTGATGATATGAGGATGATAATCTTGTCGAGATGCAAGAGTATAGTGACACTTAGCTTATTTCAGCTTGGCCAGGGGCCGTTTATTTAGTGCCACAAGAGCGACACATGGGTTTACGCGAGGCGCGTGTTTGGTCCTATTCTAGGCATAGTATCGTTTCAGTTGGTCAAGGTTTGTGGGGTTTGAAAACTCGTTCCCGTCTAGGTCTGTGATTCTAACCGCACCCCCTGGGAGTATGGATTTGACTAGATATGGTCCGGCCCAATTAGGTTTGAATTTTCCCCTTGGGTCGACAGGTAAAAGAGCTCTAACCGATTTGAGTACTAAGTCTCCTTCTTTGATGTTTCTTGGCCTAACCCTTTTGTTGAAAGCTCGTTTGATACGTGCTTGATATGTTTGGACATTATGTAAGGCGCGTAGCCGACGTTCATCCAAGAGGATGAGTTCTTCATATCTATCCCTCTTCCAATCGGCTTCAGGGATTTGGCTTTCGAGTAGAATACGCAAGGATGGTATTTCTAGTTCGACTGGTTATACGGCTTCCATGCCGTAGGTCAAATAGAAAGGAGTAGCCCCAGTGGGCGTCCTAACTGATGTACGATACCCCCATAAAGCAAAGGGTATCTTGCTTGGCCAATCTCTGTAGTTATCAGTCATTTTCTTGAGAATTGTGACAACATTCTTGTTTGCCGCTTCTACCGCGCCGTTAGTCTGTGGTCTATAGGGCGAAGAGTGGTGATGCTTAATCTTATATTTGGCTAGCAATTGCTCGGTTTCAGCTTGGAAGTGTGACCCATTGTCGCTAATGATCTCATGTGGGCAACCATATCGACAGATGATGTTGTTTTGTATGAACTTTGCCACATTTTTAGCCGTAAGACTAGTGTAGGAAGCCGCTTCTACCCATTTGGTGAAGTAGTCAATTGCTACTAGAATGAAACAGTGACCCCCTGTTCCGGCTGGAGTTATCTTTCCGATTATGTCAATTCCCCATGCAGAAAATGGCCAAGGAGATGTCATCGTATAGAGCAATGAAGGAGGGACATGTTGTACATTCCCGAAGATTTGACAATTGTGGCAATGTCTCACGTATTTGATGCAATCAGATTCCATGGTGGTCCAATAGTATCCCAAACGCGTGATTTTATTTGCCATCATAGGCCCACTCATGTGAGGACCGCATTCTCCGTCGTGGACTTCTTCCATCACCTTTCGTGCCTGTGAATGATCAAGGCAACGTAGGACTACACCAAGAGGTGTTCTTTTGTATAATTCTCCTTGCATCAGAATGTATTGGGAAGCTAATAGGCGTATAGCACGTTGTCCCCTCTTGTCCATATCCGGTGGATAGGTACCATTGAGCTTAAAGTTCAAGATTGCTTGGAACCAGGGTTCCTGCGCGATTTCCTCTTCGTCGGTGATTTGGTGGACATAAGCCGGTTCCGACCGTCGTTCGATGCACAAAGGCATTTCCACCATGTGATCTGGCATATTTATCAAAGATGCAAGTTTCGCAAGAGCGTCTGCAAATTGATTTTCCTCTCGAGGTAGGTGTAAGTAGGTTACGTGATCAAAAAATTGAGCCACTTGGTCTATCCTAGCCTGATAAGGTGCAAGGCTTTCACTTCGGATTTTCCAAGATCCTGTAACTTGGTTTATGATTAGTGACGAATCCCCATGCACTCGGAGGTTTTTGATTCCTAAGCTTACTGCCGCTTGTAGTCCGATGAGACAAGCTTCATACTCTGCAGCGTTGTTTGTCACCTCGAAGTCGAGTTTGACAGCAATTGGTGTATGCTCACCTTCAGGAGAAATGAGCAACACTCCTATTCCGAATCCTCTTAAGTTTGATGCTCCATCAAAGTATAGATCCCAGGAGTCTACATCTGTTTGAAGTATATCCTCGTCGGGAAATGACCAAGTATCTATGGTTTGTGCGTCGTTGATAGGATTTTGAAGAATTCGGCGACGGCGCGACCTTTTATGACTTTCAGTGGTACGTATTTAAGGTCGAATTCTGAGAGCATCAGAGTCCATCTTGCTAGACGTCCGTTGAGGACGGGTTTCTCGAAGAGGTATTTGACTGGATCCATTTTGGAGTATATCTTGATGGAGTAGCTAAGCATGTAGTGACGTAGCTTCTTCGTTGCCCACACAAGAGCGAGGCATGTCTTTTCGAGTTGTGAGTATTTGCACTCATATTCCAAGAACTTCTTACTTAGATAGTAAATAGCTCTTTCTTCACTTCCTACGATTTGAGCCAAAGATAGCACCCATGGCGCTTTCGATTCTTCGTGAGATATAAACCAAGAGGTTGATCTCGTTGTGGCGGCATGAGCACTGGTGGTTTAGCTAATATCTCCTTGATTCGGTCAAACGCTTTTTGGCAATCATCATCCCACATGGTGTGGTCTGTTTTCTTGAGTTTCTTGAAGATAGGCTCACAAATCATCGTAAGTTTTTATATGAATCGACTTATATATTGTACCTTTCCTAGGAATCCTCTGACTTCTTTTTCTGTTTGGGGTTGTGGCATTTCGATCAGAGCTTTGATTTTAGAAGGATCTATTTCTATTCCTCTTTGACTAACCACGTATCCCAGGAGTTTGCCGGATGTTACCCCAAACGTGCATTTTTGAGGATTGAGCCTCATGTTGTACTTCCGTAGCCTTGCGAAGAACTTGCGAAGGTTCGCAATATGTCCCTCTCTTTCTTTGGATTTGACGATCATGTCATCTACGTATACCTCAACTTCTTTGTGCATCATGTCATGTAAGAGCGTAGTTGCGGTGCGTTGGTATGTAGCTCTGACGTTGATCAATCCAAATGGCATTACTGTATAGCAATAAGTTCCCCATTGGGTGACGAATGCGGTCTTATGCATATCTTCCATGGCCATCTTGATTTGGTTATAACCCGCATATCCATCCATGAAGGATAGTAATGCGTGGTCTGCAGTATTGTCCACTAATATGTCGATGTGAGGTAGAGGAAAGTCATCTTTTGGACTCGCTTTGTTCAAGTCCCTAAAGTCAACACAAACACGGATTCTCCCATCCTTTTTGGGTACGGGTACTATGTTAGCTACCCAGTCAGAATACTCGGAAACTTTGATGAACCCGGCTTTGAATTGCTTATCGACTTCTTCTTTAATCTTTAGAGCCCATTCTGTTCTCATTCGTCGAAGCTTCTGTTTCACAGGTTTGAAACCTGGCTTAATCGGAATCCTATGTTCGGCAATATCCCTGTCGATCCCTGGCATGTCTTTGTAGGACCAAGCGAAAACGTATTTGAATTCATTTAGGAAGTCTATGAAATCGGCCCTTTCGGTAGAGCTCAAGGTAGTCCCTATCCTAAGTTCTTGGGGTTCTAGTTCGGTTCCTACGTTGATGGGTTCGGTGTCCTCTATTACTGGTCCCTCTTCCCCTTCCTGTAATATTTCTTTGGCTACGTAGGGAGGTATTTCGGTTAAGTCTGGGTCTTGTTCATCCTCGCATCATCATCAAAAAGAATTGCACTCGAAAGAACACAGAGAGTAAGCAGAACCTGATTTATTCATATTAAAATTTGAGTAGAGTTGAAAGAAAGAAGCCAACTGATCCATGGTCAGTGGCGGTAAAGGGACAGTGGTTGGGGCATTTCCCAAACTACTGTGACTACTCGAGGCTAAGCTAGGAGAAACGAAGGGAGTGGGGATGACAACAGGAGTAGACTCTCTAATGACTTCTCTAGACTCCGACTCTGACTCCGACTCCGACTCGAACTCATCGTCTTCCGGGTTCTCCTTTGAACATCTCTCCTTCTCCAAAGAGTGAGCTTGAAGAGTCTTCCTTGGTTGTTGGTCCATTTGATTGACTTTCTCCATCCTTTCTGCTGCTTTGTGTCGGTTTACGTGATCAACGCGGTGGGGTTGAAGCGATCGTCTGCAAAGATATCATGGTAATGATCTCATCCTGCGCGGCCCTAATGAATCGGTCCTCTCCAAACAATAGGCTAACAGCTTGTTCGTCTAAGCAAGGTGCTTGACGGGTTTTGACGGTAGGAACCGTTTCTGGAGGAATGAAGTAGCAATCGTGAAAGATCTCGATTCCGGCTAGCTTCTTCTCAAGGTAATGCCAAGGTTCGGGAAATCCATGAAAGAGCTCCGAACTTCCTTCTTGCACAAAGTATCCATTTAAGGTAGGGAGATAGGGTCTCATTTGGACTCCTACGTGCTTGCGGTTTTGGACTTGGGCCAGCATTTCGAGGACTTCCTCTTTTGTAGGTTTGTACCCTAGTCCAAGTGGTATTCTTGTCGAGTTGCCTTTCTTGTGTGGTGCGAAGGTATTCTTCCGAATAGGGTTCAAAGGCATTCCAGGGAAGTATCCCTGGGACTTGAGTATGTGGTTGACCACTAAGTTGGAGTAGGGATTGTAGTATAGAGGTGCCAACTCACTTTCTATGACATTCACACTTTGGAAGCCCCCAAGTTCGTATACGGGATCCGCAAGGACTTGATTGTTTGATTGTTTCTCGATTATTGCCTTGATGGGTGACGAAGTGATCGTCACTACTTTGCCATTTAGTGGGATCTTGATCTTTTGGTGAAGGGTGGATGTTACTGCTTTGGAAGCATGAATCCAAGGCCTTCCCAGAAGTATATTGAATGAAGCTTCGATGTCCACTATTTGGAAGTTAACCTTTCGTTCGATTGGTCCCGTAGCTATGGTTAGGCTAGCAAGTCCAACCACTTTTCGTCGTGTACCGTCATATGCACGTACACCTTGATTGGTGGGAGTCCAATCCGACTCTTTCATGCCTAGCTTGTATGCCGTTTTGAGGGGTATGACGTTGACCGCGGAGCCATCATCTACCAAGGTCATTGGCACATTCTTCTTTAGACAAATGACAGTGATGTATAGAGCAAGGTTGTGACTAGCGCCAAAAGGTGGCAAGTCCTCGTCTGAGAAAGTAATAGGATTACTTAGCTTTGGTGATTCTTGGAAGACCAAGTTGACTACATCTTCAGGAGTGGAGTTATGTGCTACACTTAGCTTGGCCAAAGCTTGCAATAAAGCTTGGCGATGTGGGAATGAGCTTGCTATTAGTTGCCAGACTGAAAGATCAGCCTTGGTCTTCTGTAATTGCTTGAGCAATTGATCAGTGGGGTCATCTTCGTTGTCATTTGGTGTGATGACATTGGTTGGCCCGTTTTGAGTAGTGTTTTGATACGGGCGACCCGAACGAGTTAGGTGATCCACATCTTGGTCTTTGCCATTTTGGACTATTTCCTTGACCACGGAGTTTTCAATGAGATACTCGTCTTCATCATTGTCGGCCCAAACCCCATTGATTGCAGCTAGTTCCCTCATTCTCATGATATCACTTTCTAGTAGTATGATTTGATCGACTAGTTTATCAACCACGGTGACTACTTCTTGCATAGTGGCATTTTGAGAGAAGATTAGTGGCGCATGCTCTTCGGGTATCGCGTTGGGATTGCGTAAGGTTGTTACCATGCTCTCTAGTTCCCAAACTTGTCTATCTACACTCCTTGCCCATGTGATGAAGTCGGAGATGGTAGGGGAGATAGTGGAGTAGAACCCCTCTTTTTCAATTGCATGAATTTCGTTTTCGGTGGGAGAAATGAGGTGTGAGCAATCTAAGGTAGATTCATCACTTGTAACCACTAGAACTCCAAGAGGATTCTGAGTGTTGTTGGGCTTACCTCCTGGTGGTATTGGGAGTCGACCATCTTCAATCATATCTTGAAGCACGTGTTTCAACTTGTAGCATTTTTCTGTGTCGTGCCCCTTGCCTCTATGGTATTCACAGTATGAATTTTCATCCCAGAACTTGGACTTCCTTTCGGGTTCGGGAGTAGGTCCAATGGGTTGGAGTTTACCTTGTTTCATTAACCTTTTTAGGGCGTTGGAGTAAGTATCTCCAAGGTTCGTGAACTTCCTTGGTGGGCTAGTTTTCTTGGATGGCTCGAGAAGGTTAACCTCATCGGTCTTGTTAGTAGAGCCGTATGAACGACTTGTGGACCCTTGATATCCTCTACCTACCGTTTTGGACAAGAGTCCTTTGCGGATGTCATCTTCAATTCGTGTCCCTAATACGGTTAGATCCTTGAAGCTTTTGATGTTTTGGTATCTCAAATGATTGGCATATATGGGCTTGAGATTATCCACAAACTTTTCCACAAGAGTAGCCTCATCCGGGCGTTCAACTAGTTGAGTACTAGTTTTCCTCCACCTACTTAGGAAGTCGGTGAATCCTTCTTTGTCATTTTGGGTAAGAACCTCTAGAGTACGCATGTTGACTTGGATCTCGGCATTATCCGCATATTGTTTTGAGAATTCGATTGCGGCGTCTTCCCAAGTAGCGACCTTCTTGTGATCTAAAGTGTAGAACCATTGCTTCGGGATGGTGTCAAGAGATGAAGGAAAGATCCTTAAGAACATCTCGGGTTTGATGCCTTTGATAGACATGTAATCCTTGAAGGCACGGATGTGGTTCAAAGGGTTCTCGTGTCCCTTGAATTTAGGGATATCCGTCATGCTAAAGTTAGTTGGCAGTTTGGAGTTAACGGCTTCATACTTGCGATTGTTCTCCATGTAAATGTCATTCCCCTTAAGGTACATCAATTGCTCCTCCAGATGTTGAAGTCTTTTCTCAGCTATAGTCATCCCCACGAGAGGATTTTTATCTTTAGACTCGTCATCGGAAAAACGTAGTACTTCACTTTTAGGGGAAGGCAACTTTCCCTCTACCTCAAAGATACGGCCTTCGATAAGCTCGAGGCGGTCGTAGGTTTGTTCTTGAGTGATTTGCATTTGGGCTAGCGCGGCTAGGATTCGATCATTACTCTCTTGAATTTGCTGGAGATTTGTTTCATCACTTGTGACACGTCTGTCGCGTACCTGTCAAAAATAAAACCTAACGGTCTCAACTAAAAATGTAGTAGAGGCAGTCGAGTATCGAATCCACAGGGAGGTAATGCAACTACAGCTATCTATTTCTAATCCTATGGTAACAATTGGTGTTGATTGAATTTTTGGTTTCTAAACTACGGAGTTGAAAGGAAAGAGAAATAAAGCGAGAGGGCGAAAGCGGGAAAGTGAATTAAAACTATCAATAAGAGGGGGACATGTCGGGAATTCGGTTCACTACGGTAGTTCAACAACTTAGCAGTAAATGACTCAGACGAACTAATGCGAGATGGATATTAGAAGGTCCTTTCGGTCCACTTCCCACCCTAAAATACCACTAACTTAACTTTCGTCCTCATTAGGGTAGTCCACTGTTTATAGCAGGCCTATTTAGTCCAATCTTTCGATCCAGGATTAATTGTAGCCAGTTTAATGGGTGACATAGAAGCGTGCACTCAACTAAGTCGGGAATTACAGTTAAATTGCTATAGTGACAGAGTCTCTTAATCAATTCGTCCAATTCATTCGCTACGTCGTCATTATTCTACCGCAGATTCCCTAATCCCAACATGAAGGGGGTTTTAGCTACTCATGCTCATAACTAATCTAACAGCAGATAAATTTCCAGCAGAAGACATAATGAAATAATAATAAAGCGCAATAATAAATAAACTAGGGCAAAAGAATAAATAAGGGCAACAAGAAATTAATGCAACGGAAAGGTTAATTATTATTGAAAGAAGAGAGGGAATTACAATCCAAGCAAATTCCGGCGTAAAGAACTCGAAATCCAATGAAGCAATCCCGAAATTAAGAGTAGCAGTCGAAAGTAAAATTAACGTAGGAAGTAACAGTGGTTTTCTAATATGAAAACTTAGATAGTAAAAGAGATGATAAAGGAATGACTAATAACCTAGTAAATCATAGGTTAAATAGCCAAAACACAAAGTGTTTATGCGGAAAAAATAAAACACGGACTGATAAAAGCCCATAATGTCGAAAACCTCTCGATCGAGTGGATTAAACCACTCGATCGACCAATATCTCAGCAGAAGTCCCTCGATCGACCAGCAGGGTACTCGATCGAGGACTTGGTCATGTGCATCTTACTCGATCGAGTAAGGAATAGCTCGATCGAGCCTTGGGGAGCTTAGGAACCACTCGATCGACCACCAAACAGCTCGATCAAGCACTTGTATCTTCAATTCAGCTCACGTCTTCACCCAAATGCCTCGTAATGCGTGCAACGACACTTCCAAGTGCAACATCTCACTCTGGGACAATCCCGTCTCCTCTAAATGCATGCAAAAAGGACGGAAAAGAATATGGTTCCACTACTTTCGCGATCATTCCTACAAAAAGGATAAAATACACCAAAGTAGCCAATTCGGGGCAAAATACCATAAAAATAGTATAGAAAAGCATAGAAATACGTGCTGAAATAGGCCAAAAAGACTATACATTAGGCACATATCAAATCTCCCCAAACCAAACCTTTACTCGCCCTCGAGTAAACTCAAAACTAAACTAATGGAAGGGAAATGATAACTCAGAGCTAGCTCAACTTGTCTACTTGAACCAGTTTAATGCAACGAAAATCAACGGTTAAAGCTAAGCAGTCAATACGCAAACGAATTATAAGCTGTTCAGAAATAAAGCTGACCTATCGACCTTGCAAGACCAACAAAACTGGACTCTCACGTGGTCACTCTTCTCTCATGAAGCAAAGGGCAAATGTAATATGTAAAAGAGAGGAGAAAAGACAGTCACTCACCTAACTGCGACCTACATAGCATGCATGCAATAAAAATGAAAGACAATTCAAGTACTAATGCACAAATTCCAACCAACAATGTCCGTCACAGCCGAGGGTATGCAAATAATATGGGAATAGTGAGGTTCAGGTGAGAAAAGGCAAAACAAGTTATGGAAATGTGGAGGTAAAAGCGTCAAGCTAGTTCCTAACAGGACCACAATAAACCATCCGGATCTCAACTGACTGAAAGACTAAACACAGGTGCCTTTCCTTGGCACAAAACTCACTAGACTCAAAGCACAATCTCCTCAAAAAAATATAGAATAAGAGTGGAGGAGTCAGACGGTCACAAAATTCCCTTTTTTAAACACATCGTCTGAAACAACTAACTGAAACAACCAACCCTCTTGTCGATTGTACATTTTCGAACATCTTCTCAACTCTGACAAGAGGGGACAACTTTTTACACAATTTCTCTTTCTTTTTCTTTTCGTTCCAGCTCTTTTTTTTTTTTTTTCTGTTTTTCATTTTTCTTTTTCATTTTCCTTTTTTTTTTCTTTTTCAATACTCTTTTTTCTTTCTTTCTTTCCTCCTTTTTTTTTAATACAGACACCAACTCCAACAAGAATGACAGACCAAACTGCAATGGAAAACATACCACAAGAGGACAAACTAACTAGCTTGACTAGGCAGGCTTAGTTTGGAATGTAGCTAATGGGTCAAAAAGGCAAGTTTTGGCTAAAGTGGAGCTAAATGGGTGAAGATATAAAGAAAGGGGAAATTGCAAGACCCTCCCTGCATGTGACACCAACCACAACCCGAATATGTGCATTTGACGAGAAATTGAATGTCATAAATGTGCAAATGAGACAAACATGCTATGCAAGGAGTACTACTCTCAAAATTCCTAAAGAACTGGTCATGAATGTCACCAGTTATGGCTCTAAAACTCAGAATTTTTAAGTAGTTTGCCAGTTTATAGGTCAAGTCTAAACAGTCAGCTATTATTTGAACAGAAATTCGTAGACTATGCGTATGACAAAGCTAAAAACCATCAATAAAGTGCAAGGCTCAGGTAATATGACAAGTTATAGCGCATTGTCATCATGGGAATCTACCGTTCCGACTCAACCTAAATGCAAAATAAACGAAATTTTTTTGAATTTTGACATTTTCTAATTTTTTTGGATTTTTGATTTTTATGAAAATAAACAACAAATGCAAACTGAAAAATTAAACGTGAATGCAAAACAAATGCGAATGCAGACTCAAAGGATGCAATACCCTCCCCAAAACAAAACGGACAACGCCCTCGTTGTCCTCCAAAGATACACCAAAGCAGAAAAATGGGATGGGAGTATACAACCAATAAAAGAAAAATAAAGGAGACAAAATAAAAGGGTAAGAAAACATACAAAACACGAACTTCCCCAAACTAGCCGAAAACGGGAAGTGAGTAGACCAAAGCTACTACTCGTCGTCGGCACCGCCGTCTCCCAGGTACTCCGACTCAACAAAACGGTCTCCCCAAACCAGCAACAAACAAGGGGGAGACTCAGTCGTCATCTCCAGGCTGATCCTCCGGACCGGGTACGAACGGAGGGTCACTCGCCTCCTCTCTGGCAGCTGACCGTGCCGCCTGCTCAGCCCGCAACCGCACCTCTCGTGCTACCGCTGTCTCCTCCTCCTCCTCCTCTGTGTCAGAAGGAAGTGGAGGGTACCCGTCCGCTGGGTATCGGTAGAAGGAGGGATGCGGCCACCCCTCTGGAATCGGTCGGCCGGCTCGGATATGGTACTCGTAGAGCGGGAATACGGCCAAAGCCATATCCCGACGCATCTCAGTAATGTACCTGCACATATCCAAAAGCAAGGCATCACGACGCCCTTGGTCCATGACCTCGGGCGCCCCTAAAACAGGAGGGCAAACAAAATTGGCCGGCAAAGCCGAACCAGAAGGAGGGTCAAGTGGAGGTGGAGTAGGAGTCTGTGTGGGTGTAGGCGTAGGCGTGGGGGTCGGTCCAGCCTGGGCCTGGGTCTGAGCCTGAGAGCTAGAAGATGCTCCGGCCTCCCGCTTCCTCTTCCTAGAAGAAGAAGTAGGGGTAAGGGTGAGGTGGTAGGTAGGTGGAGGTGGCCTCGCTCCCTCAGCAGCAGACGGGAGCGGTAAGAGTGGGGGAAGGGTAGAGCACGGTAATGTAACAGACGTGGAACCACAGATCTTCCACGTCCTCGCGCTCCCCTTCGCCTTTGGGAACCAGGCGAAGTCAGCCATGGCACCCAGGTCAAGGTAAACCATCCTATCAGGTGCAGTGAGGCCAGGCTCAGTGGGGTAAAGGTGGCGGGCAATCCTAGTAACTAGCCCGCCACAGACAACAGCGGTCGTGACCCGAGTCCCAATTCCGTTCCAATGCTGAGCTACTAGATAGGCAATGTTTAGAACAAACGGGGTACCGTAGTCAATGTTGAGGTACCCCGCGAGAATCGCTAGCTCAGTGTTGGTCATGTTATTGGGCTCAGGTCGCCCAAAGATGGTCTCTCCTATCAGACGCAAGTAATAACGGGGCGCAGGTAAGTGAACATGAGCTCCCTTCCGTGTGTTGAAGGGGGTGTGAGAAAGAGCAGCCCAAAGTGGCTGAAGGAGGTCTCGAGGTGGGGCGGTGGGACCGTCACTAACTAGGCCTAAAACCTGCCCAAACCTGGCCAAAGTCCAGTGGTGCGACTCATTGCGGAGTCGAAAGTGAATGCAAGAACTGGAGTGGTCAGCATCGTACGAATCGGTGTCAAAAGAATAGGAGCTAAAAAACTCGTAAGTAGAGGTACGAATAGTAGCCTCCTGCATGGTAATCAGACCCGACATACCCGTCCCGTTCAACAAACTACAGACCTCCTCATAAATGCCTAAGGTCTCTAGGTCGGTCCGCGCAAGGAAACGGGTGGGGGAGAGAGGGCAACGAAGTAAAGCGGCTAACTGAGTCCGGTGAGCCTCTGAAGTGAAACGTATCGTGGGCATCTTTGGTAAAGGTGTGAGAGTGCCCTCTCCCGCAACAACAGCCTCAGAAGGGCTGGCAGTGATGGCTAGCTGGCTAGCCTGCTGATGTGGCCTCGGTGGCAGCAAACCAGGCGTCGGGAACCGAGGGGTGAATCCGCAGTCCAGCAGGGAGAAGGGCCTGGTAGGAGTAGTGGCCGGTGTAACCTGAACTGAGCTCCCGGCTGAGCTGGCTGCGGCGTACACTGTCCCTGCAGCTGAGACAAGTAGAATCCCAGTGCTTTGCAGTGGTGACCAAGGCGGAGCTAGTGGCAACAGAGGGGGACCACCGCTCGGTCACGGATGGATGGAGGATGAACTCGCAGAAGGCGGAGAGAACTAGTATCCATCCTGCAAAGTATCAAGGGCATGATAAGAGAAGATAGCTGCTAACCGTGGCTAAAATGAAGCGTTAACCAGCATGTGACAGCAAAAAGAATGGCCCTATTAGTCGAAAAAATCGACTTCCAGAATGCAAAACCCAACAATCCTCAATAAATTCGAAAGGTAGCATGTGAGTGGTGGTAAAATGACAAAATAGTGACTGCTAAAGGAGACAAACACAACATGAAACCATATAAGGGAGCACGTAAGACTCCTAGCAGTCGAAAATTCCAACTCACAAAACAAGATTCCCAATGATTCATAGCATGTAATGGCGATAGGGGACGGAAAAACAGTTAACGGCAGTAACAAGTAGGCGATAACTGCAAATAACAAAGCATGGCAGCAAAACGACCGTCTAACAGTCGAAATTTTTCGACTGAGAAGCCCTAATCGCGGAATCTCGCGCAAAATTCGAATTAAACATGCAAAAACAGTGAGGAATTGCGAAAAGATCATCAACAAGCTATTTAAGGGTATATAAACACAATTAAATCGAAATAAAATCGACTAGACATGGATTTTCGAACCCTAATTCAAATCACCTCAAGAAATTCTAATTAAATCAAGAGAAAATGCAAAGAGTATGAAAGGAACACTTACTTGATGATGATTATCCTACAATAAGCAATTAAACTTCAAAAAATAATCAACAAAGGCGGATTTTCGATTGAAAACCGCAAACCCTAATCCCCTTTAAAAACCGCGAAAACGAGCACAAAAGAGGGGGAAAATAAGGGGTTATTGAAGATTAATTAGCTAGCAATAGAATGTAGGTGATGGATTTGATAATTTTGGGCAAGAAATGGGGATTTGGGGGAGATAGGAATCGCAATTAGGAAGGGGTTAGAAGAAATTAGGGATAAAATAGAAATGAAAACTGAAATAAGGAGTTAAGTATAGAAAACTCCCGTCCACTTCATACCACTCGATCGAGTGGTTTTTAAATCACTCGATCGAGGACTTTTGATATCCCTCTGCTCGATCGAGTAGATATCCCCTCGATCGACCTGTTCCTCTTTGGCCTTTCTCGATCGAGTAACCAGACGGCTCGATCGACCCAGTTTCCACTCGATCGAGTACAAAAAATACTCGATCGAGGACTTCCTCGTGTAGACTCTTTGAATTTCGTCCCTTCTTCCTCGAATTGCGTGAATCTTCCCCAAACCTGCGTAAAACATATCCAAACACATCCCAAAATACCAAATACGCAGAAAACGCAGTCTATAGTCTTAGTCTAAACTAAAGGATTGTCTAAACTAATTGTCCTAATTAAAAACGTAAATAAGAAATTCGAAAGAAATTCAAACAAATGTCTATTACAAGTTGTTACACGGGGCATTTCCCCGTTTAATTCCCATCAGCTTTCAGTAGCCCCTTCGTGGGCTTCTGACTGGAGGACGTCACTTGACGATCGACCGTCCTCTTTGATTTCCATGAGCTTGAATTACTGTTTGCAAGAGGAGGAGGAACATAGTTCCAATCTATGTAGGTTCGAACTGTCTTCGTCCTCGCCCCTCTGTCATCTTCTTTGGCATCCTTGGCTCCAGCTTGATTGATAGTGGTTGCACCCTGTCCCTTGACAACTCCCTTCTTGCCTTCATCTGTACCTGCAGTAAGGAAAACAGACGAATTTTCCTCCTTTTTGCTCTCAGTATGAGACGGAGGGTTAGCAAAAACAGCAATATTCTCCAAATTTTCATCTGGAGTGTCAATAATAGGGTCAACAGAAGAGAGGGCATTGCAAGGCTGAGCTTGCATGGGAGCCCTCCGGAACTTGGGTGATGAAAAGTCGCTCCTCATCCCCTACCCGAAAGGTCAAAGTCTTCCCCCGACGTCTATCACCGCACGGCGGTGGACAAAAATGGTCTCCCTAAAATGATAGGGGTGTGCACATCTTCGGGGATATCTAAGACGACAAAATCAACGGGAATAAAGAACTTCCCGATCTGAACAGTACGTCTTCTCTACACACCTAGTGGCCGTGATAAACTACGGTCGGCCATCTGGACAGTCATGTTGGTGCAACTCAGCTTTGTCACACCAAGTCTCTTAGCTAGAGACAGAGGTAAAACACTTACACTAGCGCCTAAATCGCATAGTGCATTATCAATCAACTGCATACCGATGTGACACGGAATCGAAAAACTACCCGGGTCTGATTGCTTAGGGGGTAACTTATTTTGAAATAGGGCTGACCCCACCTCAGTCAAAGCTACGGTCTAATTATCATTTATGGTCCTCTTACGTTCTAAAATCTCTTTCATAAATCGTAAATAAGAGGGTACCTTAGTCAGCAATTCAGTGAACGGCACGGAAACTTCCAAGCTTTTCAAAAGTTCAACAAATTTACCAAATTGTTGATTTACCTTGGTATTCTGCAGCCGCCTCGGGAAGGGAACCGTAATTGGTATCTCGAGCCCCTTGTTTCTCGCTTCCAAAGTGTCTTCCGGAGCGAGTTCGGTATCCTTTGGACGCTTCTTACCTCTCGAACGGGGTCTTTCCGGTGATTTCTCGCTTAAATGAGCACTAGCAGGCTCTTGTATAAGCTTCCCGTCATCAATATCACTCGATCGAGTATCATTCTCACTCGATCGAGCACTTTCTTCAGCAACTTCAGTCGATCGAGCAACATTCCCACTCGATCGACCTTCTTCAGCTTCCTGTTCACTCGATCGAGAAGAAAGACTACTCGATCGAGGGCTTTCCTCACCAATTCCACTCGATCGAACACCAGCCTTCAGTCGATCGAGTAGCTGTTTTGTCGTGAGCCCTTTTTCTTGATGAACACCGTCCATCATAAATTCTGACTTCCCTCGGGTCTGATTTCTGTACTTCTGGTCCTTCATAAGAGAGACCGCTTCTCAACTCTATCAGATGTACCGTCTCATTAGGGTTCTTGTCATTTTGAGTCGGTAAATGACCGGGTTTCCTTGAAGATTGATTTTCAGCCAGTTGGGCAACTTGAGTCTCAAGTGCCTTGAATGCCGTGTCCTTCTGTTGTAATTGCTTTGCAATGGACTGCATCATGGACTTTAACTCACCTATCTCACTCACCCCACTAGATGACGAAGCACCTTGGTTAGGAGGGTTGAAAGACGGAGGCTTCTGATAGCCTTGTTGCTTCTGGTGTGGAGGAATATAGGGCTGTTGCGGCTGATTTGGAGGGACGGTGGGGTTGAGCACGTTCTGGTTACTCCACCTCAAATTGGGGTGGATATTCGGCTCGTAGTGAGTGTTGTTTTGCCTGTAATGTTGAAAGGCAGCACATTGCTCATAAGGACTAGGACAATAATCAGCGACATGTCCATCTACCCCACACCTTGTATGCATTTACGAAGGGACCGTCTCACACGATTTAACATGGTACATTCCTCCCTTGAGAGCTCCCCCCAGTTCATACTTGTCGAACCTCGCGGTAAGGGCTTCTAATGCGGCTACTGAAGAGGATTCAGCGGCTCTCCTTTGGTTTCCTCTTGAATTCCCATATTCAGCCCTATGAGTGGCTAAATCATCTATGATTTTCTATCCCTTGGTCGCTCCCAAGTTGTCAGCAAATCGACCGTTGGCTGCAGCATCTAAAATGGCCCTCTGATCATCATATAAACCGTTGTAAAAATGGTTGCACAAACTCCATTTTTCGAAACCATGATGCGGTATGGTCCGCACCAGTTTCTTAAATCGAAGCCATGCCTCGTGAAAGTTTTCGTCAGGCCCTTGTTTGAAACTTGTTATCTGAGCTCTAATGGCGATGGTTCTCGAAGCAGAGAAATACTTTTTATAGAACGCTAATGCTAGCGTATTCCAATCCGTTATGCCGTGGGCAGCTCGGTCTAAATCCCTGTACCACTCCCTTGCAGCATCGCGGAGTGAGAAGATGAACATGGTTTCTTTTATCTGATCAGCTGTCACGCCGGTAGGTGGGGGGGTATGGAGCGTGATAATCAATAAAGGTCTCCATGTCTTTGAGCTGCATCTTCGATTCTGCAGCTCCCAAACTGATTTTTCTCGACCATATTGATGTACGCAGGCTTTGGCTCGAACTTCCTAGCATCTCCCGGTAATTCGAACCCTTTATAGAGATTGTCAGCCGTGGGCTCGGAGTGGCTAGCAATGGTTGCTTCCTCAGCCATTTCGGGAAAATCTGGGAAAGTGATAGATTCAACTGATGAATTGGAAACTGGAGAAGACGGTGGATTGTCTTCGAAAAGCTCGTTCTCGTAAAAGCTACCACGAGAACTAGGCTCTTCCTCTGCCTGTTGATCTTGAAACAGTCTCCTCTTTACGTGCAAAGATCTTTCAATCTCTGGATCGAACGGTAGTAGTGGACCACCCTGCGATCTGCGCATAAGAAGAAACTACAACAGAAAATAAGAATAGTCCAAGGGACGGGTGTCCCTTAAACTGAAAGAAGAATTAAAAATAAAACAGCTAGTAAATTGAACAATTGCCTCCCCGGCAACGGCGCCAAAATTTGACACGTCTGTCGCGTACCTGTCAAAAATAAAACCTAACGGTCTCAACTAAAAATGTAGTAGAGGCAGTCGAGTATCGAATCCACAGGGAGGTAATGCAACTACAGCTATCTATTTCTAATCCTATGGTAACAATTGGTGTTGATTGAATTTTTGGTTTCTAAACTACGGAGTTGAAAGGAAAGAGAAATAAAGCAGAGGGCAGTAAAGCAGGAAAGTGAATTAAAACTATCAATAAGAGGGGGACATGTCGGGAATTCGGTTCACTACGGTAGTTCAACAACTTAGCAGTAAATGACTCAGACGAACTAATGCGAGACGGATATTAGAAGGTCCTTTCGGTCCACTTCCCACCCTAAAATACCACTAACTTAACTTTCGTCCTCATTAGGGTAGTCCACTGTTTATAGCAGGCCTATTTAGTCCAATCTTTCGATCCAGGATTAATTGTAGCCAGTTTAATGGGTGACATAGAAGCGTGCACTCAACTAAGTCGGGAATTACAGTTAAATTGCTATAGTGACAGAGTCTCTTAATCAATTCGTCCAATTCATTCGCTACGTCGTCATTATTCTACCGCAGATTCCCTAATCCCAACATGAAGGGGGTTTTAGCTACTCATGCTCATAACTAATCTAACAGCAGATAAATTTCCAGCAGAAGACATAATGAAATAATAATAAAGCGCAATAATAAATAAACTAGGGCAAAAGAATAAATAAGGGCAACAAGAAATTAATGCAACGGAAAGGTTAATTATTATTGAAAGAAGAGAGGGAATTACAATCCAAGCAAATTCTGGCGTAAAGAACTCGAAATCCAATGAAGCAATCCCGAAATTAAGAGTAGCAGTCGAAAGTAAAAGTAACGTAGGAAGTAACAGTGGTTTTCTAATATGAAAACTTAGATAGTAAAAGAGATGATAAAGGAATGACTAATAACCTAGTAAATCATAGGTTAAATAGCCAAAACACAAAGTGTTTATGCGGAAAAAATAAAACACGGACTGATTAAAGCCCATAATGTCGAAAACCTCTCGATCGAGTGGATTAAACCACTCGATCGACCAATATCTCAGCAGAAGTCCCTCGATCGACCAGCAGGGTACTCGATCGAGGACTTGGTCATGTGCATCTTACTCGATCGAGTAAGGAATAGCTCGATCGAGCCTTGGGGAGCTTAGGAACCACTCGATCGACCACCAAACAGCTCGATCAAGCACTTGTATCTTCAATTCAGCTCACGTCTTCACCCAAATGCCTCGTAATGCGTGCAACGACACTTCCAAGTGCAACATCTCACTCTGGGACAATCCCGTCTCCTCTAAATGCATGCAAAAAGGACGGAAAAGAATATGGTTCCACTACTTTCGCGATCATTCCTACAAAAAGGATAAAATACACCAAAGTAGCCAATTCGGGGCAAAATACCATAAAAATAGTATAGAAAAGCATAGAAATACGTGCTGAAATAGGCCAAAAAGACTATACATTAGGCACGTATCAACTTGATCCGGGCATCTTGGAAACTGGATAAGAGATCGGCGACGAATCAAAACACGATCGACCATTCTATCACACTTGCTAAAAGAAGAAAAGTTTTGACTCGTGAAGTGGGTGTGTGCCACTTGTGTTGAGTGAGTTTTGAAGAGAGACAAGGTCTTTGAAAATGTGTGTCCTAGTCAACTGTAGTGTAATTGTAGGAGTGGACTCGAAGTGAGGTTTTGAAATGGGCTTGTGGCCCGAATTTTGACACGACAAACGGACGGAGTTTTGACTGGATTTTGCGCTAATTAAAGGCCTATTTCGAAATTATTGTTTGAAAAAAGGATTTTGATTTTTGAAAATTCGTCATGGTTTTATTTAGAAATGGTGATCACGTAGGGTTTACACATTTATACAAGCATTATAACGGGATGCTGAGTGCATTTAGAAAGGTTTTGGTTTAAAGGGTAGGTTGCCATACCGAACCATCAAACCCGAAGTCTGTGGAGAGGCTCGTGCCAAACAAGAGTAAGGCCGATTCCTAGTCCATTTCCTCAAGTAGTGAAGGCCCTTGACACAAACAAGAGTAAGCATCATGGTATGGATGACGTCAATCGCTATCCATCCTTAGGCCCAAATAAGAATTAGGACCGTTTAGACGGGACGATTGGTCGAATGGGTTGGGTTGGGCCTAGGAAGGCCGAATTAAACGATCTAGGAAGACCGAGTTATGAAAACCGACAATTGTCTTGTACAAATTATTCCCTAACCTTGTTCGAGTTTCACCCTAGCTACACGTAAGTGTATTATCCCCAGCGGAGTCGCCAAACTGTGGACAGCGGGCCGCCCACGGGGGCGCTTGGTGAGAAGCGGAGACAAGCGTTTGCATTTTGTATGGAGTCGCCACCAATTTTTATGGGAAATTGGAACCGTTCGAATACCTCATGTCATGTCAAGACATAAAGTAGTGACATGAACACTAAGCAATCGTTACCCTTAGCATTCTATGTCTAGAATGACTCTCGTGGATGCCAATGAACACGGGTGCTCACGGAGATCTGGAGTAAGGGGTGAGGGTACGTATTAGGAAGCTCTTTTGATCGAACACCTAATCCCGCCCGCCTCGATAGCGGCCTCTACTAATGATTAGGGAAGTTATTCGTACTTGATATATCGTCGATTATATGCATGCAATGCAACATCCAAGTTTTAATCCTAACATGTGAGAATTAGGCTAAGTCGGTTGACAATTAGTTTAACAAACAATTGGGTCGAAATAGGATTTAATATTGATTTACATGTGAAAACATACAAGCAATGAAAGAAATACAATAACGATAAATTACAATAATGGAAATTACATTAATTACATTGGAAAGGCGATTTATGTCGAAAATACCCTTAAAACGGATAAATTGAGAAAAAGAAATAAAAGAATGAAAATTAAAAGAATTAACGAACAGGAATTAGCGATATTACGGATAATAGTTAGTTAATACGTAAGCTAATTAAACTACGTCAAGGCAGAAACGGGGTTCAGGGACAGAACTCAGCCAGGAACAGGCGCAGCAGAGCTGCGTCCTTTGGAATAGGCGCAGCAGACGCTGCGTCTGTTCTTGGCTTTGTTCTGGCTGTGAAGCCGTATTTGCAAGCCGTTAATGTCGATTGATGATTTTAATGGTGGATTAAAATAATTAGTCGGATGAAAGTGATTAACAGGTTGTTTAACATGTGAATGATGGTCATAAAAGCAGTAAACATGGACGAGATGGAATTAAGACGGATTGTTTATATGAATGAACGATTAATTAGTGAATTAAACTAACTAAACAAATTAATTAGACTAAACATGATGGATACGATGAACTAATGATGAACATAACAATTGACAGATGCAAATATATCAAAGAATGAATTCCAGAAACTCAATATGAACGAATTGAATTTCTACAACCCGGATTGAATTTATGACGAAAACCCGCGAACATTGATTATTCGGGATCTAAGGTCGGATTTATGATGAATGAAACATGTGAATGAGTGATGAATTATATACATATGAATTATTAAACTACCATGTGAACGAAGAATTAATCAAGCAAACAAAATAAACAAAAGCAAGACGAAATTTACGAGAGGACGAAGAAGAAGAAAAGAAGCGAGAATCTGCGCGGCCTCACGAAGAGGCGCGGCGAGAACTCGCGCTCCTTCAAGAGGCGCGCGAGCTTTGCGTCTTTTCTCGACTGTTAGTCTTCTGAAAATCCGTAAAAAGAGGTTTTTAAAGGCGGTTTTAGAAATCGGTTTTAATGGAATATTTTCGACGTAAACCTTACAATTGATACGATAATTAAATACAATAAATAAAATAAGGATTATACACCCTCAGACTTACATGTTGACGAAATGAGAAGGACTAAGATATCGATTAGTGATGCTCGACGCGAATGCAAAGAAAGTGCCCTCGTAAGAGGAAAACGATTAAGTTGATTGATTAAATAGATTGATTATTGGTGTAGTTGGTCAAATTGGTCGGTCATGCAACGGAGAGGCTGGTACCCGGAAGGATCCGAGCTTACATGGTCGAATGTTCAAGCACGTAGGCGCCAATTAGTAAGAACAAAGTCTAGAATGCAAAGGGAGAAGAGAAGGGCGGACACTCGCGTGAGAAATATGAGGAGCGAAGGCTCCTATTTATACTAATCACGTGGAGGAATTAGGGTTTCGGAGACTCTTTGGAAGTGAATCTCGGAAAGATATGAAAAAGATACGAAAAACATGCAGAGAAGGGCCTGGGAAGAGGCGCAGCAGCAACTGCGTCTCTTGGAAGAGGCACAGCACCTGCTGCGTCTATTCCCAGGAGGTTTCCTCCTGCTGAAGAAAGATTTCCGCGTTTGAGTTATGGTAGGATGGAAATAATTCGATCTTCCTTAATATTTAACATGAATATTACGGGATATTATTTGCCAAAAGATAAAACTTGTAAAATATGGAATAGAAATATCCGGAACATTCCAGAACATTCCGACTCGGGATTTAACAGTTATCAGAAAATGGAGACGGTTTTTGACCCAGACTCCGAATATACTCTAATTACTGCCAAAACGACCGTATCAGGACGTAGATGACAACTAAGAGGTTGACATTAATATTTGAGCAATCACTTGACGATAATCTTACGAACTGTCACAAATCGTTCCGCGAATCAAACATGCGGCCCAATCATCACCGGGTGGTTTGCGGGAGGTGCAGAAACGAGGTGTCTACAAGGACACGCATAGTTGGGATTATTCCCATCAATTAACCCTTTTTAATATTCAAGTTTTAACTATTTTAGATTTACAGTATTCAAGTTTTTACTAGTTTGGATTAATTAGTTTAAGATCATGAATGTTATATTTTAATTATTAATCTAAAGTCTTAAGTATAGTTAAGGTTTAATTAACCATGATATGTATAATTGATTAGCCAGCCATTTTAAACAAGAGTAAGTCTACTTTGTGACGGATAATATTCGTTACAAGCTTGTGCCGGATCAAATATCACCCAAATGAATAGATAAGACAAAAGTTAAAGTGTCTAAGGAGATAAATACTTTATCTTTATCTACTCATGTGAGTTTTATTTGACCCGTCACAAGCTTATGACGAGTATTGTCCGACACACATGAAAATTTGTGTTCAAACAATTAGAATTTGGGGAATAAGCGAATTAGATAAGTATGGATAGGAAGTATAATACTATGTACTATATGGTTGAAGTGTTGTCACAATCTCGGCATTATCTGATAAATTTGTTCATATTTTTAGGGCTTCTAGCACTGTGGTGTGAAAAAAGTGTACCACAAGTTACTTATAATACTCCGTTTTCACAACCTCTTTTATTTTATCGATTTGAATTGCTCAAGCCAACCACAAGTTACTTATAAAAGATCATGCTACAGTCTGATTACTTAAAAGTAATCACTACTTTATTATAAAAAAAATATCCATTTTATATTAAATAGTTGATACCGTCGTTTTAGTACGAAAAATAATTTCCTAGAACAACTAACAGAAGTTAGCGGAAGTAGGGTCGATTTTCACAGGGAGGCTAATGTATCTATCTGCTAATTACGTTTGTCTAGTAACAAATGGGGGTTTTAAAGTTGATTTCTAAACTAATGAAGATTAAGGCAAGAGAAATAAAGAAAAGAGCAATAAAGGCAAGAAAAACAAAGTGTGTGATCAGATAAAGAGAGATATGTCAGGATTTCGGTGCACCATGATAGTTCACTAACTCAGTCATAAATAGTTCAGACGATCTAGTGTGAGAAGGGCAAGGGAAAGGTCCTTCCGGTCCGCTATCCACCCTAGATTACAACTTAACTTAACTTATGTCCTCATTAGGGTAGTCTAGTGTTCATAACAGGTCTGTTCATTCCAATCTTCCGATCTAGGATTAAATTTAACCAAATTAAAGGGGTTTATAAGCGTGCACTCAACTAAAATTATTACAGTTATATTGTTATAAGATAGTTCTCACAATCAATCGTCTAGCCTAGCTACAACATCGTCAATTCACTACCATGGCTCCCCTAATCCTAACATAAGGGAGTTTAGCTACTCATGCTATTGATGATAATAACAAGAACAACAATGAATATGCTAAAAAAAGACATAATAAAGGAACGATAAGGATGAAGCATAAACAATTGAACAAGAACAACGAAACAAGGGAACAATAAATTAAGAGCAAGCAAAGAATTAAATTGAGATTAAAGAGAAGGGAAAGATTACAAAGTTCAGATCCGGAAAATAAAGAGGCAGAGGAAAAGTTCCAGCAGTAATTAAGTGCAATTAAGAGTAGAGTAAGTATGATAAGATGTGATAATTAACCTAATGACATCTTCCCTTATATAGGGGGAAGATTATTAACTAAAATAAACCTAAGCACGGAATAAAAATCCCGAGTAAATAAGCAATCCACTCGATCGAGGCATTTCCTTCCTCTCGATCAAGTGATTCCTCAGCCAAACCCTTCGATCGAACAAAAGGAGCTCTCGATCGAAGACCTTCAAATTATCACATTTCGATCGAGTACAGAAATTACTCGATCGAACTCCTTGCTCTGCCAAAACTACTCGATCGACCACAAAAGACCTCGATCGAGTAACTTGCCACTGAAAACAGCTCAACTTCGTTTGGTTAGCTTCCAAGGACCTCCTTCACGCTTCCCGAGGTACAACACTCTGCTCTAAATCTTCATGTCCTCAGAATGCATGCTAAAGAGGACTGAACAAGTTACGATTCTACTACTTTAAGGTCCATTCCTGCAAATGAGACAAAACGAACCAAAGTAGCCAATTCGGGGCATTTTCCACTACAAGGCAATGAAAATGACACAGAAATGCGTGCAATAGAAGGCTAAAAAGACTATACAAATTGCACGTATCAAATCTCCCCAAACCGAACCTTTACTCGTCCTCGAGTAAACTAAATGCAAACTAATGGAACGGATAAGAAAACTCAGAGCTAGCTATAACTTGTCCACTTAAACTGTTTAATGCAATCAAAACTAACAATTATATCTACAACAGTCAAGCGCAAACGAGTTGTATGATGCCTATAAGTAAGCTAAACTGTCGACCTTGCAAGACCTTTAAAATCAGACTCTCACGGGTCACTCTTATCTCATGAAGCAAAGGGTGAATATAAATGTGTAAGAGAAGAAGAGAAAACAGTCACTCACCTAGACTATAACCCACATAAACATGCATGCAACTAAAATGATAGACGATTCTAATCACCATACATACATTCCAACCAAACAGTGTCCGTCACAACCGAGGGCTTACAATAGTTATGAAAAAGTGAGGTTATAGGTAAGAAAAGGCAGAACAATTATGGATAAAGTGGAGGTAAAGCGTCAAGCTAGCACCTAAACAGAACCATACTAAGCAAATCAAATTCTCAGCTGATTATGGAATCAAACACAAGTGCCCTTCTTTGGCACAAAAATCACTAACCAATACACAATCCCCTCAAAAAGATATAAATAAAACAAAGGAGCAAGACAGTCACAAACTTCCCTTTTTTACACGGTCTATTTACTATTTTTTTCCTTTTTCATGCTTTTCTCATTTTCTTGCCCACATCTTTTCTCTTTTTTTTTCACAACTTTTTTTTTCAATTCAAACATATCCTCCTTTCTTTTCTTTTTCTACCAACTCCATACGAAATAGAACGAGCCAACTTGCATCAATCGAAAATATACCGCAGAAATATACTAAACTAGCTTGACAGGCAGGCTTAATTTGGGTGTAGTTAATGGGTCAAAAGGCTAAGTTTGGCTAATGTGGAGCTAAATGGGTGAATATGAAAGAAATGGAAAAATTGCAAGCACCACCATGCATGTGACACCGACTATAAACCCAATGTATGCAAGCAAAAAGCAATCAAATTTCATGAAAGTGCAAAACGATGAACATGGTTGTAATACTACGGAATTCCTTAGGCTAGTACTCGACCGAGTAGAGCCTACTCGGCCGAGTAATGTAGATAGTGTAGTATGTTTGGCTACTGCCGAGGAATACTCGGCCAAGTATGATGAATACTCGACCGAGTAGAGGATACTCGGCCGAGTATACTCTATACTCGACCGAGTATCCGGTCTGGCGAGTAATATTTCAGGGGTTTGATGCGGGAGTGTTTAGGGATTATTTATTCGATAAAACAGTTTCTAAACATCATTTGCAACCCTAATCATACTTACGACATCCTAATCACTCCCAAATCTCTCCTCTGTGTGTGTGGACATCGTAGTGATCGCATTCAGTCTTTCGTTCTTTCGCCGGTAAGTCTTATCCCTATGTTGTTAATGGTCAATTCTAGGGTTTGCTTTATTTATGAATTTGGGGGAAATGGGATTATGCAATGTGTAATTGCGTTATGTGATTGTTGTTTAGGCGAAGACTTCATAGAGGAGCCGTTATAGTATTGTTTCCATCGTTACTGACTGTTGCTAAGGTAGGGTTTCCCTACTCAGTCTCTGTTTGTTGATTTAAGATGTGTTAGCATTGTAATTGTTGTTATCTGCTGATCATCGGAGTGTCGGTGTTGTGATGGTGGATGTGATGTTGTGGTATGGTGATGATTGTGATTGTGTTGTGAGCTTGGGCGGTCATGAGAGAGTCGTCACACCAGTTGTAGTATCATAGTTGTGAGTCTTAATTTATGATTATGTAGTTGTTAACATTTGGATTCACTTTTGTTGGATTTGGGATTATTGTAACCATTTATATTTACAGTACTTTTAATAAATGTGTTTGGGACAGACGCTTTTGATATATACTAACCTCGGGCAACCGAGAGGGTAACATTCTTTCATGCTAGGGTGGTCCTGGTAAGGTGCCTTGGTATGAGGGGGTGTTACAATGGTATGCAAGGAGTGTACTACTCTCAAATTCCTACATGAACTGGTCATAAATGACACCAGTTATACGGCTCTAATAACTTAGAAATTTTAAAGTAATTTGCCAATTTTTTCAGGTCAAGTCTATATGTTCAGCTATATTTTTGACACTAACTCGTAGACTATGCGCATGACACAGCTAATAACTATCAATCTGATGCAAGGCTTAAGTGAAAAGACAAGTTACAGTGCAATATCATGATGGAAATCTACCGTTCCGACTCGACCTATATGCAAAATGAAACGTTATATTATAGTTTTTCTATTTTCGAAATTTTCTATTTTTTTTATGTTTTTTTTTGAAATAAAAATACAATGCAAGCAGAAAAATAAACGTGAATGCAAAACAAATGCAAATGCAGACTCAAAGTATGCAATACCCTCCCCAAACCAAAACGGACAATGCCCTCATTGTCCTCCAGCATACACCAGCATTATATATACGGGGGAACGGGATAATTACAGCCGATAAATGAATGAATAAATAAATAAAATAAAGGAGATGAAAAATAAATAAAGCATAAATACTTACTGTAACACCCCCGCACACCAGGACGTCTTACCAAGGACCATCCCAGTGTATGGAGGTGTTACCATCTCGGTCACCCGAGGTAGTAGATCAAATAGACAATGAAAGAACGTTTACATTATAATACTTTAAGTCTTCACAACCAAACTATACAACGTGATACAAAAATGATAGCCATGACTATAATAGAACTCATGCGTCAAGGCATCTATTCTGGTAGCGTGGTGACTCGAATCCCTCCAAACCCATCAGCAAACAGACCAACTGTATCTGCTAAACCAACTGCTCACCATCCCCGAATGGATCACCACAGTTTTGAAAACACAACACGGGGTCAGTTACTGAACAATTAAGTTAAGACAAGTACAATAAGTAACCAGCTGGTCATCCTCCTCCTCCGGTCTCCCGATCTCATACAGAAACCGACTATACACCGAAGTATGTAGCCCTGCCAGATTACCCATCGCAACAGGTAATCCTCGCCGCCAGTGGGAGACCGCAGCCAATCCCCACCTAAGTCTCGCTCATCAACGAGCGATATCCTTGTCCCTTAATGTGCACATCCCCTCCCGTGACGGATTCCACGGAGGGTGAACTAGGGTGTGAAGCCACTCCCGCAAGTGACTCCACCACAATCACCACAACACCAACACAATCACCATACCAACACCGCACCAACACTCCAACGATGATCAGCAGACAAACAATCGTACGCAAAACAACATAATCTCAAATAAATTAAACAGGGACTGAGTAGGGAAACCCTACCTTATCATCCACCATGAAAATGCATCCACAAACGGCCAAGCAAGACTCCGCGACACATCCTACAATTTTAACCACATCCTATTACAAGACTACCCCAATAATCTACCAAAAGGACAACGAAACAGTGACTTACCTAGTGACACCGACAGACGGTGACAAAGACGACATCCTCGCGCGCATCCTTCTTATGTAAACCCGTCCCCTTCCATGGTTAAGGTCTAGGCTAAGTGAGAGTGTAGGGAGATGTGGGTGATGGGTGAGATAGAGGTAAATTAGGGTTATAGTGATAAGGAACCGTCGAAAAATAAATGAGACTTGTTATAATAACGCGACAACAGCAGCTATACTCGGTCCAGTACTCCCATACTCGGACGAGTAAGCTCTACTCGGTCGAGTATTCACACTACTCGATCGAGTAGTCCCTACTAGGTCGAGCAACCACTCTCGTAAGACACTCATCTTCACTTAACCTCTCACATATCCCCTCTTAAGGTCTCCCGTTGTCAAAGGGTCGGTCAAAAGGGTCCTTAAACATTGTGGGTATTACAATAGTAAGGTTAGGAAAGTGCAAAGTATTGCTAAGACTTACTAACGAAGGCCTTTTTCGTAGGCTAAGCATGACAAGTCATGTCATTTCAATTTGAATTGAGATGATCAACTATATACAAGATTAAAAATGAATTATACATTATGTAGTAATTGATATGGTATCAATTTTACATATGTGATAATACATTCATCGTTTGAGTTTTATTCAAAACTCTTTTCTTATAATAATTTGTTTTCCAAATAGGTTGTCGAGATGTTTTCCAAATATATTAATTTCTTTTATACCATAATTTTTCAGTTTTGGTAAGATCTAATTCTTTCCTATTTTTTGTTTTTTCTACTCTAACAAGGTGGTACAAGGAACTCAACCCCAATCTCAGCCACCACTACTACCTCCTCCCCCGCCGATCGATCACCTACAGTGGCGGCGACACCTCACACCGTCGAACGCCTCTGGCCACTAACGTGAAACCCCCTACCCCCGCCGACGCACCAACCTCCTCACCTCCACCAAATGGCAAAACCGATTGAATCTTACGCCGTCCACCACATGTTCATCCCCTCCCACCCCATAAGCCGCCCTTACCGTGCAAACCACCCCAAATGTCATCTTCAATTCGCGCCAACAACCTTATCGAGTCATTGACGTTATTCAAGCAAAGCAAATCGAACCATTGACGTCATTAATCGACGTTATTAGTTCGTGACGGGGAAGGCGTGCAGGTGGCCGGTGGTCGGCGTGGTAGTGGCTGTTGTAGGGTTGAATGGGTGGCTAAAGGTGGTTGGTGATAGGGAGATGTTGAAGAATGGTGGTAGGGGAGGGGAAGGTTGGATCGTCCACGCATACAACGCAGTACACATATAACATATTGCTTGTTTTTTTTTTTTGAAAAAATAAAAGATGGGATAAGATTTTGGTAAAAATAATAATTTTATAATTTGAAAACTAATAAAATCTCTAATAATTTCCCTCCATATTGAAAATTATTGTTTCTACAATTGAAAAATAGATTCCGCCACATGTTGAAGTTTTATTGGTGGTGTATAAAAGATTCTATACAGTGAGTGTAACCGTAGCATCTTCCATTTTTAGAAAGCCTTCGTCTGATCACCCAAACTGAGAAGTAATTGACAATTTGACAGAATATATTACGTATGTTAAGAGTACTTTGTGATACTGGATACAACTCATACAAGCATACAACTTCTTATTCGAGTAATAAGAAAGTCTCTATATATACTAAAAGAATAGAAAATGCATTAAATTTTCTCGTCTAAAATGATTCCCCTATTTTGATATGATCCTTTATTTTCTTTCCAATTTTGACAATATAACTTCTTATTTAAGATTTACCTCTAGTATACATGATATTAAAATCTGGAATAAAGCTCTCTTAGGAAAATATGTGTGGTGGCTTGCTAATAAAAAAGATCATTTATGGGTTCGATGGGTTAATCATGTTTATATGAAAAATGTTGAATGGACTGATTACATGGCTCCTGCAGACGGTAGTTGGTCATGGAAAAAGATTACTCATATTATGAACATCTTTAAGCAAGCCTATGTTGGTCATAAATGGATGGGTAAGGACATTCAGTACAATGTTGTAGATGGGTATGACTGGTTGAGAGAGGCTCAGGCTAAGGTTCCTTGGAGGTTTTTATGTTGGAATTCTCTCAATATTCCAAAATGCTCTTTCATTTGTTGGGAGTTTATGCACGAAAGACTGCCTACTAGAGATAGGCTTTTCAGAATGAACCTGTTGACTGATGCTCTTTGTCCAGTCTGTCAGCTTCATTCAGAAAGTCATTCTCATTTGCTATATGAGTGTGCTTATGCTAAAGCTTGTGTGAATTTGTTGCAACATCAACTTCAGATTACCTTCAGGCTCAATGATTTGGTGACTTGGTATTCCTCTGGAAGAGTTACTAAATTGCAAAGGAAGTATGTTGGATCTTGTCATGTTTCTTTACTATACTGGCTGTGGAGAGTTCGCAATGAGGCTTGGAAGGAGCAGGTTGTGAGAAGTCCTAAGATGATTGTCAAGCACATCCTCGCTGATGTCAAAGCTCGTTTCCTGAAGATGAATGATAGTGCTTTACTGGCAAGGGATAGAGCATGGTTTCAGCTTCTTTAGTGTGTTTGTATAATCTTTTTGTTTGCCTATTCTTTTGTACATCCTTATAAGTCAGCTTGTAAAAACTGCCTAATTCTTTTGTCCTCTTGATGATTAATATACTTAACCTTTCCCAAAAAAAAAGATTTACCTCTAGTTTTTTGGTGATAAAAAACCGTTATTTGTAAGATAAGTCGTAGTTAAAAGACATGATATGAAAAAAAAATATAAAACAACATCATTAATTTTGTGTGAAAAAAAAATATTTCATTAAAATACATGTCTCATGTCATTATTTAAATCTCTTTATTAATTTTATTATTATTATTTTTTTTTCTCAAATCAAAATACAATTATTAGAAACGTTAAGAAATAATAAAATGCAATTTACAATCTATAAATCTATAAATAATAAATAATATATCAAAAGGTAACTCTATAAACACCGTGCATGTATTGCACTGGTCTATACTAGTACTTTTATTAATTAAGTATAAAATTTCCCAAGTTAAAAAAATTTATGTGTATGTTGTATAAAATTTCCTAAGTTATAAAATTTCCTAACTCATATGTGGCAATTAACCCTTAAATCTAACTAAACTAGTTTGAATGCCCGTGCGTTGCAACGGGGTAATTAACTTATTTATAATGAAAAAAAACGTTATAAGCGTTTAATGTTTACATTATATGTCTAATGATTTGTTTACATATTATTAAAATGTCTCTTTCAAAAAAAAAAAAGATTAATATATACGTGGGTTAACTCTTATTTATAATTATATAATCACCCTACCTTATATTAATCTTTCGATGTGGGACAATTCTACTATTTATAAGTAATATATTCACAAAAATTGGATTTTTTTTCTGATGTGGGACAATTCTAATATTTATACGTAATATATATTTATCAAACCTGCATTATTTTTCAATGTGGGACAAATAACATACTCAGAATTACACATTTACACCATCTTTTTTGCACTTAGTTCGACATCCAACCAGATCTCGAATACCGAATACAGACAATTGCTACTCATTATATCTAATAGTTATATTTAAATTTAATAATATGATCAAGTACTCTCCATTAATATTTGTACGTTGTTTTTCTTCAAAAAAAAAAAATAATTGAGATACGGAAATTTCCCGTAGTACCCCTTAGTTTTGTTAGATTTTCCATGTTACCCCTACTTTTAAAAATCTGCCCATGGTACCCTTGAGGTTCCATTTTTTTGCCCATGGTACCCTCTAATGTAAAGGCTGTTAAATGGACGTTAAGTTTGATGGCGTGGCAATAAAATAACAATTAAAAAATAATACCCCCTTTATTGTTTTATTGGTACGGATATCTCTCTTTTAAATGTAAATTTAATTAACTATATCATTATAATATTGGAAATTTCTCATGGTAACCTTGAACTTTGATAGATTACACATGCTACCATTGACGTTTGTTTTCTATTTTTTATCATAATTAAAATATGTGCAAATGATAAGAACCTATACTCTAATGATAGAATATTTTTTAACACAATTCTAATTATATTATTTAAACATTGTATATTTACGGATTTACCACACCTATATTATTTTTCAATATGAGACATATAAATTCTATAGGTAGAAAATATAATGATATAAACTTTTAAGAGCTATCCAAGACAATACTTAAGCGACTCAAAAGATTTTGGGTTGATGCCTAAGTTCCAAGGATGCTCATAGAATCACCCACCTTATGCTATATTTTGATGTGGGAAAATTCTATTTTTTATATGTAGTATATTTATCACACCTATAATATTTTTCAATGTGGGAGATATAACATACTATGAAATACACCATCTTTAATATGTGCAAATTATATGAAATCTATATATACTCTAATGATAGCATTTCTTACCATGAATCTAATAATATTATTTTCATAATTTTTTTACCGACATTATTTTGTCAAATGAAATTTAAAAGTTTTTATATGAAAATTAGAAACATCACTTGAATATAAAATAAGAAATACATAGTATATATTATAATAACTAAAAGATTTTCCAAACATTAACTTAGGTTAGAAATCATTATTGTAGAAACAGTAATATAAACTCTTTTAAGAGTTATCTCTGACAATACTTAAGGGAATCAAAAGATTTTGGGTTATGACTTCTATTTATAATCATAAGATCACCATGCCTTACGGTAATCTTCCGATGTGGGACAATTTTAATATTTATACATAGTATATTCATCACACTTACGTTACTTTTCAATGTAGGACAAATAACATACTAACTACTAAGTACACCATTTTTTTGTACCTACTTTGAGATCAACCCGATTTAATAATGAGAAAATACAATACAATAAGATACAATATACACTCTAATGATAGCATTTTTTTTGTCACAATCTAATTATATAATTTTCATACGATATTTTTTTTCAAATGAAATATAAAGTTTTTATATCAAAATAATAAACATCACTTTAATATAATATAGAAAATGTATATATATGGGACATTTCTATTATTTATACATAATATATTCACAACACCTACATTATTTTTCAATGTGAGACATATATCATACTAAAAAGTCTATATCTTTTATATCAAAAAAATTTTGGATTAATACCTAAGTTTCAAAGATGCCTCCTATTTATATTTATAGAATCACCCTACCGTATACTATTATTTCAATGTGAGATACATAATTTAATTATTTAGACGCAGTATGTTCATAATGCCTACATTATTTTTCAATGTGAAAGATATAACATACCAAGAAATACATGTCTCTTCTTAAAAAACCACTATTGTATACATATTATTTTTCTTTGAAGGTAAAAACCACTTAGTCTCGATCATTAGATATGGATCTCTACATCGTACATATAACGACTCATTAAAGCTTTTATTTTTTGATTTTCTTGTTCAACCTTTAGTTATTTTTTTATTTTCTTGTTCATATTCTTAACTCTTTCCCGAGTAATTCCCAACGATTTCCACTTTATTTTTATATCATATCGTAGATAACGATAGAAAATCTTAAGAGTTCTTTAAAACAATATTTATGAGACTCAACAAATTTTGGTGGATACATAAGTTCCAAATATGCATCCTATTTATAATCATAGGATCACATCACCTTATACTAATCTTTCGATGTGGGACAATTCTACTATTTATATGTAGTATATTCACTACACCTACTTATTTTCCAATGTGGGACAAAACATACTAAAAATTATACAATTTTACGTATTAAGAAGTACACCATCTTTAACATGTGCAAATAATATGAAATTTATACTCTAATGATAGCATTTTTTAAAACAAAGCTAATTATATTATTTTCATAATTTTTTTAACGATATTTTTTTGCCAAATGAAATGTAAAAGTTTGATATAAAAATTGGAAATATCACTTGAATATAATTTAGGAAATATACATATTATAATAATTAAAAGATTTTCCACTTTATTTTTTACATCAAAAATTATACTTTCCTAAATTGATTTTTGATGATGTGGACGCTCTCAGATCGCTCGAAAAAACTCTCTTTTATGTATATATATATATAGATGTGAAATTTAACTCTCTACCAATTTCTCCTCAAAATCTCATGAGAAAATCAATTATACTCTATACACTCTTTATTTCTATACGTAAAATTTAAGTGCACAATTACATTATATGGTGAATATTCAAATACCTAAATTACATCAAAGGAAATCTAAACGTCTTCATTCATCTCCTTCAATGTCGACTTCTTTTTCTCAAGGTAATCAATTTGCAGTTACTTGCTTACTCTTACATTGAAATCTAAGTGAAGCTATGGATTTTTCTTTTATAAATTTGCATTTTTTTATCCTATAGTTTTATTGAGATTGTAGCTACATAATCAAGCTCATGAAAATATTTGGTGCCTTTTAGAGAGAAATGATGGAGATAAAGATGTAGTACTTGCAGGAAAAATCGTATTTTTTTACCTTTGTTACGAGTGAAAAGACGACTTATTTTATTGGTGTTGATGAAAGTTGTCATGTATATGACTGAGTGTAAGGACTAAGGAGTGATAAATGGTATTGTATAATTTAATTGTATATAGAAATTATACGTATAAAACCAAGAGTGTATGGACTATGGAGCAGTAGTTGATTTTCTCATGAGATTTTGAAGAGAAATTGGCAGGGGGTTAAATTTCATCTTTAGTTAGACTTACGGGGGTTAATTGCCACATATGAAAGTTAGGGGGCTTGATTGCACCATTGATTAAACTTAAGGGTCTTAATTGCCACTTTCGCGAAACTTTTATGTGTATATTGCTTACTTACCTATTCCCTCTGTCCCGCTCATTTGTTTACTTTTAATTTTAGCACAAAGACCAATGTAAGAGAAGAGGATATAATGACAAGTGAACCAAATTGCTTATCAAATACATTCCCAAAATAAAAAGGTAAATAATTGACTGAATAACCTAAAATAAAAATGTTAAACAAATGACCGGACGGAGGGAGTATATAACGAAGTTTTGAATGATTTTATACGGAGTACTCCGTAGTTTTTTTTTTTTAAGACGGATTATGTAGTTGAACTTTGGATGAAAGAAAAATTGGACCAGATCGATATAAGGTTTGTAATTTTTGTGGGATTAAGAAAGCCAATTACTACGACTCTACGAGTACTATTGAATTTGAACCTTGGGGTTGATTAGGATGATTGATTTTATCATTAACTAAATTAAGATGTAACTCATTAGGGTGAAATATAGTGGTTAAAATTTGGATAAAATTTTCAGTAGATTCAGATTCAAGTCTCCCCAAAAGTAATTTTGTGGAGCATTTTTGGTATAAGTCCATGCCTTATAGATTTCGAGCTTGTCACCATCGAGTGGCTTACCTAGTATGACTTACCTGATATACGTGATTTACAGGTTATGCTGCGCTTGGTAGGGAGGTCTGCGGATCGATCCCCCACAACTGCGATTGAGAGGGGTTTAAATACCGTAATCCTTGTACACGCCCCGAAATCCGGATTAGTCGGCCCAATGTGGTTCAGATTACCGGATGGTTTAGACCAAAAAAAACAGGTTATCACATATACCACAATTATTAAGCAGATTAGATTGATTTTAATAATTACGTTTTCATTAATGCATACACATTCATGATTTTGTTGATTTTTGAATTTATTTCACACATTATTTATGTATACTCGTTGTATAAAAAACTAACTACCTCTAAAAATACAATTTTGGGATATTCTCTCTTGTACCCCTCAACTTTTTCACTTTCTAAGATGTGCCCCTCATTTCTTGCAAAAAAAACTTTGACCGTCAATAACTCTTAGCTACAAGTTCAGAATATGATAAACTTTTTTTTTTTTCAAATTGACCGTCTTTAAGAGGTATTCAGTTTGAAAAAGAATTCACTGATGTCTCAACTCGTAGTCGAAAATTATGGTCGGTCAAAGTTTATTCGTTAAAAAAGCTTTGACGAACCATAACTACCGGCTACGAGTTAAAAACACGGTGAATTTTTTTTTTTCAAATTCAATGCCTTGACGAGATAATTGGTTTGAAACAAAAAAATTACCGTTTTCTGAACTCGTAACAGAGAATTATTGTCGGACAATTAATTTTTTTGAAAAACAAGGAGTACACCTTAAAAAACGAAAAAGTTCAGGGATACACTAGAGAATAACCCTAAAAATTTTAAGTAAATTTACGTACCACTGTTCTTTCTTAACCAACCAACTAAGGTTATCAAATCCACTAAATTTTAGAGTGTTCGTTGCGCAACATCTACAACAATATTGAGGAGCCTCTCCTTGCTGAGACGTGAGAATTGAGAGTACTACTCTCTCTCTCTCTCTCCGTCCAGTCATTTGAACAAATAATTGAGACTGGGAGATTATCAAATATATATCACTTCAACTCTACCAAGTAAACTAAATCAAGAGACATTTATCAAACTATAATATAGAGAGAATTTATAAAATTACTTATGCTAATAAATTGAAAATATTTTTCTTGTTCTTATGGAAAAGTTGTTAATGTTAGTTTGGGTATGATTAAGTACTCGGCAGTCGGCACTACACCTAATTTTAAGAGACAAAATCTAGAGTTAATTTGGTTTGGATATGATAACCGATAAGTTAGTAAACCGCTTTAATAAAGAATTTCACAACATCAAATTGATAAACATACAGATCTCCTATTTACTAAAAGAATAGGCAAAACTCCAAATTTTCCCGCCTAAAACATATTTTCTAGAATAGTGCTTGGTATTTTTAGCATATACTAGGTTATAGATGGACATAATCTTTTGTATTTAAATATTTATATCATTCAATTTTTTCACATTATGCAAAAATTTATCTCCGGTCTTTTTTATTATAAAGATTTTTTTTTTAAAGAACTTTATGATAAAAGTTCATTGACTCTTTATGATAAGAAGTTGCGGCTAAAAAATATGGTATTAGTAAATATTTGTAAAATAACATCATTAATTTCTCGGTAAAAAAAAAAACAAAAAAAAAACCTTTCATAAAAATACTCATTTCATATCTTCTTACGATTTAAATTTTTATTTCTCAAATAAAAATACAATGAGAATCATGAAAAATAAATGAATTGTCAATTTAAATATTATAAATAATACACTGAAAAACAAATTCTATAGAAAGCCCTTGGATAGAAAAAATCATTAAAACAAGTTGAGAAGTTTATAAAATTAAATTATTAGCTTTGTGAAAAAAAATCATTACACATTTAAAATTCATGACATTATTCAATTTTCTTTATTAGTTTCACAGTTCAATTTTTTTTCTCATCAAAATATAATGACGTGAAATATGAAAAACTAATGAGGTGTTAATTTAACATAAATAAGTAATACAAAAACAAAAACTCTATAAATAGCGCTCATTCATTACGCGGGATCTAAACTAGTTTACATATAAATCGTATGGACATAAATATTCGCTTGAATGAACATAATTCATTCTCTAATCTTTGGCAAAAGTTACGTGGGGTTTCAACTTATACTACGGAGTATGATTCAACACAAATTCTCATTTGTGATGGACAAAATCCGACACTTTAAAGAGACGTGAGACAAAGGGATAAGTAGGAGGATAAGTGGGGAGGGCAAATGATGAGGGACTCTGAGATATCGCTTTGAAGAGACCGTAACAAGCAAGCTTTTTTGACGATTCAATACTAACACAAAACTTGTCGAAAAAAAAAACAAAAAAAATACACGAATGTTACATACACTGTACAAGCTTGGTCAGTGGCGAAGCGAGGTGTGGGGAGGGGGAGGGTAGCAGAGGCGGCTGCCCCCGCTGACGTTTGAAAATTTCAAAAATTTTAGTTTAAATTTTCGAATTTTTTCGAGGCCCTCTTATAATATTACTCTTTCGCCCCCGCTGACTTAAAATCCTGGCTCCGTCACTGAGTTTGGTCCGTAGATCGGTAAATATGAATATGAGACAATTTTTTTTAATCTCTAGACATTTTACTTTTTAGAATATCTATTATTTTACCCGTTGTAAATTAGGACGTACATATTTTTAACAAAAACTTGTGATTTAACAAAACTAGAAGAATGTAATGAATAATTTCTTTCAATTTATATGTTGATGTACAAGGCAATAAATTATCCGTAATCGGGATTTATTTGACAACTCCATGTTAGCGCACGAATTAGTCTATTACAGGGCCAATTTGTCACCCCGATGCCTTCTCAAAGTAAATATTAAAAAAGCTTTTGACTCAGTAAACAAGGATTTTTTGGCCTCGTGACTTAAATTATTTGGCTTTCCAATCCGGTTCATTGGATGGGTCCTAGCCTGTGCCACGACCACTTATTTCTCGTTAAATATCAATGGAAATGTTATGTGTTTCTTCCAAGGTAAGAGAGGCCTCCGCCAAGGGGACCCGTTATCTCCTTACCTCTTCACTCTGTGCATGGAAGTTCTTTCAAGAATGCTACGCAATCTAGCCAGGAACCTAGGTTTCTCTTTCCATCCTAAATGCTCCCGACTTGGATTGTCTCATCTGGTTTTTGCGGATGATCTCCTTGTTTTTTCTCGAGGTGATGTCTCTTCTGTCAGGGTTGTTAACGACTGCCTTCTCAATTTTGCCGCTATCTTGGGACTTCAAGCTAATCCATTGAAGACTTGCATTTATTTTGGAGGAGTCTCTCAACATGCTAAAGAGGAGATTATTAGTAGCACTGGTTATGTGGAAGGCGACTTTCCGTTTAGGTATCTGGGGCTGCCTCTTCACTCCTCCCGCCTCAGACATGCTATGTTTCACCCACTCATTAACAGAATCCGAGCGAAAATTATGAATTGGGCTAACCATTTACTCAGCTACGCTGGGAAATCCCAGCTCATAAACTTCGTCATTTTCGGACTCAACAATCTTTGGGGGGCTTGTGTCATTTTACCCAAAGGATTGTCAAGAAAAATTACAAAATATGTAGGGAATTTCTTTGGGGCATCGAGGAAGGTAAAAAGAAGATAGTTTTTAGGAAATGGGCAAACTTTTGCCTTCCGCGAGAGGAAGGGGGGATCAATATAAAGGAAATATTAAGTTGGAATAAAGCCCAAATGATGAAGTGGATATGGAAAATCCATCACAGGCCGCAGAATATTTGCGTTTGTTGGGTTGAAGCCTATGTTCTCAAGGGGAGAAATTTCTTGTCTATTCAGTACTCTGCCTCCCGGTTATGATACTGGCACATTGTCTTAAAATGCAGGGACGCCTTCGTTTCTCTGGTTCCTAACCACCTAGAGCGAGAACATCAAATCGATAACTTCAATGTGAATGCTCTCTATAACCTTTTCAGGCCCACAAGAAGATTGCTTCCTTGGATTCGTGCGGTATCAGAAGGCTTAGCCTTGCCAAAACACCGATTCATCGCTCCTTTGGCTGCACAAAACCAGCTCCCAACGATCGACAACTACCAACTCAGAGGTTTCATGTATGTAAATAGATGTGCCTTGTGTGAGAGAAGCACTGAATCAGCTGAACATTTATTCTTTTCCTGCCCATGGTCTGCTCAGCTCTGGAAGGCCCTTAAGAGCTGGCTCTCACAGCCCGCTATCTCGTGCAAATTAAGAGACGTCCTCCATTAGAGCATTACCCACATCAAAGGCAGGGCTTTGGGGAAACGCATGACTAGAAGTGCTTTGATAGCTGCCATTTACCACACATGCATGGCAAGAACACAACCTTAGGATTTTTGGTGGCAAAAGTAGAACTCCTATTGATGCAGCCAAGCAAATTTAGTATATCCTCTTAGTTCGTAAAGCTCACCTTGATTACTTGTAATTTCTTGGTCCACTGTAAAAAGGGTTTTGTTTTCTAGGGGATTCCCTTTTCTCCAAGGTAGGATGTTTTAGGAGCTCTAGGATCTATAACTATATTTTTTTGCCCATTTAATAAGAAGATCCAAATTCCCCTCACAAAAAAAAAAGAGATAAATTATCATCATGATTTCCATTCAAGGTGACAAACAAACTAGCAATGCAACATTATTGCAACTATATCTAACCAATTTAGAAGAATATAATAGATCATTTCTTTCAATTTATGTCTATATATACTAGGAAACAAATCATCATCATGATTCTAATCTAATTTTTGTTAATCAAAAATCTCCATTACATAATCGTTAATTTCATTCTTATATATTAAAATCTCCAAACCACCATAAAAAAAATATAAACTTCTCATAACTCACACAACCATTATTAAAGAAAACACAATGTTGAAGTTTTTGTTAGTCATATTAGTTACTTTGTGTGTTACAAATCAACAATTTGTAACCGGATTCACGGTGTTCCCAGCACGCTACTATGTCAGAATGGAAAATGGGTTAACGAAAGACCCCCTTGAAATTGAATGTAAACGTATTGTGAATACCGATATAAAAGAAGATCTCGGGGTTCAACATATACTTCCGGGAGGATTCTATGCCTACAATTTTAAGACCGCATTAATAAGAACAACCTATCCATGTAACGTTACTTGGTTTAATCATGGTCGTCTAACAAATATGACAGCATTTGAAGATACCGCACCCTTTGAGGATCATGGTTGCGGGGGCCGTCATTGCACTTGGAAATTTGCAGAGGATGGAATTTACTTGTTTAATCTCCAGAAACAAAGATACATCCGTCATGAAAATTGGGATAAATGGAGTATTTAAATTTAATGTCTATGAGTATATCACTTTCTCTATGTTGTGGACAATAATCTTTGCTTACATTTACATTATTATATTAATAAGGTTATAATGTTTTTAGCAACACATCGCTCATTGATTTACTCTACATCAGACTAGAAGAATATAATTTTATATTTTTGTTATCATAAAGTTCTTTCTCTTAGATATCTGTCTTTATAAGGTTGAAGGTACTTTATTAACTTAACATTATTTGTCGATTCTTATATTATGGTGTTGTTTGACCTGGCTTTTAGAAGTGCTTTTTCATTGAATAAGCATAAGCTAGACCAAACAATCAATTTTGAAGAAGTTAAAACAACTTCTTTTAACCCCAAAAGTCAATTTTGAGAGTCAGAAGTAGAAGCACCAATTTGGTGGTGCTTTTAGCATTTACTTTTATTTTATAGATTTTTAATGCATAAATGACAAATTATATGTTGTAAACATGTCAAAAAAAAGTAATACTTATTAATTCATATTTTTTTCATTCTCTACAAATCGAGACCCATCTTGATATACTTTTCAACAAAAAAATTCGTTTTTCACCCGCTTATGTAAAAAGCCTTTGTTGAGAAGTCGTTTTTTATAAAATGTTAAGTCAAACACCAACACTTTTATCAAGAACTAGCTTATTAAAAAACTCATTTCTAAAAGCAAAAACAGTTTTTCTAAAGCGAGGCCAAACATGCTCTAATTTTGTTTTAGCGATAAAATCAAGATCTTAATTATGAAAAGTTTATTGAGAGACCGTCTCACAGGAGGCTTATTGATTTTTTAAAAAAATTTTCTTTTTTTTGAGGAAAGAGTTTCTAAATATTTTTGGTAATAGTTTAAATTAGAGAAAAAGTTAAATTTTCGCCTTAAATATGTATTAATTTTTTTCAAATCGGATAACTATGATTATTAATTTCCCAAAGTACTTGTTTATTATGAGAACATATGGGTCAAAATTAATCATCATTCGACCACCAAAACCCAGATGGAAAACATAAGTTCAGGATAGACTATTGAGAGAGTAATTAGTTGCATGAGCTTTGTGCATGCCGAATTCCCCAATACAGCTAAATATCTTGTACATATAATTAAGCTCAAGGGAGTACAAGTTTAGAATCGGTTTTCATGAAGTTTACGCATGCTAAATTGGCCAAGTAAAGGCTTATATCTTCTACATATTTGGTAGCCTGTGCAAAGCGGCGGGAATTCATAATACTGAATGCTGAAAATCACATCTAGCAGCTGATATGCCGGAACAAGTCAGATTACTGCCTGATATTTAATAGCATGCTTTTCAGGCCTAATGCAAAGATTATCATGACATAATATATACCAGCATCGACTGATCAGCGGAAAAGTACGCTGGAGAAAAAACTTAAGTCATCAAAGCCACCATCCCGATTTGCAACCTAATTACTGCACTTTTAACAGATCAACAACTCTAGACACCAAATTAAGTACTGACAATAATAACATTTTTCACCAGGCAAAACATGTCTGGAAAAAAACGTAACCTACTGACTTTAACGGAAAAAAATGGGATTTAAGTATTCGGTTGAGACAAAAGGAGTACTATTTTCTTCATAGTTAACAAGCTGGCGGACCAGACAACGTTTTTCTCTCTACATAACCTACTACTATTACATAAAAGAAAGTAACACCTCAAGAAAACCAAGAACATATAATGGTGATCTAATGATACCGGGCGTTCTCAGTGGGTCTTATGTTACCTCATTTGTTGATGCCTTTGAGCTCTTGACGGATTGTCAACCCCATTGTGCTTCCTCTTCTTGAAGACAGAATCAAAAATGAAAATTAGTACGAGTACATGAATATCTTAGACCCTAGTGGCCTAGCCAATATCACAATTTATATCATTTTGCACCAAGTTTTCAGTACATGATACTACTAATATGTCTCACATTAATATGCCTCTTTTAAATATGAGCAGGTTTCAAAAATTATCTTTTTGCACCATGTTTTCCGTAAATGAAACTAATAATATGTCTCACAATATTATGTATCGTGTTTCTTAGATTCGAGTATAGGTGTCTACATGAGTATATATACTAGTATATGTATCCAAACTTCAAAGCATCAGATAATAGAAGGTGACTACTCCACATAGAATTAAAAAAACAGTAGATGCCTCTAACTTAA
Organism: Silene latifolia; assembly: GCF_048544455.1. Taxonomy (NCBI): domain Eukaryota; kingdom Viridiplantae; phylum Streptophyta; class Magnoliopsida; order Caryophyllales; family Caryophyllaceae; genus Silene; species Silene latifolia. Next base: position 118,036,187 of record NC_133532.1, on the reverse strand, counting down.
TCGAACTTGGGACATGTCACTATAAGTCACTTGAATAGTTGAATACCATCAAGTAAAAAACCATTTGACTGCGTAAAAGGGCTACAAATAATTAAATAACAAATTGTTATCAGATGTCTCTTGGAAAAAATATAATAAGCTAGATATTCTCTCAAAACTGATGGCATCAAGGCTCGAACCCCAGGTGAATCGAACTTGGGACATGTAGCACTATAAGTCACTTGAATAGTTGAATACCATCAAGTAAAGAACCATTTGACTGCGTAAAAATGGCTACAAATAATTAAATAACAAATTGTTATGAAATCAGATGTCTCTTGGAAAAAATATAATCAGCTAGATATTGTCTCAAAACTGATGGCATCAAGGCTCGAACCCCAGGTGTGTAGGATGAAAACGGTAACTTGGTTGTCTTGAAGAACTTATATCACTAACAAAAAAACCGCTTTAAGTGGACATTTCAGGCAATCCGGGCGTATTCCTTCTTCCCAATCCGATCCCACGGGTCTGAAAATCGGGCCTATACTGAGCCCATTTTGCAAAAAAAAAAAAAAAAAAAAAAAAAAAATTGAAGCGACCCCATTTTGCATAAATGTTTATTTTTGCCATCATTTAAACAAAAGAATTGAGATCTAGAATAGTTTAAACTTCAACATATAATAGAGAGATGTTTGAGACTTTGTGATGTGCCTAAATCTTCAAATACCATATCTTAAGCTAACTAAACAATCTCTTCATCTACTTCTGGCAAGTGAGCTTCCAATCTTGTATTATTGCTTATTGGAACAAGTGTTTAGTTGGCAAGTGTCACTGTACAGATACCCTACCTATATCCTCAAGTGTCGTGTTAGGACTTAGGAGTGGGCATGGAATGAAAATGTTTCCGTTTGTTAGTAATGCACTAATGCCATTTACGTAGCTGAAAACCAGACCGCTGTAATGTTATTTTTCTATTCAAGAACCCCCATAGGAAAACGTCATAATTCCAAAATAACATTGTGAGAATGAGTTATAGATCCAAACCTTTTCTTGACGTTTCATGTGATCCTGGCCGTTCATCAGTGACTGATCTCTCTTCACGTCCTTAATGTCGTCGTCATCTTTGCCCTTGTTTTGATGGTTTTGGTCTTTGGTATCCCTAGTCTTATGCTTGTGCCTACCTTTATTCTTTTTATGATGCCGATCCCTAGACTTGGTTTCCAACTTTGTCATGGCAGTCGGAGTTCCTCTATCTGGCTGAGTAGGGTGCAAAAATAGTTGACTGATATTAATGCACAAGGTAAACAGAATACTCAACTCACCTTGCTCATATAAGAGGACTTCAGAAACTAAATGTGAAAAAAAGATTTGAATTTCACATTCACCGTTCGATAAGGGTGTATTTCCAAAAAGTATGCTAAACTTTTAATAAACAAGCATGTAAACAAAAAACCAATGCTTTCCCCGACATTACATTACGTGGTTGTTTGGTCACAGTGCAAATTCACAACGTTTCGGAAGTAGTATATCCCATGATTTTACATCTTATATTGAATAGATAATCTTTATTTGGTTGAACGCGCAAAATGGAACTTTTCATGAATGTTGAAATACCTAAAGGAACAACACAAGAAACTTCTGACATTATCGACGAATTGAAATTCATGTGTTTTTGTGTAATTGCGCAATATGTATTAAAGTTAACTTACGGTAGAGAGTCTAGCTGTGGCTGTTTCTTGCATATGAAATACATCTGCCAGGACATCTAAGCGAAATGGATGAACACTCCCCTTTTTGTCTTCAGGAAGCGCAAGATTCTCGGACAACTGGTCCAACTCCATTCCTGCTCCTTTTCTTATTTCCCTATCTCCTACCACATTTTGCAGGTATGGTGTCTCCGAAACTGACATGGGAAGTGACCTCTTGCAGAAGAACTCGTGAAGAGACTGAAGTTTGTAGTGATTGACGAGATCAACTGAACCTCCAAGCTCCTTAGGTCCTGGCATACAAGTGACATGTACTTAGCAGGAGATAGCTACAAAATGTACTTCATTGGTCTCCCCAAGCATCAGTGCAATTGCTTTAGACTGTCATTACTGAGAAAATTCACCAAATTGTCCCGACAATGATATATCTTCCATATCAACAATAACGAGAATGACGATGACAGTCATGAGTCATGACACAGCATAACTATCCTAGATCCGAAAAGATCACTATACCATAATACCAAGAAATGTAGGAAAAACTAATACAATGAAAGGCCTACGCTAATCCTACAATATCGGCGACAACCAATCTTGTTAAGTGATTATCAGCTTTGCCCTCCAGGATCTGACTAAGTATGCGAGTACAATCAGAAGCAACGGAAATGTGTATGCTCATAATCTAGCTAATAGGGCTAGAAAGTGAGTTGTCCTTGCTAATGTTCCTCATCAGCGTTGAAAATGACGAGATCCTAAAAGCGTGAGCTCAATCAGAAACTGAACCACAAATAAATCCCAACAAAGACAGAATTTATAAATCTTAGCTACAAAAACCTCTTATACATAAAAGCACAAGCTCTCCAAATAAGGAATTGCACAGCAATGTACCAGAGCTATCTACATATCAAGACTTCACCGAGCAATTACTCACACTCAACCAAGTATAATTAAGCTCTGCTATTAATTTATCACTGTTTTTAAACCTCATGAAGAAACTTTCATCATGAAGCTCTGATACACAGTGAAGGCATTAGGTCTGTCGCATACTTGTAAAAGAGAGGTAAGGCAACGCTGAACATTCTTAAAATCTTTACTAAAAATATTGCAAGCAACGACATGATGAAGATGTTAAAGACATCACTATCTACCAGGGAAAACATGAAAACTAGAGGTGTTTACTAGTTTAGAATTATTACAATGGGTACAACACATAAATCTCTTTGATAATAAATGCACAAATGCCTTTTTTGATGCATATCAACAGAAATGTAAATGACGATGACACGACATAATTATTATAGATCCAAGAAAGACCGGTATACCGAAAAGTTCCGTAATCAACATAGAAAATGATGAGCTCAAAGCAAGGAGGAGCTCAATCAGAAGTTTAACCTCGAATAAAATCCCAAAAAGGCAGAATTGATAAAATCACAGCAACATGAACCTCAATCAGTAAATAAAACACGAGCTTTGCAAATAAGGAATTGGAAATTGATGTGCCAGAGTTGTCTACTTTTCAAAACTTCACCGAGCAATTACTTACACTCAACCAAGTATCGTTAAGCTCTGATATCAATTTATCACTGCATTTAAACCTCATGAATATACTTTCATCAAGAAGCTCTGATACACAGTGAAGCCATTAAAATTGTGGTGTATACTAATAAAGGAGGTGTAGGGGACGCCCATAATTCAGTAAATATTTGCTAAAAACATTGCAATCAATGAACTGAACACGTCAAAGACAACATTGTTCGCAAGGAAAACATATTGTTAAACTGGAGGTGTCAAGCAGTTAACAACTATTACTATGGACAACATATCAAGTAAATATCGTAGATACTAAATGCATAAATGCCTATTCTTGATGCATATCAAACTTACAACAGAAAACCTTGTAATCACAGAATTCATCCATTAATAATAGAAATACTTATGCATCAAGGAGTCAAGTTCTTGATCAAGGACAAGTCGAATAATCAAGCCAGTTCCTATAAAGCAATAATAAATTACCGAGACAACCAAGCAACAAACATAGAGAATGTCGTTAATGTTATTGCCTTACCAAATCCAAACTTTGCACCCTTGAAGCTCATTATTGTCACTACCAAACACAGCTTTTCATCATCTGTTACAAACATGAAATGCAGAAGTAATCAATATTAAATCGATTACAAGCATAATATTTAGCACCACTATAGCAAACACCGAAACAGACAAAAACAAGCTTCATATAGCAAAAGAAACATCAAAATCATCAACAATAAAAAAACTCAACTCCCCTTGACAGCACCAACTGAAAAACAAGCCGATTTTCATGAGATTTTAGCTCCATTTTTGCATGACAATATATGAACTACCATTTTGCATCAGATTTTAGCTCCACTTCAATAACATAACCCTAACCCCCTCGGGTCCTCCCTTTCCCCAGGTGCTTTCGCGGAGCAAGCCGCCCTAAAGCAAATCATTCACTACAATCTTATACTCGAAACACCAGCATAAATGCAGCAAGTTTTGAGCTTTAGCAAAATCAATAATTTCCCCCAAAAAATCAAATAATCAAATTAAAATCGATATTCTACATAAATTAGCAGATTATCATTGCATTAAACACTATAATCAGAGTCAACGAATAATATCAATAAAGCATATTGACATTCATACAGCAACTATCAGCAATATGAGATAAATACAACACAACATAACCCATTTATGCAACAAATATAAAAATCGAACCTTTTATAACAAAACATGAAGAAAACATACATGGACAGTAATTAGTTCATAAAAAAAAACTACTCTCCGTCTCCATCATTTGTTAACCTCTTCTTTTATTCCTTTGTGATGATATAACAAACGATTGGGATGAAGGGAATAGAAACTATACACGGGTAATCAAATTAAATACATGGGTAAAAAGATGATATTGGGTAGAGGCATAGAGCAAATAAACAGTACCATTTGGTCTGGACCAAACCCGGACCGAATTATTTTGATTCCTGTGTTTCATTTTTTTGGTTTGATCTTGATCCGGTTCGGTCCAAAGACCAAATCAATTTAGTCCGACCGAATGGACCAAATTTCATACTTTTAATTACGCAACATTAAAATATTATGAATCAAATTAATATTACATCTTCAAAAGACATTATAAATTACATAACAACCCATCTACTATAGATAGGTAGCCTTCAAAAAAGACATTATAAATTAGTATTGTCAATGATTTTCATAAAAAAAAGTCGTTTAATAATTTAAATGCATTTTATTTAGCGGAATTAAAATGTAGTTATCGTTTACGAAATAGTGAAAAGACTAATTTTAGGCCCATTTCGGTCCAAGACCGGACCGGGCCAGATATTTTGGGTTTGATCCGGTCCAAGACCGAAAGTTTTAGGTCCGGTCTTCGATCCACTAAATTTTTATTTTCGGTCTTCGGTCCGGTCCGGTTTGGTCTAGTCTTGGACCGATTCTCAGCGCTAAAATCTTGGGCCGTAAGCGTGCCGTGCTAGACCCTCCGTGCTTGGGCCGTGTCGTGTCTGGGCACGGGAATTTCCAAAACACGCAGCCGCGGCCCTCCTCCAACCCGTTTGTGTCGTGCCCGTGCAGTTAGTATTATTCATCCGTGTCGTGTTGTGCAAGTGTCGGACTCTTGTCGTGCCAGTGCCGACCGCCTTAGCCCGGTCCGGATTGCCATCTCTAGTGCTAACGAGGATTGTCCATTAGCACGCTTCTCGAGACTCATGATCGTCAACTGTCGATATACGAAAGCAATAAAAATAAGTCATATGATATGTCTAGGGTTTCCTCTCCTAGGGTTTCTGTCTAGGTCTAGGGTTTAGGTCTCGTTTTCTCCTCTTTTTCGAGGCTTCTCTCACGTGTTTACACGGGAGATTAGACTCTGTGTTTTCTATTGCGTTCTTTTTTTGTGCAGAGCTGAAAAGAGTTTAATCCGATGGCTTCTACGTCGCGAAAAGGGAAGGAAATTATTGTCACTGAGGAGTCTGCGATTGAATGGGATGAGGGATCAGATGAGGAAGAGGCAAGGGGCCAACTGATGCTTGTTGGGAAGATTTGGGCGCATAAATCAATTAACGTGAAAGCGGGAGTGGATACGATGGTAAAGCTTTGGAACCCATCAGAACCGGTGGTGGGAAATGTTGTTGATGCGAAGGAGAAGACGTTCGTGTTTTGATTTGGGGCAGTTAGGGATAAGGAGAAGGTTCTGGCTAACCGAGCATGGCATTTCGTCAAATTCGTCTGGTGCTTTAATGAGCCAAATGCGTCGGGTAAGATTACAAATACTCCTCTATGCCATGTTCCTCTATGGGCAAGGGTATATGACCTACCTATATCAGGGCGAAAAAGCGAAAAAAATGCGAGGAAGATGGGATCGATGTTGGGTTCATATATTAGCAAGGAAGTTAGTCCAAACCCAGAGATGGATAGGGCAATCAGAATTCGGATTATGCATGATGTACGTGCTGCACTTAAGGCATCTATTCCTATCAAGATGCAGAACGGTTCTATCGTGGCTTTTGATGTGAAATATGAGAGGTTGCCGACGTTTTTTTATGGCTGCGGGGTGTTAGGGCATGGGGAGAAAGATTGTGAGAAAGGAACGTTTGAAGAGGCTGACCTTCAATTCAGGGAATGACTACGTGCTTCTCCATGGAAGGTAACAAAGACTGCAAAAGAGAGCACGGGGAAGGCGAGGCGATCGTTGCAATCAACATTTGAGGAGGAAGGGAACAAGGAAGGGGAGGATGCTATTTCGAAGATGATTGAGAAGCTACAAAATATTGTTGTGGGGTTCAAGTGCAGGACGAAGGATGAGAGTAAGGGGAGGAATGAGGTTGGTCCACAGAGTTATGAGGTGGAGCAAAATAGGGGCAGAAGGGGGGATGGTGAGGTCCAGGGGGATGTTGCACAAGGAGTAGGTGCAGGCTGTTCCAGAAGGGGGGAATGGTAGGGTGGGTGAGAATGTGGCAGGGCATATGGGGAACACAGATGCGACACCTGGTATGGGAGTGGGGAGGGAGGAGCAGTTTCGCCAGGGGAAGGGTGATGGGGAACATATGGAGACGGATGTGGGTCTGATGGGTGGAGCTTTAGTGGGGGAGCAAGAGGATGGTGTTGGGCAGAGTATGGGTGTAGATACCCATTATCTATTGAGTCTCCAACAAACACCCGATGATTATCGGACTACAACATGCTTAGCAATCGCAGCGTTTGATCGATAGTTTTGTACAACTATACGTCGAAAAACTTAAAATGATTTCGAAAATAAAACATTTCAAAGCTTTTCAAAAGTATCTGGAGTGTTTAATGCATGACGACGGGATCACAATGACACTAATTAGAGTCAAAACCGACACCGGACCAAAAACTGACTCAAAAATTCAAATCCCGACTCCAACAACGAGTCAAATCGAGTCAAACACAAAAAAAAAAAACTTTTCAAATACTTTCATGTTAAGGTTTCTCGGAACCCTTAATGGTCAAGTACAAATCAAGTTCATCCAAAACCTAGGATAGAATAAATCATGATTGCACTTGCGTGATAGTGACAAGACACCTCGAAGACCCGCGAAATGGCTCGCGCCTCTTCGAGCAGCCCATGCGGCCACGTCGCTCAAAACGCGCACAACCACCCATTTTCCTATAAATACCCCTCAAATACCACCATTTGAGAATTACGCGAGCGTCCGCCCCCTCACCTCTCTCTTAAAATTCTAGACCCGACTTCTCAAGTCACAAACCGACACGTGTTTACGACCTACCAATCGTAAACACAAGCCTTACACATTGTTTGGTACCTTCATCGTGCATTAAACCACTTGACCGACCATCTCGACCATTACACCATCACTAAACTTAAAACACTCTTTTACTTTGTTAAAACGGTTTTCAAACCGAGTTTTCCGACCAAACAAGTTGATACACTTTCGTCGATTTCTCGTCTCAAGCTAGCATGTAAGTATGAGGGTGAAAAAATCTCCTTCTATCATGTTTTTCATTTGTTTCATGACTATAACATGCTAAAACATGCATAACATGGTCCAAATATGAGATAAATGAGCCAAATCGGATTTTTGGTTGAGGCAGGGGCTGCTTGTGTAGCAGTCAGGCTCCCGCCTAAAGCACCTCTCAACCTTAAATCCAACCGTGTTTGGTCTCTTCTTCCCCTTTATTTTCATTTCATATTTGTAATCGGTTTTTACCATTTCAAATATTTCAAATCATCTTTTTATGACAAATTTTTAACCATGAAACATTTTTCACCCTTGGTTCCTAATACCATGACGGTTTAATCCGTGTTTCGGTGATAATATTTGGTTAATTACATTGTAAAAGGTATTTTAAAACCTTTAATTTCATTTCTTTACATTTTGAAGGGTATTTTAAAACCTTTCTTATTTCTTTACATTTTCAAAACAAATGTATTAGTCACCAACACAAAATCATCCTTGGTTCTACATACCATGTCGGATTTTAACCCGAGTACGATGATGAACATTGACTAATTACAAACAAATGAACTTAAAACAATTAGTTCATAATCATTTTCAAAACTATTCATGTCAAGCTTGCAAAACCAAACCCGACATCGAATATTTTCAAAACAATGATGATTATTCAAGTCTCGTTCTTCATATCAACACAAAAGCGGCCTAAACGGTCTTTTAAAATCAAGACGGGTTTAAACACCCACTTTTCAATACATTTTACGAACTTTTTCAATGGTCAGAAGCCGCTCTTCCATCGTCTGTTGACCTGTGCCTAAACAGGCCACCCATTTTTCCATTTTCAAACCAGGGCAGACCCGCTTGCATCGCCTGACGGCTCGCGCCTCTTCTGGCTGCCTGATGCAGGGTCTGTTTCCTTCCAGCATTTGTCTAGGACGATCCCGACTTCGGTTAACCCGAGTACATGACGGATCAAATGACAAATCTGCCCATTTTACATTATATTTGCAAAACGCCTTACTAAGACAAATGGATCACGTTATGCACCATAAACCTAACTCGGTAAATGGATGTTTAATTTCCGTCTTGCATGAAAATCAACATTAAATCCAATTCGACATCAAATACTTGATACTTGGATTAAAACAACCGACACAAAAAGCTCACATGTTAGTTTTAAACTTGTGGATGCGCATTCATGCATTTACCCGTTTTATCAACTTTTGCATTTAACCAACCAAGATCGATCAGTAGAGGCTGCTACCGCGGGCGGGATTGGGTGTCCGATTAAAAGGCTTCCCAATACGTACCTTCACCTCTTACTCATAAACTTTCGATAGTGGACGACCTTATCCAGGGCGTACGAGAGTCATTCTAGACATAGGATGCTAAAGAGGGACAATTCCTTATCTTTAGTACCTATGTCAAACACCTCTTTTTGTCTTGGTTGACCTAGGTATAAAGTGGATTCGAACGGGTTCCAAGCATCCCACAAATATTTGTGGCGACTCTGAACATCTGTTGCATCATTTCGAGACTATTGCCGAGACGAAACCGACCGATCTAATACGATCCGGTCGAAAGCATCTTTACGCCGCCGATCGTGGCTTTCAAAAAGACCGCTTTCGTGTCCACAGATCGACTGGGCATCGCAGGTGGGCCATGTCCACAAGTTGGCGACTCCGCTGGGGATAACTAGGACACTTGTGTCTTTGTGATCCCTAGATGGTGAGACTCGAACGAGGTCTTGGTTGAAATGCATCAATTGATATTACGGTCATAGTCGGGTTCCTTGTCCGGGCCCACAACCTAACCCTTTTCGACCAGTTGACTCGTCTCGTCGGCGTGAGTTTTCTCATCCCCGCGTTTCGAATCCCGATTGAGTCAAGCATGCCATTGACGTTACATATTTCTGTTTCGTCAAAGAGCTTTCATCACCTTCGAGCACGAGGCTAGGGCACCCTCCTTACACATTTTGTTTGGATTGGTATCCCTCTCGAAAATCGGGGTTTGATTGCTTGGTGTGTAACTCACCCTTTAAGCCAAAACCCGTGTCAGCATTATGCATAATATAATGAAACTGCGAGTGCTTATGTGTTATGTGATCATAAGTCCTTCCGTGTCACTTCAAATAAACACCCTTTTGCGCCATTATAATGGTCATTTCAAACCTCAATCTCTCACTGACCGTTGCTTTTCAAACAACACGCATTTCTAGGCCGTCGTAATGACGATTTTCAAGCCCGATTTTCTATAAAACATTTCAAACAACACACTTTTCTAGGTCGTCGTAATGACGATTTTCAATCCGGTTTTCTACAACCATTTCAACACGCCTTTCTAGGCCGTCGTAATGACGATTTTCAAACCCGGTTTTCTACAACCATTTCAACACGCCTTTTTAGGCCGTCGTAATGACGATTTTTAAAACCGGTTTTCTACAACCATTTCAACACGCCTTTCTAGGCTGTCGTAATGACGATTTTCAAACCCGGTTTTCTTAAACCATTTCAACACGCCTTTCTAGGCCGTCGTAATGACGATTTTTAAACCTGGTTTTCTACAACCATTTCAACATGCCTTTCTAGGCCGTCGTAATGACGATTTTCAAATCAGCGGATTTCTACAAACCATTTCAAACAACATGCCTTTTTAGGCCGTCGTAATGACGATTTTCAAACCCGATTTTCTACAACCATTTAAACACGCCTTTCTAGGCCGTCGTAATGACGATTTTCAAACTCGGTTTTCTACAACCGTTTCAAAACACCTTTTTACGCTGTTATAATCGCCGCGTCAAGCCATGGATTTTAACCCATCTCGCGCCGACAATGGCTCTTTCAAAACCCGAGAAAGGCACACACCCCTTTTTCGAGACATTTTCAAAATCCCGAGGGCCATACACCGTCCCCGAGACCTTGTCAAACATTTCAAAACTCGATTTTCAAAACATACAATTTTGAATTTCAAAAATCGTCTCTGGAAACAGTACATTGTTTTCCGAGCCGACTCAAACTCAAACCGTCTTTTGAAAACAAACTCAAGATAACTCTTCAACTGATCGACTTTTGGAGATCCCTATTCTTCGGAAGTCGTCCATAAAGCGACAAACGAATCTTTTTGAAAATCTCTATTTTCGAAAACTTCAGTCCACCATTCCAATTCCGCCTCGTGTCTATCGAGTCGAAGCAAGAGTACTTATGGGTCTTTACTTATGATTCGTCTCACCACGAGACTCGTCCAATGGCGTCACGCCACTAAGTTGGGCGCGAGTCAAAGTCTGGTCAATACCGTCACATTATAAATCGAGTCGGCACCGAGGTACCACACACGGTTGTCCTCGTCTTGATGAGTCTGATCTTCGTCCCGTCCTTTGTGTTGTCTGCGTTCAGTCTTTGGACCGTGTCGGATTGAGATGTAATGTGAGCCATTTTTCTTCCTCAGAACCATGGCCCCGTCTTCAACTTCGTCCAACAACAACAATGACAACAAAGATGTTACAACTGCCCAGCTGGCCAGCCTGCTCACTGCTCTCAAGGTCACCCTGGACCGTGTCGAGACCCGTATCGACACCCTGGAAAACAAGGAAACTGGAGAACACAACACTCCGCCTTTGACTGAAACTGAGAAAAGGCTCAAACTCTTAGAAGAACAACTCCTAGCCCGGGGTAACAACATCCACCTCGAAAATAATCGAAGATTCGAGCGCGTTAGGGATCAACTACCCGACAACTTTACCTTGATTGATGTACCCAAATTCAAGGGATTGGAGGACCCACTCAATCACATTCGAGCCTTCAAAGACTACATGGCCATAAAAGGGGTCAAACAGGAACTCTTCACCCGGATCTTTCCATCATCCCTGGAGCCGATCCCTTGCCAATGGTACTACTCCCTCGACCCGAAGAACCTCACTACCTGGGATGAGGTCTCAGTTGAGTTTGCTAAACAGTATGTCGACAATGTCGAGATCCAGGCCAACACCCATACTCTTGAGGTCCTCACTCAAAATGATACGAAAGGATTCACGGAATTCCTAACCCGTAGGAGGAGGGTAAGCACCCAATTGGTCAGTAAGCCAAACGAATCAACTTTGGTAGAGAAATTTGTCAACAATCTCCGCCCGGTATATGCCAACTTACTGAGATACCAAAACATCAAGACTTTCCATGATCTACAAATCCTTGGAACCCGCATCGAAGACGACCTCCGAAAGGGCGTCCTAGCCAAAACCACCAGTAGAGGCTACCAGGGATCTACATCAACCAGATCTCACCCCTATGGTCAAACAAACAAAATTGATGAGGTCAACCTGCTCGAGCCAACCGCGAAATGGCTTATGGACCAAAGGAAACTACAACCAATCGGACCCACTCCGGATCCATCTGAAAAGGCTTATGGACCAAAGGAAACTACAACCAATCGGACCCACTCCGGATCCATCTGAGGCTAAGAAGACCCGTTTCTGGAATCCCTATACCTACTGCCAATACCACTAAGGGAAAGGTCATGATTAAATCGATGGTTCCAACTTCTTGATGCTTGCTTAAGACCATAAATGGATCTCTTAAGCTTGCACACTTTGTCAGGATTTTCAGGATATACAAAACTTTCAGGTTGCATCATATACACCTCCTCTTCTAAATGCTCATTTATAAAGGTGGTCTCGACATCCATTTGCCATATTTCATGGTCATGAAGTGTGGCGATCGTTAACAGAATCCGAATGGATCTCAGCATGGCTACGGGGGCAAAGGTTTCGTCATAGTGAAGACCATGAACTAAGGTAAAACCTTTTGCCACTAGCCTAGCCTTGTAGACATCATTATGTCCTTCTATGCCATTCTTTACTTTAAAGATCCATTTGCATTGAAGAGGTCTTGCTCCTTCAGGCAAATCCACCAAGTTCCAAACTTGATTTTCATGCATAGAAATCATTTCGGATTTCATGGCTTCAAGCCACAAAGCTAAATTGGGACTAGAGATTGCAGCTTTGTAGGTGGCAGGCTCGTCACTTTCTACAAGTAACACATCAAGACACCCATCCTCTTGGATAAGTCCAACATATCTATCAGGATGGCGAGAAACTCGACCCGACCTCTTCGGTTGAGGGATAACAACTAAATTAGACGACGAAGGAACGTCTTCTTGCGCCTCTACTTCGGTTTGTGGCTCTTGAACTTCATTAAGTTCAAAATTTCTCCCACTCTGCCTTTTAGAAAAAAACTCATTTTCTAGGAAGACAGCCTCACTAGACACAAACACTTTGTTTTCATGAGGTTTGTAGAAGTAATAGCCTCGGGAGGTATTGGGGTAACCTACAAAGATGCACTTTTCGGATCGTGGGGCTAGCTTGTTGTCTGTCTTTACCTTGACGTAAGCATCACATCCCAAAATCTTCATATAGGAAATATTAGGAACCCTTTCTTTCCATATCTCATATGGAGTCTTTTCAGTTTCTTTTGTCGGACTATTGTTCAATGATTTGATTGCGGTTTGGATTGCAAATCCCCAAAACGAGTCGGGTAACTCGGTTTGACTCATCATAGATCGAACCATATCTAGTAGGGTTCGATTTTTCCTCTCGGCAACACCATTAAGTTATGGTGTACCGGGTGGAGTGAGTTGTGACACAATGCCACAACCTTTCAAGTGTGAATCAAATTCATTACTAAGATACTCTCCACCACGATCGGATCGTAGTGTCTTTATCTTCTTGTTCAATTGGTTTTCTACTTTATTTTGAAATTCTTTAAATTTCTCAAAGGCCTCGCTCTTGTATTTCATTAAGTAGATATACCCATATCTACTTAAATCATCGGTGAAGGTAATGAAGTAGTCATAATTACCCCTAGCGGTGATAGTCATTGGTCCACATACATCGGTATGTATAAGGCCCAATAGTTCACTAGCTCGTGTCTCTTTACCACTAAAAGGATTACGAGTCATTTTTCCTGGGAGGCAAGATTCGCATATACCATATGATTGAAAATCAAATGGTTTAATAACATTAGTTGAAACTAATCTTTTTATGCGATTCTCGTTAATATGACCAAATCGACAATGCCAAATGTACGATTCATTTGGATCACTTGATTTGAGTCTCTTGGATTGTATGTTATAGATGTCTTTACATGGATTTGAAGTTTCTAGAACATAAATGTCATTTATAGAAGAGCCTCGGTCTATGACCAAGTCATTTCTAGAAATGATACAACAATTGTTTTTAATGGCAAAATTAAAGCCCTCTATGTCTAACATAGCAATTGAAATAAGGTTCTTAGAAAGAGAAGGTACATAAAAACAATTATGCAAATACAACTCAAATACATTTGCCAAAACAAGTACATAAGTTCCCTTGGATGTGGCCGCTACTCTAGCTCCATTCCCAAGTTGGAGATCAACATCGCCCTTGCTCAGCTTTTCCACGTTTCTTAGCCCCTGTAAATGATTACAAAGGTGAGAACCGAAACCGGTATCTAATACCCATGCACGTTGTGGTGGAAGTAAAATTTACATCAATAACATAAATTTCAGAAGGAATTTTACCGAGTGGAATAACAATTCCATCCCTAATATTTTCCAAATATATGGGGCAATTCCTCATCCAATGTCCCATGCCATGACAATAATGGCATTCATCATCAACTTGGGCTCCTTTGGTAGTCCCACTAGCCATCTTGTTCCCATTGTTGAACTTTCTCCCTTTCTTTCCCTTCCTTTTGTTGCAAGAGCTTGCTTGCTAGGACTCCCACTAGTTTCGACATTCCTTTCTTCTAAAGATAAGGATCCCATAGATTTGGTGAGATGGTCTTCCCGAGACACATTCACAAGAGATTTTGTCATAGTAGGAGGTATGGAGGAAGTAATGAAATTGAGGTTTTCGTCGGAACCGATCCCGAAATGAAGCTCTATAGTTGTATCAAGGTTGTTGTTGGAGCAAATATCGTCAAATAAGTTATGACAAGGCTCAATGGTAATAGGTGTTGTCGGATTGATAGGATTCATTGAAAAAGCTACAATATGGAAGTAAAAGAAATATTAACATTTGTCATTTTAATCATACTTGCAAACACTTTAAACAAGTTTTAAACATTTATATAGTGACCTCTACCTAACTATTATAAATGATCCCGAGATCCAAATTCATATCAATTCGGGCACGGTGAGCCGATTCATCCCTAATTAATATAACTCGGTGGATTAACTTTTTAATCGATTCTACTTCTAGAACTCTCGGTCGATAAAATTGCTTTAATATTTATCTTAAGCCCGGAACACATGCGGCTACGGTCGCGAATACTTCCGTTGAGCTCAATCCAAATTTCGATGTAATAACAATTTACTACCCACTTACCCAACGTAACAAGTTTAGTACCTCGATGAGCCAAGCCTACTTCCTTATGAAATTGGGATTCATGGTTCTACTATTTGGTAAGGCTAATATTCAATTATTATTTAGTGAGAGGTCTTGTCAATTTATTATCTATCACGTTTTAAGTGAACTAAAGCGGTGAACTATGATAATTATAATTGACACGGTCGATAACTCGATAAAAATGATATGTATGTGTAGTTATGGCGATTTGGGTATGCATGCAAAAATATAAAACAAATGCAAAGCAAAGCAATAAAATCCTAGTATGGCCTTCCTAAAATAGTAAATCTAATAAACTATTTACAAATTCAGAAACCGACTCTTTTGGTCCCTTGAACTTCATTTGGCACGCACTCCAAGGCAACACCGTCTTTGTCGGAACGCCTTTCCGAATGGCACCGTCTTCAAGGATCTCCAGGATAAATAAATTACATAGCTTTTCTACTTTATACAATATAAAAAGAAAAACAAAAAAAAAATAAAAGTGATACGAGATCACAAATAATTACAACCGAATCGATATCCCATTCATTTCGGGAAATATCAATTAAAAACCAAGGCCATACTAAGTACAAATTACATAATTCAAAATTACATAAAATAAAACATGACATTCATACTTAAAATGCAGCATTAATATATGTATGAAACATGCCATGTGATGTGCCAAATCGCCCTATTTAAGCTAATATCGTATATTCGGTCCGATTTTATGGATAATTGTGACTATTAACTTATTAAAATCACACAATATTACATAAATAAAATTTATGTACAAGTTAATTACCCCACCCTATTTAGGACTCAAAAATTTAGTCTTCACTAAATATTTGACAATAATTCAACTTGATATTCTATTATTGCTCTTTAAACATCTTTTATTCATAATAATAAAGAAATAATTCCCAATAAGTCATAAAAATTCGAAAAATTCAAATCATAATTTTTTATATTCTAGAAAATTCCCAACATCCCAAAATTTTAATAAAATTTGCCCATAGAATATTTTTAATTTATTTCACAAATAAATCGCATAATACATAACTTTAACCTTTTAATTCCAAATTAAACATAAAAATTATGAAAAATCAAAATTAAAATTTTAAATATTATATATAAATTTAGAGAACCTGGAAATGACAAATTTTCAAGCCCAAAAATCGAATTTACAATTATGACTTTTTAAAGTTGCTATTTATCAATTTTACAATATAAAATCAATAAACATCCAAATCAAACGAAATTTGATATGAATATTTAGATCTGATGTTCATATAATATATACAACTTTGGGAAAAAATTTCATGCCATAAAATTCATTTTAGCTAATTTTGCTAAAATAGTCACTATTTATGTGATTTTTACATCTAAAAATCATAAATCATGCAAAATAAAACTCGTTTATCTCAAAATTTACATACAATGTGTAAATGTGGCATGTGATAACATACTAAAATTTTATGGACAGAATCGAAGTCTAACTATTTTTAACCAAAATACCTCTATTTAATTATTTTTTATCATGTAAACATTATAAATCATGCAATATAAAACACTTTTATACGAAATTTTACATACAATGTGTAAAATATGCATGTGAGGTCGTGTAAAAATTTAAAGGTCAGAATCATAGTCTAAGTAATTTTAGTATTTTAAGTGTCATTTTATTCAACAAAATGTAATAAAAATACTAGAAATTATATTAAAGAGAAATAAAATACCATAAATCATCAAAATGATCTAAAATAAATTTAGGACAAGAATGTTAATCATGTAAAAATTTCGTGGTATTTATCCTCATAAATCACAAATTTCTAGTTTTATATGTTAACATATTAACTCGGAAAAATAATGACCGATTATGCATGCAACAACCATTGCTCTGATACCAACTGAAAGATTTATTAACCTCTTATTAGACATTTATGATAACTATTTAAATTTAGTTTAGTCATAAACTAACTAGATCTTATGCATGCACAACAAAAGGACATAGTAAGAAGAAATCAATCGACTTACAAAGAAGTGCCGCACGGTTATACTAATTGGTCTCCTACCAAATTAGTCTTCGTAAAAATCAGAGTGCTCCAAGGATGAACTTAGACCCAATGGTAGGATCTACTCCTCAAGGAATTGTACCAAGATAATCACCCTTAATACATATACTAATTTAGTTACTAAAAATTTAGTATATGGTCCTTTAAAATGACTAATATAATTATATTACTACTACTAGTAATTAGATCTCAATATTAGTATTTCAATGATGTTTTATTTTCTATCTCAAAACAATTTTGGAGTATTTGTTAAGAGATCTAGTAGAAACATTAGGAATGAATTTTGTAAATAAGAAAAGCAATTCTTATTTAGTGTAGAGGAGAGAGGGGCCGGGTGCCTTGGGTTACCCTAGGCCAATGCATGCTCATTTTTCCTATCAAATGTTCGTCACAAGAAATGTAGGTTAAGCATGCCTAACCCTAACTTAATTAAGTTGTCTTAAACATTTAAGACAAAAGCACAACTGTCCCCCACCCATGGAAAAACTGGTTTCCATATGTAAAATGAGATTCCATTTTAAGTTTGTGATTTTGTCAATTGTAATTTGTGA